>NC_136904.1:31273025-31873025 GCF_949606895.1 Notothenia rossii
CTGCGACAACGTTGACTTGCCTGTGAATAAAAAATAAACCGTAGCGTTGGTGATCTACAGTGTTGTCATTCTTCTTTGAACAGCAAGACCGCTAACACCCTACTTCAACAATCACACTCCCTGTCATTGACATCATTAATAGATAGTTTAGCTTCTCACCATCATTTGCTGTGGCCCACTGATGTTAACGATCGTAACTGAAAGGCTGCCTGCCAAATGTAAACATTCAGCCACGTGACTTGCAAACTCTCGCGAGAGTTTTACACTAGACGGATCCTTTCTAGCCATAACCGGAGAAAAGCTTCACAGCGGCGGAACTTGTCATAAAGTCTGCGATAATAAAACCCACCCATTTAGAGGGAAGATATGATTGGTCAATTGTACTGTCATTTGACATTACTCTCTCGTTGAGTTACTATAGAGTGGCGAAGTCACGCCCACTTACTTCCGCATTATGGGACCTTATTCCGAAAAAATAATACATTGAAGTCAAAGGAGAGAGAAAACTTATCTTTTGATCCCGTTCAAATTGTGCCATGAATTACACATATGTTGTTTGTCAATCTTAAAAAATCATTTCCATGTCAAAAAATTCAAAGTTTGTCTTAAAACTGTTGAAATATAAGACTATGAAAAATACGCAACTAGAAGGACTACAAATCCCAGAGTCGCGTAAGTGCTGTCATAACTGATGTATTCCCTCCAGATAGCTAAAAATACATTTACTTACTGTACTTACTTACTTTAACAAGATGCCTGTGTGCTTTGTACCAGGTTGTTATCATACCAGTAATAGTACCTCTTGCTCGTTCTCAACTAAAACAAAACACGAGAGTGTACCTTGTTAGCTAATGTTAGCTACACTGTAAAAAAAGATCATAATTTTACAGGAAATAACTGTACATTTGTATAGTAATTATCATGTTTTTTTAAATAACTTCTAAAATCCTGTAAAATGACAGATATTAACTATAAATTAACAACTCAAAACATTATTTTAAGTATTTTGACAATAACAACAAATAACGTTTATTTCCTCTTTTTTTTTACAGTAAATGTACTATATAATATTTACAGTATTTTTGCACTTTCAGAAAATACATGCAGATGTTCATAAAATTAAAAGTATTATCTGTAATTAAATATGTAACCCATAATATAAAAGTTTATTACTATTATAAGACTTTAAGACATTTCTTTGCAATTTTAAGGTAAACATAAAACTGTAAAAAAAAGCCTCAAATAAAAAAAACGTAAAATGTAAGTAAAAGATTTTTACATAAATAATTTTCTCAATATTCGATTGAATTCACCACAAACACAAAATATCCAATGTTGAAACAAAAGAAAATAAATAGGTTTTCCTTCAATTCCTAACTGACTATATTGTAAACATCTACAGTTGACAATATCATTAAAAAAGAAAAATCGTAGAAAGTGGAGAAATCTCTGCAGGGAGGACCAAGGTTTGAAACACACACTGTTATTCACTCAACAATAAGTCACAGTTATCCTTGTTTTATTTATGTGTTCTGTTGCTGTGTTTTTTTTTCCATTGGTCAATATACAGTAATAAACCTTAGTTTTACAGTATAATGTATGGTTTTCGGATTCTGGCCGACAGCCAGAGCTACGGCACTTGAAATAGAATTCAGCCAGAACACGGCAGGCAAGTCAGGCATGTTTGGAATGAGTCCACAAAACACTCCTGATTGGTGTATATACACGTAATCGAAGAAACCTGCCAATTAGAACTGTCCGCGCCTGTCGTTCACATTTGAAACATCCACGTTAGTTTGAGCGGGTCTCCTCTTGCTGGAGCTACAGCTGTCTGTCTGTCTGTATGTTTGCTGCAGGAGTTTATGGATTATATTGGGATCGTTTTACATCTACACGTTAAATATGAGCATCGGGACGTGAACAAAGAACAGAAAACTTGAGATCTGGTGAGTCCTGCAACTGTAATGGAGTGAAACATGTATTTAGATAATCCTTAGTTTGTGAATGTTTTATTTTTTATTACGTTGTTACGTTTCTTCTTCTAGTTAGCTCAGTTTCTTCCCGTTAAGTTGGTATGCATAATTAATAGGTTGTTAAATGTTAAAAAGCCCTGAGATGCTGTTTCTTGCAAGATGTTGCGCCTGGGAAACCTAGCTTAACATGTGGCTGCTAACGTTAGCTTACAATTTATTGCAGTGCTGCCCCCCCCCACCCTCTCGTCTCCAACACGGGAGAATTACACATAAACATGCAGTGGGGTGTCACAGTGTTGCCGCCAAATTTAATGTAAAGTTTCACGGCTTTCTTACAGCGGAATCTAGTTTGTTAATGTTCAGTAGCCAACAGCTAGCATAGCATAAACAGCTAACCGCTAACGTTCGGCTAACTTGCTAGTTAGCTCTGCTCTATATATTACAAGCTAACATAACTAGCTAATGTCACACTGTGTGAACTATAATACTTTTTGTATTACTACATCATACATGCTTGGTCCAAATCACTGCTAAAATTAATTATTTTTGAGAATGTATAGTAAAGAAACACTCAGCCATGTATGAAATAACATAGCAAACGAATACTGGTAATGTTTGACCCATGTTGTGCTTTAGAAGTGTATGATGATGATTTTTTTTCAAAAAGTAAGAAAGGGAAAAATAAAAATTAGAATTGGTGTTGATCCAAAACAGGTTAATTGGAATTCTGAATGGTTAAAGTAATTTATTGCAAAGATATTTACAATTAAAACTAATTCGGGTAACTTTTGACACATGTTGGTTGTATGTTGTGTAACAAAGGGTTAACATGACAGCTGTGATGTTCACTCTTTTGACCAGTGGACAGTGAGGACTATGGAAGAGAAGATGTGATGGCTTTGTGTGGAAAGCTGCTGACGCCAGCCTGTGTCCCTCATCAGTCTCTCCAGGCAGCACCCAGCTATTCTTCCATCTTGCAGATGGAAAGACTTTGATATGTGAGTAATAACTAACTTGTTTCTAACATAATATTGAATATGGTTTAGTAAAGTATTTACAAATACCCCACATTGTACAGGACAATCAGACCTTGTTCAACAAAGATCATCAGACAATTGTTTTGTCTTTGAGGTACAGCCCAGCAGAGTCTGAGTTTGAAGAAAACACTAACATGTTATTTAGTGTTGTTTAATCATCAATATTTATTTACTGGTCTTGAATTTCCTCACTGGATTACAAAATGCTCGAATGTCATTGTACAGGGACATTATGCAGATTTAATCACCTGAAGATGAAAATATAGATTCAGCGATATGTACCATTTTAAGATAATAGACTGTCAGTGGTATTGACCGAAGCTCCGCGGCTGTAGCTAGGCGCTGCTAATGAAAACTCAAGTGCTCAATTTGTTGGTTTTTCTTTTTTATTAAGAATTGACCAAGCATATCTTCCTCTTCGAAATCCCAGTTGTACTTCGCTAACACGCAGTGCCTGGAGGGTGCGTTTGATTGTTCCCACCCGTACCTCATTTATGGACTAGGTCATGTTAGACAAGCAATCCAGTGGTTAGTTTTAGGGTAAGCTCCATTGTCTTGTTTTTTTATTTATTCACTTCAAGAGAAAGGGATTTCAGAAACAAGTCTCACAAGTTTGGCTCGAGGTAAAATTAACAAAGGCTAACTGTTGTTAGACTATGTTCCCCCCTTCTAAACTTATGAAATAATCAATGCCCTTGGGATGCTCTCGTGTGTGTGTGTGTGTGTGTGTGTGTGTGTGTGTGTGTGTGTGTGTGTGTGTGTGTGTGTGTGTGTGTGTGTGTGTGTGTGTGTGTGTGTGTGTGTGTGTGTGTGTGTGTGTGTGTGTGTGTGTGTGTGTGTGTGTGTGTGTGTGTGTGTGTGTGTGTGTGTGTGTGTGTGTGTGTGTGTGTGTGTGTGTGTGTGTGTGTGTGTGTGTGTGTGTGTGTGTGTGTGTGTGTGTTTCAAAGGTCCATCATGCAAGATTTAGGGGATCTATTGGCAGCTGCTGATAATAACATCCATCATTATGGTTTACTAATAGTTATCACTTCCTCCTCTAGCACCTGGACACAGCAGGAACCTACGCCAGAATCCTGTTTGTTGACTTCAGCTCTGCATTCAACACAACCCTCTGGCTGGAGGCTGCGCTCCATCAGGACCAAAACCTCTCTCCATCAGGACCAGAACCTCTCTCCATCAGGACCAACACCTCTCTCCATCAGGACCAAGACCTCTCTCCATCAGGACCAAAACCTTTCGCCACCTCAACAAGGCCCGCCCCCCCCTACTGACACTTACCTCAGCCACAACGCAGACTCTATGCATTACATAATGGGGATCACAGGATGGTAAATAATGCAATGTTTAAATATAGCTTACTGCGCATATTTTATATTCTATAATTTATTGCATTCTATTTCGATGTAAATGACTGCTTTATTTTATTTCTATCTTACTATATTTTTATTACAATGTTCTTAATATAGTTCCCTCCTACTTTTTTTAAATTTTTTATTTGTATGTATGCACAACAACACCTAGTCAAATTCCTCGTACGTGTGAACCTACCTGGCAATAAACCTGTTTCTGATTCTGATCTTTTTTTCCTCTAGGTTGCACTGCCACGTCTACAGTAGCGCAGAATGGACAGAGGAAACATGATTGGGCCTCAAGTGTTTTGCAGCCAATATACATTCTCCTACAAACTTGGGATAGGACGGTGAGTGAACAAGTTATCCATTGGTTGGAACTAGGCATGGGCGGCATCATTTTTTTCATACCGTCATACCTTGCTGACATCATACCGTGGTATACGGTATATGACGGTATCAGTCCCAATTTAAGGGGTAATTTCTCCCAAAAAAGAATTTTTTTACTCACTATATCAACAGCCCCACCAAAAATATTTTCCACCAGCCGCCACTGACGGTATGACTTGGGTCGACTTGAGTGAGGTGGCGTTCGGCGGCAAATAGATGTTTCGAACGGTATATTATATGTTCGGTGTAAAATGCAGACCGAGCCGGTAGACGCTCGCAAAGTGCCGCGACGTGCGCGCAAGTGCAAAACAAGGGCTGCATACATGACACATAGTGCAAATGGCACATTTTGAGATCGGATACAGGACGCATTTGTAGATGTCCGACGTTGTTTCCATAGTGAGCTAAGTTAACAATATATCATCATACATAAACATTTTCCGGGAGTAAATACTTGAGTTATTGAATAAAGTTTGCTATATTCACTAACTAGTTTGGCAATATTATTCCGTGCATGTGTTAAAAACCTTATTTCCATTTGATTCATTGGATTACTCGCGTGAATGTTTAGCACGTAAATGCTTTCGTTTTTAAAACCGTCCGACCTCGACTACAAAACCATCAACCAGTTGCATAGGATTAAAAAATGTTAACACTCACTCACCCCGTCTTAAACATTCCCAAAGAAGTGCCTCTGTCTCTCGTTGTGCTGGATGAAGTCACTGGCGACGAGTAAACCCAAAATAGTCCCAAACAGGCGCAGAGGCATTTTTCTTTTTTACTAGTTGTCCGAGTTGTCCGAGTTCGGTGCCGGCAAATGCTGCCGCCATCTTGCTCAGCTCAGCTCTTTGCTGAGCTCTGAGAGCGGGAAAGACGGACTGCCCTCCCCTGCCCTCTGCTGGCGCGTGCTGTGCATTACAACCAATGTCGTCCCTGTCAAAACTCCGTGTCAGTGTAATAGAATGAAACGCATCTGTGATTTGGCGCACAGTCTGTGACGTCACGGTATTGAAAATCATACCGACGGTATTTCGAAATACCCTGGTATACCGTAATACCGTCATACTGCCCAAGCCTAAGTTGGAACCTACATCCCCATTGTTAGACGTACTAAATCCTGCACACTGCTCCTTCAAATTGACAATGTGAACATATGTCGCCATTTTGCAATTTCTGTTATTTTCAGTTGAGAATGTTTCAAAGTAATCTTAAAAAATTCAACTTACTTTTTGTTTCTACTGTTTATAAGTATGATGTTTAAATATTAAATGCTGTATTCATTAGTTGTACTATAATTCTACAATTATTTTTATATTTTAAGTTTTCAGAGTAATTGTTTCCGACAGAACATTTTGTGATGTCATTTTATTGAACCTGTTTGATTGGAAAATGTTAGAAAAAAGCTGTAAAATAACAGTATTCTAGCTTTAGAACTTTAGGTTTTGTATTTATTTTAGTGTTTGATAAATCTAATAAAAAAAAAAATGTAAAAAACTTTTTCTCATCAGAACTTTATTTCAGGTATTTTAATGTAACATTTTAAGACAATGGATTTTGAAAAGAGAGGAAAGTTTCCTCTAAAATCTTTAAGGACAATTTCTGTATACTAATTGCTTTTGCACTTTATTTCAGTTAAAGTATTTTTACTTTAATTTTTTGTTTTTTGTTTGGCAGCCGCTGCTGCCAGTCATTTGACCGTTTTTTGCCCGTAGAAGTTTTAGCGCTGTACTTTTATTAAAGGTTATTGACTGTAAAAAGAGAGGCTAAATCTGTAAAATTAGAGTATTTGCCCGTAGAAGTATTAGTGCTGTACTTTTATTAAAGGTTATTGACTGTAAATAGAGCAGATAAATCTGTAAAATTACAGTGTTTTCCTATAAAATCTTTATGGACAATTCCCGTAAATTAATGGCTTATTCACTTTATTTCACTTAAAGTATTTTACTTTAATTTAAGGGTTTTTGTTTGGCAGCCGCTGCTGTCAGTACTTTGACCGTTTTTTTACGAGTTTTTTTTTTAAAGTGTAGCTGGCATTAACGTTACACATTACACTCGTGTTACTCACCGAAACCTTGTAAAGCCGGTACCGCATGCTGGCTCTTACGGAACCGACTAACTCCCCTTTTTCGTATGTACAGCTCTCAACATGCCCAGACTTGTAGTGATTTTCACCTCTTTTAATACTTTTCGCCTCATTCTGAAAGAAAGAGGTGGCATGTACCAACGTGACGGCCATCTTGGTGTTGGTGACGTGTGCACGACCAGAGTTGTAGTTCATTGAGCGCTTCACACAAAAAAATGTGTAACTTCACAGTTTTACAACACATTTAAAAAAATTTGACTTGCAAAATTATCTTTTAAATTGAAAAACATCATATGTGTAATTTGTGGCACAATTCAAACGGGATCGAAAGATAATCTTTCTCTCCCTATTGACTTCAATACATTACATTTCCGATATAAGGTCCCATGGAGGTCCGCCGGAAGGGGAGGGACTTCGCCACTCTATAGCTGGCCCTCTGTGAATTCATAGCTGGACCACCAATCAGCTCCTATCTTCACAGTAACTCGTAGAGACGGCTCAAGGAGTTTTTTTCATTTAACCCTTCATATTCCAACAGAAACTGAATAGGCAGATTCGAAGGATTTATTTCTTTGGAAATGTTATTTTAAATAAAATAAAATAAAGTTATTTTGGTAAAATTAATGAAAAATATAACATATTGTTTAATGTTTTAAAATTATTTGGTAGAATATCCTAGGGCCCTGACGGCTCGCCACTGCTGCTGGAGGCTTAGAGCAAAGTGGTTATATAATATAATACATATAATGGCACTGTGCTAGCGGTAAACACTTAAGAAAGAACATGTCAAGCTATGTGCTGTATCAGAAACAATGCGCGGCGTGTTTTGGGAGTAATATGCTGTGTGTTTACATTAGCAACCATGCTAACACTCAGAGCTAACCATGGAGCTAACGCTGTACTGGAGAGAACATGTGTAACGCAATGTCCTTGTGGTAAACCCTGCGATAGAGAAAGGTTTGAGCTCCATATTGTTTCAGAAATAAAGCTTGAAGTGGTTTGGAGCATAACATGGGATTTAATCACCGCAGCGTTTAGCTGAGATTTCCCGGTATGAATCTCTCTCTAGCAGGGGAAAGCCGCGTGATGCTACAAAGGGGCGTGGCTAGCAGCAGCCGTTCAATTTAAAGCAGAATCAGCCTGTTAGGACAGGGCTGCAAAAGAGGGGTATGAGCAGTATGAGGCATGGCTACTGTACAATGGCTGATCTGTTTGGTATTTTAAGCAAACAACTTCACAGACATGTTTTGTATAGGTATGGCCCTACAATATATGTTTCCAATATAGCATAATAGGTCCACTTTAAATTTGATATCTCCTTGTATGAGCAAAATGTTCCTTTATTGATCACCCAGATCAATGTGACAACCGTAAAGACAAAACCCAAAACAAATTGAAAAGAAACATTAATATTCAATGTTGTTTACAATATGCTTCATTATGGATTAATCAAAGGATGCTGCGAAAACCAAAGTAATTATTTTGTACCAAGTCATTTCTAAAAATGTGTAATTGAGATGGTTTTTCTGCAGAACCATAGGTATCAGGACTAGAGACAAATAAATTAAAAAGTAGCTAACAAATAATACTTGAAAAAGTAATTGAATTACGATACAATACGATAATACAACTTGTGTTCTGATCAAGTCTGAAATTTGACTTCAAAAAATTACATTATAAGGCATATCAGTAAGAACTACTGCTGCCAGTGAGCAAACACACTTTTTAAAGAAAAAAAAGGAAATGGCAAGAACAACAACTCAAAAAGTTCCCTCCCTTTCTTATCTGAGCAAGAGGGGCATCAAATCAAACAGAGGTATAACCAGAAAGGAGGCAACTCATCAAACACAGGGGACTGGAAATGCAAACTAGCTGCTGCGTGTGTAACAATATCTCTATGTGTACTCTCAACATGTGTCAGAGACAGATTATTCTCACGGGAGAGGAAGCTACCGGGTTTAGTGACTCAGACTGTGTTGGGGTTGATTATGAAGTCAGAAACGATGAATTATTAAAACAAATGGCGCTCCAGATGTTTCCCCTGTTGTCGTGACAAACGCTATCCCCTCTCAAGCATGGAGATGCGAGCTGAGCATAACACAAGCTTGAAAAATCTCTGTGGCCTTCGTCCCTCTTGGGTGTGTGAGAGTGAGGTAGTGTTGCGCGGTTTCCTTTCTCAGGAGGTACTGTCACTGTGACACATTAGCAGCCCTAAGTCATCTTGCATTGTAAAGTTAAAGCTTATGCATTAATATACAGCTGGTCTGAGGCTGACAGGTACTATATCCTGCTCATAGTACAATTATGTTGATATATTTTATTAGGATCCATTCAGGCAGGTTTTTTGTTCTGGGGGAGGGTGGGCGGCAAAACCTTTTTCTATTGCTTTAACAGTTAGATATGACTCAAAGATTTAAAATAATAAATCTAATAGTGATTATTAAGACTAATATTGCCATTACAATATGAGATGCAATTGGTGTGATCATTGTAACATTATTTTTCCAATTTTCATTTAGAAAACATGAGACAAATTATTATGGTTTGACTTTTGTGGGGATCAGTACAAGGAATATATGTTTTTGAAGTCGTTAGAACATTTTAGATCAAAGTCAGTTGCTGAGAGAACATTTTAAATGTCATAATTTCATAGGTGTTTTCTACCTCTTTGTGTTGCTTCTTTTAACTTAACACGTTTGAATTTGGCCCTGGAGGTACATACAATCTCATTTTATATCTTTCACAAATGTAAAGTTTAGTTATTGTTTGGATTAGTTAACAGTGTTTTAGCAATAGACAGCATTAAATAAAGTTCTACATGAAAAGAAAAAATCATTACAACATTGAGTGACCTTTACTTGGGAATTGTACTCATCATTATTTTTGAATTATTCTAGTTTTATTAATTGAACATCTATTAATTTATTCAATAGTTTCAACAAGTAAAATGTATTTTTACTTTAAAAGCTGAACTGAGAAAATTACTCTTTGATGTTGAGGTGTGATTTTCCAAAAGCTAACATCCATGATTAACTGAATATGTTGCCTAGTCACTTTCCTTTAGATCTCCAAGGGCAAATACTATATAGGCCATACATATTTCAGACTGTTATTGCAGTGTAACATCCTAAAAATAAATCAAATTCTTAAGGTCCACAGCATAGGATCATTTTCCATGAGATGTTACAAATCATGACCTGTGATGCCTTTTGGGGGAGTAGGATAGCAGAGTTCTCAGAGGAATCTCCTGTTAACATGTAAACATGCTACCACCACAGAGAGATGCCATTTACTCGTTTGTTGAAGGGGATGAGCTGCAGTGGTTACAAAAAATATAAAGAATGTCATTTATATGCTCCATCTGCTCACATTCGCTCACATGTTACACCCCAAATGTTTAGAATTTTAAATCAATTTTAGAATGGGCATATACCTCTTAAGTATTCATAAGTTTTGGCTTCTTGAGGAGTAAATGAAGAGCCAGATTCATTTGGAGACAGGACTGAACAAACCTCCTGTTTCCATCAAAGCACATCTCACTTTTCAGCTCGCTGTCTTGCCTCAGAGACACCAATGGAAGACATGAAAAGCTTCCAGTCAAGAAGAGCAGCGTGATCTAACTGTGTTTTGCTATGCCTCTTGCTCCTCTAACCCCTAGATTCCACCGGGTCCGCCTGCGTCGCGTCACGGCTGCGCCGCGGTTTTGGTCCGTTGTCATACCCTACCGGGCGCGTTTCAGAAGCATTTCAGAAGCGGAGCGTCTTGCCTGCCCTCTGCAACACCTCACGTCGAAAAATAGACTTGAATCCTATTTTGAGCGGAGCCCAGCGCCGAGACGCTTCTGGGACGCTTCTGAGCCGTAACGTGGCGCGTCTGGTGGAATAGCACCCATTGACTAGAGTGGCCGCGATCTTTGCGAACGCCGCGTCGCAGCCGTAACGCTGCGGTAACACGACGCAGACGGACCCGGTGGAATCTAGGGGTAACCCTGACTAAAACAAAATGACGGCTTGCCTTGTGATCCAGTCAGCGTTTATTTTTTAAATCCAACCTTTTCCTGTTTTCTATTGCCAAGTGGTACAGCTTTCAAGCAGGTACAGTGCAGTATTCAAGATGTTGAGAACAGCCAAATTATGTTGTTTCTGACCAGCCAATAAACTCTCAGACCTTCTTTCACATAACAAGTAACAAGAAACACTTTGACCTCAACAAATGTTGCACACTAAAAGCACTCAGCAGTAAAATGCACAATTTTTCCAGATTCCAACCTAACCAAGAGTCCAACACTTTTTAAAATTAGACTAGTCACTGTGCCAAAATGTATCATCCATCCGACTCTCATTGAAGTCTATTTTTTTTTGCTCTGATTAAATCCACAGTTTGATTCAGTTTCATGACTATGTTCCAGAATGGAAGCAATGTTCTTACTGATGTTTTGAAAAAGATAGTTAAGTTCAAAGAGAATATGTTGAATGAAAATGAATACATTTTAGAATGAAACCACTTCTTGATGGAATCATCATTGAATGATGAATGCTTCTGAGTAGCTTGCTGACATTAGAGGATACTGAGTTATGCCATATTTACAGATGCATTACAGTTCATATTTAGCCACGAAGAACATCATATGTAGCTTCTGTTTATACACTCAGCTTGACTCTGGACATTCAAGTTTGTTCAGCATAATTTGTCTTGCAAATGGTTTCCAAGAAAATGACACACAAGTGCAAGACTGCTTATCAAACTAGGCAGAAACCCCAAATGTTCTGACTAAAGCCACAATACTGGAAGCTAAATGGTTGACAGCAGCTCATCAAAGGAAGTAAACCTGCTGAGTGAAGTCTTTTCAGCAGATGCGAAGTTTCCGGACTACAAAGCGCTGGCAGGGGTGAAGGAAGCACTCAAATGCTTTATTGAAATGGCCAGTATGTAGGATTTAGAGGGATTTGTTGACAGAAATGGAAAATGACATTGATAACTTTTTTTTCCTTTGTGTTTAATCAGGGGTAACTTATAATTGTTGTGTTTCTGTTGGCTTGGAATGAGCCCTTCATGTCAACATATTGAGAAGGTTCTGCCATGTTACGCCACCATGTTTTAAGAGTAGCAAACAGGCAAACATACGGCTCTATAGGGTCTTTTGCAGGTTTTTTAAATATTTTTTTAAACTGCAAAGAAAGAGTCTTGAATCAATGATTTTAATCAAAACAAAAGAATACATGAAGAAGTACCAAATCAAATCAGGTTTTATTTATAAAGCACATTTTAAAACGATTTTTGGTCGAGACCAAAGTGCTGTACATGCAAATAATAAATAACACATTACTACATTCGCAAAGAACAGAAGACCATAAATTACCACAACAAATATAAAAATCCAACACAGGGAATTGTCCGTAGTCATACTCTGCTCGGACTAGAATGCCAGAGAGAAAAAGTGAGTCTTTAGTTTTGTTTTAAAAACCCCTAAAGTCTGGGCCGACCTCATATGGAGGGGCAGAGTGTTCCAGGGTTTTGAGCCTGGTCTTAAGGCTCTGGCTGGGGTGTAGCGCTGGAGGAGTTCAGCTATATAGGCCGGAGCCAGCTCATTTAGTGCTTTAAAAACAAATAAAAGGAGTTTAAAAGGAAGCCAGTGCAGTGAAGCCAGTGCAGTGACGCCAGAATTGGGGTAATGTGGTCACGCTTTTTGTGGCCAGGTAAGAAGACGTGCAGCGTCGTTCTGCACTAGCTGCAGTCGTCAAATTGAGGCCTGGTCTATACCCACATAAAGGCCGTTGCAGTAATCCAACCTTTCGGTTACAAAGGCGTTGATAACCCTTTCCAAGTCTTTAAAAGATAAAAACGACTTGGTCTTAGCCAATAGTCGTATTTAAAAAAAAAAAAAAAAGAAATAAAATTTAAAAAAAGCAGGTTTTAACTACGCTGCTGACCTGTTTATCAAATTTAAAAGTGCTATCGAAGGTCACTCCAAGGTTCTTGACAGAGGGGAGGATGTTTCTTTTGAGGGAGCCCAGAGTTGACGAGAGATGACCTCAGTCTTACTCTCGTTTAGGTTGAGGACATTTTGGCTCAGCCAGGATTTGACCTCTGTCAAGCAGTCCATCAATATCTGTAAAGAGTTTGCATTGGAATTGAAAGGCAGATAGATTTGTACATCATCTGCATAATAATGGAAGGGGACATTGTGTTTTGTAAGGATTGAACCCAGGCTCAAAGTGGTCGAGGACAGCAGGGCACAGGAAAGGAGTAGGATCTGGGGTAGCGCTAGTGTGGGCTAGCCTAAGAGCAGATACTTTTTCGATAAAAAATGTAAGGAACTTTTCACAGAGAGTAGTCGATGGCACAATTGGAGAAGCATCACAGGGATTAATGATCGAGTTGAAGACATTAAAAAGAACCTGAGGTTTATGGCTGTTTTGTGGGATTTACAGAGAAATGTGCTCTGTTTTGGCTGCTTTGACTGCCGTCTGGTAGTCGGAAAGACAAGCCCGAAGGATTTCTAAGGAGACATGGAGTTTATCCTTTTTCCATTTTCTCTCTGCGCGCCTGCAAGCGCGTCTGAGGGCACGAGTACAGTCATTTAGCCAAGGCTCTGAGAGAACTTTGGTGCGTAAAAGGAGCAACAGAATCCCAAATTTGTGTACATGTCGAGTCAAACATGGAGATAAGCTCATCAGCATTAAAACCACAGTTCACATCTAATTTACAGATCAGGGAAACATTAAAAACATCAGAAAACTGTGAGGCAGTCAAGGGGTTAACGCAGACGACGCGCAGGAGCACGTGATTCGACTCCTGCGGAAGGGATCGAGGTTGTAAACAGAACCGGTAAATGGTCTGAGATACGCGTTGTTACATGGATTTCATCCACAGATACAGACAGTCCAAACGATAATACTAAATCTAAAGTGTGTCCTTTTTCGTGTGTTGGGCCAGCTACGGATTGAATGAGAACGAATGAATCGAGGAGATAAAAAAAATGGACATTGAAGTCTCCGCAAATCAAAACACGATCATATTTCACAATGATCCCGGACAGAAAGTCAGCAAAGTCATTTATGAAATCCTTATTGCACTTTGGCGGACGATACACGATTGCGCAGAGTATAGGCGAGGACGGGTGGAGTTCAAAAAGCTGCAACTCAAAGCTAGCATAGCTAGTTACAGGGTGAAGCAATCGGCATTGGAGGCTAGCTCTAAACACTGATGCTATTCCCCCACCATGGCCGGTGGCACGGGGGGAGCTGAAGAATGTACAGTCAGGAGGAAGAAGTTCAGAGAACGATGTATACTCGCCAGCGTGGACCCAGGTCTCCGTCAGAAACATAAAATCCAAATCACGAGAAGAAGTCATTTAGCAGGAATGTTTTGTTTGCTATCGACCTAGCATTTAGCAAAGCCATGCAAAGTTTTTGCTCCGGGCCGGCCGAAGGTGTAGTGCGTCTCAACGGACGAAGATGTGCGTGTTGAGCGCCGCGCGGTCCGGGAGCTTTCCCTGACGTCTAAAGCGCTTTCGGCGAGGCAGGATGCAGGGGAACCGGCGCAGGTAGTTTGGAATATCCGACAGTAGAGGGGGGGGTTATGACGAGTTATGGTTGCCAGATGTATGTTTGGGCAGCAGTATACACTCCAATGAGGGTCTGAGGTGGAGGAGGGCTTGGCGATCGTAGCAGAGCAGAGCAGAGACATTCTGACATACATAAAACAAAAGTAGGATCGCTAAAGGCAGAGAGCTGAGGGAGCGGAGAGTCGACACAGGCGCCATCTTGGAAACTCAGTCTACAGGTCACAGCTGTACCAGGAGCTAAGGATCTGGAACCATTGTCGATTCAGGAATCTTATAATAGATCAGTATCAGGTTAGATGAAACACATCCATTTTATTCTTTATTTGATCACCTCAGCTTAGTACTGCTGCCGTGCTGCGCTCCTTTAACTGCCTTAAGTGTGAGCATGCTGCTGCATATCCAAGTAAAAGTTATAGTGTGTGATTTTTAAAATGTATTTGGTCACACATGGTGAAAGAAGTTCAGACACACAGATTGGCAAAATACAGAGATTTGCTAAACACACACAAACACAAAATAGTCTTTCTCTCCTCTAAGCATTCAGGAAGCAGCTTCTGGAGGGCTTTGTAAATGAGAGTTAAAACAGAAGTAGTGTATTTATCTATGTTTTAGCAAGTAAATGGCAGTTTGGAAAGTGGGTTATGCAGCAGGAGGGTTTTGAGAAATGTCAATGTATATAACATATGTATATTATCCTCTGCTGTGAAAACGGTTCATGTACATTGCAACTGCCATGAATCAAGCTGAACACATGCTATGTATTCTAAAGGAGAAAGCTATAAGCAATAACTCATGATATTGACCTGAATCTTATGGAATAACATTGCTTCCTGAAAAATCTAAAGGTTTGAAGGGGCTTGATAATCTATCCTTTTCTTTGCAGTAGTTGTAAACACATGTGGATGAAGTTTTGTGATAAAATGTGCCAAAAATAAACCCTTTACTATCACTTGTTTTATGGAGGACTGGATCGGATCCATAACCAGAAAGGATTAACAACTTTGCTTTACAAATAAAGGAAACAAGTATTCTGGGATTCTGTTAATTGCATGATCCCATCCATTTTAAACAGCAATGGAAACATACATGCGTACAAACACATATCGGTTTAAGCACATTTAGACAGTGAGCTCCATGGACACCAAAGAGCACGATTCTGCATTAGTTTGACAACTAGCAAATGTTAGCTCATGGCAAACAAATCCATACCAGTCAACCTCACTTTGAAAGAAATGAGGAGAAGTGAGTGTATTTGAAGCTGTTTAGGAACACCCATCAGTGGCAGAACTTTTGCAGCCCCCAGAGGCATGTGAAGTTTCATCTGCACTTAAAACGTGTAAATCTTCCAGATTGGTCTAGCAAGGTGTTCACATGGCAACAGCGATATCTCAGTGTTTGCTCCAGCATGTTATATATAGGCTTATTGTGATTTTAAAGGTTTTACGGGACATCTAATGCCTTAGAGCTGCCACAGCTGCATTTCCTGCTACGGTGGATTAAAATAAGCGTGCAATATGATACTTTCAGTGTTGTCTTGGTAACCAGTTGGTTTTTACATTTAATCCATGAAGTACCCTGAACTGTGGGAGATTATCCCAGTGCTGCCTAAACCTATACTTTCCCTCAGTATCTTCACTAGAGAACAGAGAAACTGTTTTTTTGGTTTTAAAATGGGTGAGGATAAGTTATCGAGAACATTCCTTTTTTTTTTTTTTTTTGAAATTTAAGAATAAATTTGTAATTGTACAGCTCTTGAATGATTTGTTAGCTGGTTCACAAATATTGATCAAATAAAACAGTGGGTGACCTCAAGGGAAATTATTCCAAGTACTTTCTCAGTACTACATGTAATAATATAATTAGGGCTGAAATTACCGTGGTCATCTTAGGGGTCTGAAGGAGGGGACACATATTACTTGCTGTTTGCTGCAGTATTTAAAAGATATCTCAAAGAAAGTAGTTGCTTTCATGGAAAAATATGCTTTATTAGAAAGACGGGCAGCCAGATGATATGAGCTGAAAGCAGAACATGTTAAAGTTTACGTTGCTTGTTAATAACAAAAGTATTATATACTCTACATACTATATTAAAAAATGACATCTTATTAGCTTTAATTAGTCGAAACAGGACCAATCCAATTCCAATCAAGGTTATAAAGCCACCAGAGTGAAAGTCAATGCAATAATACTGTGACTATGATATCATCAAAACAATGACAATGGCTCGCGGCAGGACAAAGCAGGGCTAATTATATCAGGATACTGATGGAGATAGTGAAAGTGCTGATGGCTCATTCTTGCACCTTCCACAAACAGTTTGAGGCAGCGATAAATAGACAGAGTTTAATTGCTTCGCTCCGAGGTTACTGTGCCAGTTCTCCATTCATGCAGCAGAGGATTTAAAGACGAGCGTTTCATATTGTAGATGACATTTCTGTGTATGATAATGTGCCAGACTTTAGAGGGAGTGTATGATAATGTTGATTTCAACTATTTTCCAGACGTACTATTCTGAACTTGTTTATAAGAGCACAAAGCAGCACATTTAGCTGCTGTCTAGCTCATAAAAATAGAATAAAGAGATAAAAAGCAGCCAGCAATACAGCCTCCCTCTGTGCAGTGAACTCTGTTGGGAGCTGCAATATGCGCTGTTATTATTAAAGCTGTAACTATTTCCTATTTATGTGTTAAGAATTTGTGTGTTTGCTGCACACCAGGACTCAGACTTGGAAATTCAGCATACCCACATCTTGCAGGCTTTAGATGTGATCTTAAAACAGTGTCCATAAACAATATGTGAAGCTCTTTGACAGATATGTATGTGAAGACAAATAGAAAACTGACGCTAAACTGCTAGGCTGAAATGTAATGTGTAAGAAGAAAGTGAAGAATTGAGATTGAAATGATACATGAACACTGGGGGCTTGAATGTGTGATGAGAGAAGAAAAGAAAGTAAAAAGGCTTGGAAAAGCAGCAGAATATTTGAACTGCAAACTTCTGAACTAACTTGATGGTGAATGATCTGTCGCCATGGCAACGGCATTTGATGACACCCCATAATACGCTTAGATGCGTTGATGGCTGCATCGTTACCAAACCTGTGAAGTTTTGGGGCGTTTGGAGCAGTTTCACTGAAGTTATGAGAGAACTGTGTTTCAAGCAAGCGGCAAACTCTGGGGAAGAGCCGGGACGCCAATGCGGAAGTGCCTAAAACTGCAGTTCATCTAGTGGCCAGTAGGAGCAGTCTGCAGAAGGGAGCAATTTCCATAGACCCCAATGTTAAAATGCCCAACTTTAGAGGAGAATTAAACATGTTTACATCGTGATTCAAATAACCATATTCTCTGTATAGTTAGATCCCCCCTTCATGACTATGGATTGCGGGGGTGAATTTTTTCTCAACTCATCTGTTTAATTAATATTAAGCCTTAAAGCTTTTGCATAAATTAGGGCGTGGTCACTTTGATGGACATGTACATGCCCAGAGGCGCGGCAAGGTATTTTGAGTGGGGGTGCTGAGGTGCTGGACTCCAGTGAACACTATTACGGGCACTATAGAGCACGCACAAAAAAACTCCCCACACGCAAACACACAGTACACCCGCGACTGTTACAATGAAGGCTCGATAATAATCAGCTCACGGCATATAGGCAGGGGCAGAGTCCTGCATCGGGTCGGGTACCCGACGGGTGACCCGCAAAAAAGGTGATTCGCGGGTGGTATTTTTTTCAAACACTTTTTTCCGGGTTCGGTTCTGGGTAAAACAAAGATGATGCGGGTTGGGTCGCGGGTGTTGCATAATAAATATATTTAAATAATAATAATTTAGTTTAATGTTTAAATCCTCAGACCTCTCCCCCGCTGGACCGTGCATAATCAATGAATGGCTGAGGTGAAGCTCTCTAGCGGAGAATACAGCATTTTCCAACACTTCCTCAAGAGCGAAATCCAACGTCTGGGAGGCTTTTGGTGTCCTCCTAGATGGAGAGAATAACCAACATCCCACGCTTTTTGAGAGAAATATGCAACTGCGTGTGTTAATAATTGCACGTTTTCACTGCTCATATATATATGCGGATTCGGGTCGGGTTGCGGATCCTGTGCCGACGGGGCGGGTCGGGTTGCGGAACTAATTGGTAATATGTGCGGGTAGCGGGGCGGGTTCGGTATTGCACGTCGCGAGTGCGGGGCGGGAGCGGGTCTTGAAAATCAGACCCGTGCAGGACTCTGGGCAGGGGTAAAGTGCTATTTTTTACGAGTGGGGAGCGGACCTCACCTCCTCTAGGGGGGTCCGGGGGGATGCTCCCCCGGGAAGATTTTTTTTAAATATTGAAGTTAAAAGCATCAATCTGGTGCACTTTGAGAGCAACATTAAGAGATCTATGGATACATCTCTCAACAACAAGATGAAACACAACTGTAATCAGATGTTCTTTTTCTTTATGGATATTTTACAAATCACTCCCCTTTCAAACTGTATTTTTGTTTTACTGCCATATAATATTTCATAACTGTTTTTCCTTTATTCTCTTATTTTTTTTTATAACTATAATGATCATATGAAGGTGTGTCGCGGAAATAATCTTTTGAATAATTTTTGACCAAACCGTTTGAGACCCACTGAGATAACTTAGACTAAAGTTAACTATCTAAACACTCAGAGTCCTTTAGCTCACCTGAGCCTCTCAGTCTGAGAGGAGAGCTCTCCTCCAGCTTGTTGTGGAACAAACAGCTCCGTATGTCCGTTGGTGCAGCTAGCTAACCAGATGCTAACAACACGGTCCCTGCTGCTGGCACCGGTCCCTCTCTCTCCCCCTCTCTCACACACACTAAATGCGCTATTTCCGCACACACAGAGCCGCAAGCTTGAATGACACAAGCACACTTTTATTTCCATGCAACTCTCTGATTGGTCTGGTGTCTTGCCTCTGTTGCATTCACTGAATACGGGAAATTACAGTCCTGCCGTCCTTTCTAGTGTCTTGATGAGGTTCACGTAAAGCACGGTTAATGTATTATATTATTGAGGTAGAATTGTCCGGGGCTACAGAAAAAACATTCGGGTTAGGCCAAAATATTATTTTACCAACAATTTGGAATTTATAGGCTACATATTACACAGATTATGCACAGCGGGAGCAGCAATAACCGTCAAATAATAATTCAGACAGGGGAGCGCCGCACCCCCTGCCTGCCGCTAGGGGGTGCTGCAGCGCCCTCAGCACCCCCCTTCCCGCGCCCATGTACATGCCTCACTTTCAGCTAACAGCAACTTGTCCACTCTGCTAGGCTACAACCATAGAGGCTACAACGTTAGTTAGTTATAGTTACTTGACCCTTTAGCTTTAGCCGTGTTCGTGGTGATTGTGCCTTTTAGGGAATATTGTTACAAATACCAGACAATTAAAATGTTGTGCTGTGCGCTTGAATGTACTAACCAAACTTCCAAGAAGTCTAAAATGATAATATTATACATGTCCTGTTCACAGGTGTTCGTGTGCTTGGTAGCTTAGCTTGTTACTTATTAGCCAGCTAAGGACGTAACCCTTTATACATACACATACATTTTAGTTTATGATTCAGCCTTGGGTAAGACTTTTATAGTCTATGGCTATGACGCCCATAATGATAAACGGGAGCAAATGTTAATAGGGGACCCAATTATCCCAGTGGTGGCCGCCGGAGCTAACGGAGCCGCAGGGGGCTAGCTCCAGCCGGCGTCCCGGAGCTAGCCCACTGCGGCTCTGTTAGGTCCAGGCGGTGGAGTCCGTCTTTTCTTAACGTATGAATGACAAGCATTAAGAATAACAAAATATAGCTAATTCTCTTGCAGATTGTCTCATTTGATTATGAATGTAACGTTTATATAGGGGAACTACACTGTTAGCAGTAACTTGGTATGCATGTATTTCATGTTAGCTTAGCTTCTTAGCCTGAGCTAGCTCTGTCCACTTCCAGTTCGGAGGCAGCAGGTCCCGCCTCGGCTCCGCCTCTTTGCCCTTATTTGGAGCAGGCGGGATTAGACTCCGACGTCGTTGTCAAGCCGTTAGTGGCCGACTCCGCCTACTAAGGGCTTCTCGGCAACTCTGCAGAATCCTATGGGTAATGTCACGGACACTACATCCATTAATATATACAGTCTATGGTTTCAAGGCGAGCATTGTGTTGCCATGGCAACGACATTTGAAGAAATCTCAAAACTATCCAGTAGATGTCTTCAAGGCTGGACTGTTAGCACACACCTGAAGTTTGAGCACTTTTTGAACATTTTCATAGGTGTTATAGTGACATCATGTTTTATGGCGAGGGATGCGTTTCCATGGAAACGGCATATGGTGAGATCTCAGATTTGGCGTAGAGCTGTTGAGGCATGGACCGGTAATATACAAGTGAAGATTGGGGGACTTACAGCCACATCGTGTTTCATGGCGAGTGGTCCGTCGCCATGGCAACGGCATTTGATGACACCCCATACTACGCTTAGATGCGTTGATGGCTGCATCTTTACCAAACCTGTGAAGTTCTGGGCTGTTTGGAGTATTTTCACTGAAGTTATGAGAAAACCTTGTTTTAAGGCGAGCATTGTGTTGCCATGTCAACGGCATTTGAAGAAATCTCAAAACTATCCCGTAGATGTCTTCACGGCTGGACTGTTTGCACACTGCTATCTGAAGTCTGCTGCTCTGAGCATGTCAGTTGGAGTGATGACATCATCGTGTTCCATTGCACAGGTGTTTATAGTTGAGCTAACGAAGTGCCTAGACTTCAAAGGCTTCACTGTTCTGAATGAGAGATGAACCTCTTACATGTGAACGTTTTGTGGAAGAACCGTAACAGATATCTGAAATTTCAAAACGTGAAGCATGTCAAGGAGGTTGAGTATCTGAAGTGTACCTTCGGGTTAATAATGTGGCCTTTTTGGCAGTTTAACTAAAGGTGTGCGGCTGCTGCTGTGAGGAAATATCTGCCTGAAATTACAATGGGCTTTAATGGAGACATGTTGAAAGTTTTTGTCACTTCATGCCCTCAAGAGATACTTTGTTAAATTATTTTTTGCTTAATTATTTGTCATTTTTCAAGCTACGAGATGTTTTCCTACGTTTATCATGAAATATTATGTCTCAAGAATGTAGGGTTTGGGAATTATGGCAGTTTTAAAAAGCAATATGAATGCGAATTTCAAGCTGTCCTCCACTCTAGCTGTGACATCACACACTCTAGTTAATGTTAAAATGTGAAGAAAACCTCTAAAACAAGGTCTGAACAATATTTAATATCTCTAAAAGTAATAATCAGATTTAAAAGTTGTTTTACACGAATAATGTCAGAAAGATGTGTAACATTTTAAAGTTGGAATGAGGTGTCTGAGTGAAAGTATGAATGAACAGTTAGCAGTTAAATTGCATGAAGATTTGTTGAAGTCTGAAGATTTTCTCCATTGACTTCAATGTTAAAAATGGGATGTATTATGGGATGTATCTCTGGAATTATGAAAGTTATGAATGAGAAAAGTAATAGCCATC
Organism: Notothenia rossii; assembly: GCF_949606895.1. NCBI lineage: Eukaryota > Metazoa > Chordata > Actinopteri > Perciformes > Nototheniidae > Notothenia > Notothenia rossii. The sequence goes on from NC_136904.1 coordinate 31,294,950, forward strand.
GATTCCCGACCAAGCTGAACGTTTTGATGTTCGAACGGAGTTTCTGCGATGTTCAATGCGGGAGGAGAAGAGGGCCAAAATACCGGCGGAATAATAAACTTTTCGTCCGTAGAATAACAGTTAGTTGGAATGCTGTTAACAGCATTCCCACTAAATAATTGTTACCTTTCACTAGAGCTTTGAATTGGCAAAAATATGGAAATAAATTATGTTTTATGATACACGGATAATCATTTGATGTAATGCGATACTTTAAGCTAAGCAGTTCAGAAAACAAACATGTTTTTGGGGTTTTAAACTGTTATGCTTTTGGGGGATTTCCTTTCCTGTAGTGTGTTATAAGTTATTGTGCATGTAAATGCCAGGTGGAGTTTATCTCCCACTTATTCCCCCTGCCTGAAACGCCTCGATTGTAGTTCTGTGTTACTTCGGTGATAGAGTGACATCAATACATAACCCTCCTTCTGGCTAGTGCTCCAACACATTGTATGTGAGGTTGAGGGCTTTGACCACTCAAAATGGTTGACCAATCACAATGGAGCTGGCGAATCAGAGCCGACTGGGCTCTGGTTTCAGACAGAGGGTGCAGCAGAGGCAGTATGAGAAAAATAAAGGGCTTTTTGAACATTAAAGCATGTAAACATGTCACAGTAGAGGCACGACATATAATGATGAAACCTGAAGATTAGCCTAATAGCCCATTTAAAGAGCACACCATACTGTACTTCCTGTCTCAGTTTAGGTTATTAACTTGGAGTGGAAGAGTGAAATTATGAATTATAACACTGCTATTTAGTTTGTGGGGGTTTAGAGAAAACACAAAATTAACCACTGTATGCCACCAATGTTATATAGACAAATCAAGCATGTACTACAAAACATTATATTAGGGTATTTTCTTGAACACCTGACCAGAAATATCTGCACCAAATTGCTTGATTATCCATCCCATCCATACAATCTTTTAAACAGTCTATGTGACTGACATTCCATAGCAGTAGTCTTAAAAAAGACTGGGGACCTTTAGGCTGAAAGCAACACACCAACTGCACCGATTTCTCTACAAACACAAATGTATAGCATCAACAGATGGGTATGGAGAATTTCACTGCTTGGTTCCGAAAACTGCAGAAGTCAGCTTTGCTGCAGGGCATCAAATCCAACAATAGATCATTTGCAGTAAATCCCCTCTATTGATCCTGGTCCCAGGAGACTGTGATACTCTGGACCATTTATATAGATTTTAAGTCAGGGTGTGCCCGATGAGATCATGTTTTCCACATCCCACTGAAGGCACTTGTGTTTGGCCATTGTTCCTCTTCACTGCCTTTAATTTGACAGCAGGGGGGCAATAGAGACACGTCTGTCCCTTTAAAATATATCGCCCTCATGTACGATGAATAATTCAGATGGAATAATTCTGCAGAGGTTCCTGTGAGGTAGGACCAGTGTATCGTCTCCTCCAGCAGTAGGACTGCCAGGAAGCTTATACATAAAAGATGAAAGGTTTGATAGCCTCCATTGGATTCAACGGCGGGGACCATGCGCTGTAGACTTAAGAGTCGTAGCCGGGCTTAGCTTGCAGCCTGTGAACTACCCGCAGCCTCTCGGGCCTGCCTGCAGGAGGCTCTCTGAGTAATATCTGTGACATATGCAACCTAACTCTGCTCTGCAGTCAGAGGGGGAGGTATAAATAGCAACAAAATGGATGCAGGAGAGAACGAGACAGACTTTAACCTGAAATCCGTATGTAACTAATTCACTCTACACCTGCAAAAATCAGTGATGATATCTTTGCTATATCTGTGTTTTTTAAAGATTTTTAAGTGATATAATATATTCAAACCATTACACCTTTCAAGTGTTTTGGAGCATCTGCAATAGCAAGCTACATTTCAATCTTTAATGTACCATTTCCATTTCGCTACCTGCAGATTAGCCTCCACCATGAGAGCAGCCCTATCCCCTGACACAAACATGATACATTTCACCGGAGCACATAAAAGATTGCAATATTTTGACTTTCTTAAACAGGAGTAACATGCACAGCACTGATATGCTCTGAGAAAAGGACACCTGTAGTAAAACGTGGATTTATCGTCCTGTGTCGTAAACCTTCCTGGTTACCCCAAGGGCAAATCTGCAATACTAAAAAGATAAAAAGGCCAAATATTTGTATTTTAAGGCGCTTATCTTTTGTTTGGCTGTCAAGAAACTCTTATCTATGGAGAGACCAATACAACTAGCAATCATTTCAATCATGAACTCCAGCACTATGGGAGAGTCAATGGATTTAACCCCTGTTGCTAACAAAACGGGTTCACATTGATTTGTACACAGTAGCTCTGGTTGACAAGAAATCTGTGGGCAGGGGATTTGGTAGAGATTAAAAACACTACTAAATATTTTAAACTGATAGTGGAATTACATTCGAATAGTATAAAAGATGCAACAAAAAAATATAGAGCTACAAGGAACACGTCTGCAGCCACTGCAACAGTTAATGTGTTTATCATTTGGATTCCAGGTTGGATTCTCTAGTAAAAATCGCATAACCATGAAACAACACAGCAGTAGGATGCAGGACATGGATAAGACTTTAAGGGGCAAACATAATTAAACTGTAAGTCAAACGAACATCAGAACTAGCAAACTTTCCAAAGCATTCCATCACTATTGTTGAGTAGAAATAACCAAAACACTCATGAATTAACCACAAAGAGAGAATTTTAAGTTCTGGCTCGGTCGATATATTGTTTACATTTACAAACTGGTTGAGTTTGCCTTACTAAGACAAAACTCAGATGGTCCACTCAAATAAAATTAAAATATATATCATTTCAAGTCAATGTTTTCTAGTTTAGCAGCTGGCTAGATAGATAGCTAGATAGGAGTCACGAGGGAGGCAAATCCTACTTTGATTGAGCTCAGTATCGCTGGTGTTTTCTTTTGTTTTATTCAATTCTCTTTGGTTTTTTAGCCCCTCATGCTAAAATCATGTGTATTTTCTCCATTCCTGTTCATGTTTCCTCTCGCAATTATCACTGGCCCCGTGTATCTCCTAATCGATATAACCGGCCTGCTCTTGTCTATCCCACATGCTCCACTGAGATCCAACATCTCGTTTCAGGGGGCCTGTGGAACCGCCAGTCAGCTGTTCCTCAGGCTGACTTCATCTCTGGTTACGCTTCCCTGCAGTCTCTGGATTTCCTTGCTCTCATGGAGACCTGGATCACTCCATCCAACACATCCACCCCAGCAGCTCTCTCCACAGCATATTCCTTCTCCCATATACCCAGACCCTCTGGCAGAGGAGGTGGCACTGTTCTCCTGCTCTCTCCCAAATGGACCTTTTCCCTTTTCAAGCTACCTAACTTCACTCCTTCCACCTTTGAATTCCATGCCGTCACAGTAACCCATCCTATACAATTAACCATTGTTGTTCTCTACCGTCCACCAGGCGCCTTGGGGGACTTCTTGGAGGAATTAGAGAATCTCTGGCCCTCCCGCTGTACTTCTCGGAGACTTCAACCTCCAGACAGGGAAGATGGACGAACTAACATCTTTGTTAACCACCTTTGCTTTTTCACTGTCTCCATCCCCACCAACTCATAACGCTGGCAATGTCCTTGATCTCATATTCTCAAGGAACTGCACTACTTCTAACCTCTCCAGGGGCTCCGTAAGGGGGTGAAAAGTTAGGACGATTCTAAGGGCCCGTGACTAACAGGGGCCCCAAAATGTTCAGAACATTAAGAAAAAAAATGTAAGTAAACTTTCATCAATCCTCAATAATTAACATTAATAGAACGTTATATTGATAAATTACTCACTAAACTTACGATTCATTTAACTTATTTTCTTCCAAAAGTTAATTACCCAAAGCCTCTGTGCACCCCCTTCTATTTACATGTAATGGTTTGGTCCTGCCTCCAAACGCGTGCAGCACCAGCACTTGGAGAGAATGAAAGTGTGAGGAGTAGGGATGTGCATCTCCATCACTGAGGCCGATGCGATGCGCATCTCGATACGTTACCACGATACGATACATTAACGATACCTTTGAAACACCAGGCGATGCGATACGATACGATTCACCCCTGTTGCGATACAGTTCGATACGATTTGATTCAACATTATGCGATTCGGGGCGATACGATGCGATTCAACACGATGCAAAAATAATGATACTTCAATATGGTACGACAGAGGATTTTTGTTTTATTCCTTATATGCAGCAAATCATACATTAACAAAAAAGTGCTTTACATATTTGGTACTGCACATCCCATCATGCCGTTTATTTTTTTACCTTTAAAAGCTCTCCAGACTACAGTACAATTGTATAACACCTCACAGTTAAACAATGTAAGGATGCATTAGTCATGATTAACAATGTGCAAATAACAGCTACCATAGAGCAATGCCCATACAGCTGCCAGCCTGATGTGCTTAACACTCAGAGGCTAACACACCAGTGAGCAGAAAGCATTGGTTTCTATCTGAACAATAAAGAAAACAAATAACCTTTCACAAACAGGTATTTCATAACTGCTTACAGTAAGGAAGACATTTAAATTATTATTGGCCGTCACAGGCTGCTGTAAGCAAAACACCTCTCTCTGACAGAACACCTCACTGAGTGATTTAACTCATGTCTCACTTTCAGGTTTCTCTTTTCAGCCGCAGACCCCATGTCGCCTCTTTATGTGCGTCGCTAAGTTCCTCGTACTACTTGTGTACTTTAAAGCGGCTCGGCATCGTTAACAATTTGCGAGTGATTTTTCAAGTTGACCGTCTGTAGTAATAGTGCCGCGCACATATACCATCAGGACGTTACTGATGGGGTGCGGCTGCGGAGTGATACTGTGTGTATGCAAGTCCGCATCTAGGACGGATCTATGTATCATGGCTGTAGACCTGTTAAGTAATAAAGATACCTCATACAAAGGTCTACGGATACCTTATTACTCTCCATGACCTGCGGTCAACTATATAGCATAAATGACTATTACACCGTCTTTCTTGAACAATCCGAAGTGTTGCCAAACGTTTGATTTGTAGGTATTTTTCGCTGCGCTGTGTTTCTCTTTCTCCTCAACTTCCGTGTGTGTTGATAACTGAGACTCTCGTTCTCCGTAGTGGCGAAGCAAATATCAAAGATCGTCTCTGCTGAACGTTGACAAGATAAGGGGATTTTATATGAATGAATCGGTTTTTTACCGATGCAAAGACGCTACGCAATCGATGCATCGCGAGTTCAACCCAAACTGTAGCCGATGTGCACTCTTTCAACCGGTGCACTCGCATCTTGAACGTTTATGCCGGTGCACCGATGCGAATCGGTGAATCTTAACATCTCTAGTGAGGAGGGATGCTAGTACTTAGCCTACATACGTGTGTTGTACCATGTTTCAACAACCAACAAAGTCAGGCTCTAAGAAAAGGAGAGAAAGACAAGAGAGAGGGACTAAAGGGCGACAGTATGTCACCCAGTTTTTCACAAGAAAAGGTGGGTGTGGTCCATTGGTGGAAATTAGTCTTGTAGCTAATGTTTTTTTGTTTACTAAGCTGACATTAAGTACTGTTAATATCTTTACAGAAAATTCAGAGGTCTTTAATTTCAGTGGTCTTTTAGCTGACATTTAAAAAGTACGGTAGGTAATTCACTTCAGAAACGCTTTTTGTTATATTCCATGGAATGCTCTTAACATCCTGATAGCAATGAATATATTAAATGCTTTGACAATAAATACATACAAAAATGTCATCTGTGTAAGCCGTGGCGCTGTAAAAAGCATGACCAATCATCTGAGCCGGCCCGGCTAAAATGAATGGATGGCCTACCTGCCTGTCAGCCTTCCATCTGTGCACAAACTTATCTCGTGCCCTCATTGGTCATGTGCGCGTTCGTGTGTGTTGGAGGAGGGGCTCTGTAAGGAACTCTGAAGGAAGGGGCAGATTTTTTTCGGTTGTGTATTTTCCAATTCTATCGCACTCGAGCTGGTTTCTCCATTCTTACCTACCCTACCTTTAATAAATGCAGGCACATTTTTAGCACCTATTCATACTAAATCAGTTGTCCCTCCCCCTGGTGCCAGGTCCAACAGATCCATCTTTAGGCTCAGCAGCCCTGTCCCCCCAAAAGGCTGAACCTGAACCAGCTTTTCTTCAAACTGAAGGAGGTGAGCAGCATTGTGTTGAATGACATGCCACTTAACATATCTGAAGGGAGACTGTAATACAATATATATATATATATATATATATAGCAAAAAGCTAACATCTAATTTAAATTATACATTTCAAACACAGTATTTTCCCACATAGCCAATGATCTATATAAAACAAAAAACTGCTTTTAGTCTATTTAGGATGATGGACAGTTTGAAGCATTGAGTGATCAGTCTGTAAACAAAATGTTGATAACCGACATTTTGGTTATGATATTAATACTAATGTTATTATATTAAAGCAGGGGTGGGGCCCAATGTGATATATTTTCATGGGGCCCAAAATCCCTGGCGGCTCCCCTGAACCTCTCTGTAAACCCGCTCCACACATCCGATCACTTCTTCATTTCATTCTCTCTACCCCTTTCCAAACATAACAACCTAATCTCTTCTAACTCTGCACCTGTCCGCCGCAGCCTTCGTTCCCTCTCCCCCTCTACCTTTGCCTCATCGGTGCTCTCAGCCCTCCCTTCCTCTGATTCGTTCCAACTCCTGCCTCCAAACTCTGCTGCAGAAACTCTCCTCTCTACTCTCTCATCCTCTCTGGACTCTCTCTGTCCTCTCACATCTAGGCAAGCTCGTCAGTCCCCTCCTGCTCCCTGGCTAAATGACGCACTGCGTGCTAATAGAACCATCCTTAGGGCAGCAGAGCGGAAATGGTGGAAATCCAAACACCATGACAACCTCCTAACCTATCAGTCTCTCCTCTCCTCTTTCTCTGCTTCGATCTCTCAGGCAAAAAGCACTTTCTTTCAAGATAAGATCCAATCTTCCTATTCCAATCCCCAAAAACTATTTTCTATCTTCTCCACCCTCTTGGACCCCCCCAAAGCCCCTCCCCCCTCCTCCCTTCTGTCAAGCGACTTTGTTAACTACTTTGAAAAGAAGGTTGATGATATTCGCTCTTCTTTTTCTGACTCACCTTTACTCACCGCTGGGTCACCAGACACTGACCTCACACACTGACCTCCTTTTCCCCTCTCTCTCCAAGTGAGGTTCTTACCCTCGTTACCTCTGCCCGTCCTACCACCTGTCCTCTGGACCCTATCCCCTCAAACCTCCTTCAGACTATCGCTCCTGATATTCTACCGTTTCTCACCCATTTCATCAACACTCCTCTAACTTCTGGTCACTTTCCAAACAGTCTCAAGGAGGCAAGAGTAAACCCTTTCCTAAAGAAACCCACTCTCAACCCGTCTGATGTTATAAACTACAGGCCTGTCTCTCCTCCCGTTCCTGTCTAAAACACTTGAACGCGCTGTCTTTAAACAACTCTCCTGTTATCTCCATCAGAACAACCTTCTGGATCCGCACCAGTCTGGTTTCAAGGCAGGTCACTCAACAGAAACTGCTCTCCTTGCTGTCTCTGAGGAACTGGACACTGCTAAAGCAGCATCCCTCTCCTCTGTCATCATCCTTCTGGACCTGTCTGCTGCATTTGACACAGTGAACCATCAGATCCTCCTTCGCACTCTCCAAGAACTTGGAGTTTCAGGCACTGCACTTTCCCTCCTCACCTCATACCTCAAAGACCGTACCTACAGGGTAACTTGGAGAGGGTCCGAGTCCGACCCTTGTCAATTAACTACAGGGGTCACTCAGGGCTCTGTTCTCGCTCCCCTCATCTTCTCCTTGTACATAAACTCGCTCGGGTCTGTCATTAGCCCGCATGGTTTTTCATACCACTGCTACGCTGACGACACCCAACTAATTCTGTCCTCTCCCCGCTCAGAGACCCAGGTCGTCGCACGCATCTCTGCTTGCCTTGCAGACATCTCTCGGTGGATGTCTGCTCATCACCTCAAGCTCAACCTTGACAAGACTGAACTGCTTTTCCTTCCGGGAAAAGATTGTCCCACTCTTGACCTAACAATCAACATCGGCACCTCTGTTGTTTCCCCGACTCAGACTGCAAGGAATCTGGGTGTGATCCTAGATAACAAACTGTCCTTCACTGATAACATTGCTGCTACAACCCGCTGCTGCAGATACACGCTTTACAACATCAGGAAGATACGTCCCCAGCTGACCCAGAAATCAGCGCAGGTTCTGGTCCAGGATCTCGTCATCTCACGCCTAGACTACTGCAACTCACTCCTGGCTGGTCTACCTGCATGTGCCATCCGACCTCTGCAGCTCATCCAGAATGCAGCGGCTCGTCTGGTCTTCAACCTTCCAAAATTCTCCCAAACCACACCGCTCCTCCACTCCCTTCACTGGCTTCCGGTAACTGCTAGAATCCACTTCAAGACACTGGTACTTGCGTACCATGCTGCGAATGGATCTGGCCCTTCCTACATCCAGGACATGGTTAAACCGTACACCCCAGCACGTGCACTCCGCTTTGCATCGGCCAAACAGCTCGCTGCACCCGCACTACGAGGGGGACCCAAGTTCCCATCAGCAAAAACTTGTGGGTTTGCTATCCTGGCTCCAAAATGGTGGAATGAGCTCCCCATTGAAATCAGGACAGCAGATAGCTTGCACATCTTCCGGCGCAGACTGAAAACTCATCTCTTTCGACTCCACTTCGAGCGATAGAATTACTAACAAAGCACTTATATACTAATAAAGGGCTGGCTTATCTAAAGCCAGTTGAGTAGCACTTGAAATGTTTGGCTCTATGAAACCTGATGTACTTATATGATTCTGTTTTCTTCAAGGTTGTATCTTCCTGGTCGAGTGCACTTATTGTAAGTCGCTTTGGATAAAAGCGTCAGCTAAATGCAATGTAATGTAATAATGTAATAGCTAGTTAGCTAGTGATTTCAGAGTGGTACAACAATGAGGCTAACAGGAGGCTGGTGGCCATCTGAAGTGAAACAGTCCCTCCCAACGCTAGGAGGCTATGAAACTGCCTGCCGAATGATCTCCTACCTTTTGATTTGTCTCCATGAAGGTTTCTCATTTCTCTAATTTCCCCTCCTCGACTCCCCTCCTCGACTCCTGTCCTCGTGTCTTAGTCCCGGCCACAGGAGATGCGAGCGGAGGAGTCGAGGAAGGGAACCGAGGAGAGAGGAGGGGAAGCAGCAGGCGGTTAGAGAAATGAGAAATCCTCTCCTCTGAGCGGTCATTTTAAAGAGACGTCCATTAATGATGACAGGAGGCACAGCAGCACTATATATATAAATATATATATATATATATATATGGGAGGGCTGCGCCTTATCGCCCCCTATGGGCCAGCCGCCACTGAGTATACTATCATAATTGTCTATAACTGTATATATATATATATATATTTACACATATACAAGCAACATTACTACCGTAATTTTCGGACTATAAGGCTCACCTGAATATAAGCCGCAGCAGCTAAATTGAATGATGTGTACATATATAAGCCGCACTGGACTATAAGCCGCAGGTGTTTAAATGTTTAATTACCATATGTAAGGGTTCGTGCACAGAGGGGATTGTCGGGAAAGAGATGGCTGTTTGAGGAAGCTCCCATTTATTAACATTTCAACAAACAAGTTGCATATTTGCATAACGTATTCAAGTGTTACCATTTAGTGCAATAGTAGCTACAGAACATGTGCTGTGTAAACTGTACTGTATCACATAGCGTTTCAGACACACAAACTTTTCAACTTTCAAACTTAAACGGTGCGCTCCCAGCGCACGTACCGGCAGTGATCTACAGCAGCGTTTTTCAACCAGTGGTACGGGGACAAACTGTCTCGCTCTCGTAATGTCTGTCTGTCTTGCTCTCGTTCTGTCTCTCGTACCACTCTCGGTTCCACTTTTACTTTTGCGTGCTACCTGTCTCACTCTTTTCCGGCCTCCAGCTTTTCCTGCTGGAGCCCGCCGCTTAAAGGTGGGGGTCCCCGGACCGGCCATAGAGCCCATAGAGTTAAAGTTGGTGGACTGTAACCTGTAAAATCCATAGATTTAGGAGGTCCCCTAGTGGCCGTTAGCTGTAAAAATCCATAGATTAGCCGCACCGTTATATAAACCGCAGCGTCGAAAAATGGGAAAAAAGGCGCGGCTTATAGTCCGAAAATTACGGTATATATATATATATATATATATATATATATATATATATATATATAGTATAGTAATGTTGCTTGTTAACTTCTAATAACCTTTTGAAGGACTGAGTAGTCCAGATCTGTCTCTTACTCTGGTCCAGATATATATATATACATACATACATACAGGGTTGGAAGGGTTACTTTGTAAATGTAATCAGTTACTGATTACTGAATACATGGCTCTGAAAGTAATCCGAATACAGTTACAGTTACGTGTCTTAAAAAACGTAATCAGATTACTTTTGGATTACTTTCTTTTTCCATCACAGATGGGTATGTTTTGGTGTACAGGAGACACAAAAAGCAAAAGGAAACTGAACGTGTTTTTACTGTTTTAATGGCTTATCAAGAGCACAACTGAAACATAACATCTGAAACGATGTAACAACATAATAAACTTTTTGGGGATGCAGCTTGGGATGTGAGGAGTGAGTGACACGGCTTAGAACGGGCGTGTCGTCTTCTGTCCTGCCAGTGTTGGCAGGACCTCCTTCACTTCATGAAATCTCTGCAGCACCAGGAGGCAGCGGGAGGGTTAACTCAGCCTCTGAGAACACAAGCGCGCAGTGCCTTTCACGCACCGCCTTTCACGCACCGCCTTTCAAGCACCGCCTTCACTGTGTTTACCTTCAGAATCATCAGAAAGACTAAAGAGCGGTGTGGCTGATGTGTTTTAACTTTTAACCACACACACCTCGACACACACACACCTCGACACACACACACCTCTACACACACACACACACACACACACACACACACACACACACACACACACACACACACACACACACACACACACACACGCGCGCGATTTAAACGCAGACTTCTGTTCCTCCATGTTTTTTCGTTTTTATTGTTTCACTGAGCGGACCCGCACATTTTTTAAAAACACTCCCTTTTTTGGTCTATCTGTGGCGGTATTAGGTTTTGTGCGCTGTGATGATTCGGCTGTACCTTTGGTAATGAATATTAAATGTTGTGAGGAAATCTTTCCACCAATAATTCCAACAAGTAATCCAAAATGTATTCACTTCAGGTTTACGAAAGTAACTGTAATCTGATTACTCGTTTTTCAAATGTAACGCGAGCTGAATACAGTTACTTGATTTTTGTATTCTGATTACGTAACGCCGTTACATGTATTCCGTTACAACCCAACCCTGGATATATATATATGTATGTATGTATATGTATATATATATATATATATATATAGAGTTTAAAGTTTCCTTAAGGGGATCCAGACAGGCAGAACCAGAGTAAGACAGATCTGGACTCCTCAGTCCTTCATAAGGTTAAGATGTTAACAAGCAACATTACTTATTTGCCAACTTTCACATTTCAATGTATTCCTGGCATTGTGAGAATTGCTTGTCACACATGGTGATTTAAGGAGACGTCTACATATCGAGAAAATATCCTTATACAGATGTAGCACTGAATTTCGGACTCCAGCCTACAGCTTCCTGCCTACTACCTGCCAAATACCAGTATAGAGGAATGTTAAGCCCTCCCACTATTTTCCAAGAGGGCGTTGCCAGATTTTCAATTTCAGGTTTAAACCAGGAGATGGCGCTTCATTCACAAATACAGAAAGACAAGTTTCATGGACTTTCAGTTGTGTTTTGAAGAGCATTTGAACAAATCAATATTTTAGATCAACTAAAGTATATCTAATCTTGTAATTCAATAATATATAGTCTTTATATATTAAATAATGTAAATGTTTACATTACACTTCTTTATTTGTTATGCTCATACTTTAACCTTTACAATCGTTTGCTTTAATATGCAGTATATTTTTGTGTTTGCTTCCTCCTGCTCCCTTTCGGACACATACTGTATGATTTATTATTAATATGAAGATATTATTAAGATAAGATAAGATGTTACTTTATTGATTGAACATTTTAGTTTAGAATGTGCTGTCCCACGGTAATTCAGAAGGCTCACAGGTCACATTCCGACCATTATTTAAAACAATAGGTGCTTTCACACCGTCTACAGTTTGATTTGTATAGAGGGAGCTCTGTCAGTTTTCGAATTACCCATTTGCTTTCGGGGAGCCCTATTTTTCAGAGCACATCCTGCTACTAAATATGTCACACGCACGTTCTGTTGACTGGCGCAGCAGCGCGGATGCGATCAATTGCTATAAAAACGCTCTTCTACTAATACAGACGGTGTCACTATGTCGGCGGATGTGGCCGTTGTTGAAGCCTCTTCAGGCTCCGCATCGGCAGGCCTCTCCCTCGGTGTGGAGCTGTCAAGCTCGACCCTAACGCCGCTTACAGCCGGCCAACTAAAAGTTGTTTTCCGTTCACGTTTTCATTTTTAGACTCCTTCGCTTCTTTGCTTGTGAATCCAAAAGCTGTGACGCTTGGCTGTTTTCGTTTTGCCATATTTTTTTATTACACAGCCAGAGTTAAAAAAATATCAATATGAACATTTCAAATACCGCGCCGGCATCACCGCCATAACCATAGCAACGTAAGTAAGAATGCAGCGCCGCCACGTACAGATGGCAACACCCAGACATATTCACAAATATAAAACAAATATTCAGAAACTGTAATGAACAATAACTATTATTTATTTCAAGAACTGTTATTTACAGGAACTCAACATTTCTAATCTGTGTGACACAAATATGCACGATTGTTTTGGGCTCCCCCTATTTATCTCAAAGTCAGCCATCAGGGGAGCTCCCTCCCTCTTCGGGGGAGCCAAGCTCCCCCTAGCTCCCCCCCATTTCGAACAGTGTCTGTGGCTGAATGGCCAGCGATTAGGTGCGGCGCATTTATCATAGGTGATCAGAGCTAACTGCCTGCCGTCAGATTTCATTTAAAAAACTGATCTGATTTTAAGACTATTTCTGCGCTCATAAAGAATGATAAGAATAAGAATAATGCGTATTGAACTGGTTTCATTAATTAGTGAGTTTATTTAACACTAGAACCGCCAATCGGGTCAATTTGTGTGATGTGTGTTGTGTGTGTGTGCAATGTAACTTTTTTTCAATAAAATATTAAAGTCTCCCAGTCCGTGACTTTTCCTGAAAGTGTGTTATATAGCACCCTATGTTGTTCAAAATTGCATTCTAATAGATTTGACGGCTTCAGGTAGGCCTATACAAAAACCTCTGGCGGTTCTAGTGTTAAGGTAATTAGGTACAATAGAAGCCCTTTTTTTATCAGTAACGAATTTAGCAGTTGAACATAAAAGTCAACTAACTGAGGGTCACTTGCAATTACAGTGTTGTGTCTAACTGTAAGCTTGTCACTCAGAGTAACCTACCGTTAATTTAGCTGCTGGAGAAGAAAGATAAAGGGGGGAGGGGGGGAGAGAGCTGTGGTTGATGGGCCATTAGTTGTGTAAATACACAGCTGAGAGCTGCCGTTTCATTCAGACTGTTTAAAAAACTGTAACAACGGACTATTTTTCTTAGCGGATGCATGTCAATTTAAATCAAAACATACAACTATTTTTTAAATCAATACATAAAACTATTTTTTAAATCAATAAAAACTAGGGCCGGGACTTTAACGCGTTAATTAAGATTAACTGACACAAAAATTAACGCTTTAAAACAATTAACGCATTTTAATCGCACTTATTTTTGCACCGCGGAACGTTTCTCACTGGATGAGTTTCAGGGGTACCGATTATACTGGAGCACCAGCTAACGTTCAAGACTTCAAACAACAACAAACCACAGTGAACAATAGTCAAACATGAACGAACAAGCTGATGAGACCGCTTTGATTGGCCCCGTGGATGGGACATTTTGTTTTAAAAAACGGACGGATGGAAGCATCGATAAGAGCACGGTTGATTGCAAATTATGCAAAAAGGAATTTGCGTGTCACCGCAGCACATCAAGCCTCAAGTATCACCTCAATGCAAAACCTATAGCAGCTAGCGTGGAAGCTAGCGTGGACGTTAGCCCGACTCGGAGTACAAGGACCCACACCCAATTCGTGTTGATCAAACAGTGGCCTATGCAACAGAGAGATTTTATTTTTCATCAGGATATTGGAAGAATAGGAGGGATTGAGGTCAATCACTGGCACTTTTTTATTTTATTTTAAATGGTACAGTACACTTTATGTTGAACTATTTATTATTTTGTTGGTGCAACTGGCATTTTATGTTGAACTGTTTATTGTTTTGGCCAAGGTCATTGAGAGAGTTGGACTGAAATTGATTAGATTTTTTAAATCAACTGTTGGTAAATCAACAAAGTCTGTTATGGCCTCTGAAGCAACAGAGAGATGTTTTCTAATAGTCAGGGTTTCCAATGTTCTGAATGTACTTGAAAGTATTGTGTTATACGTAAAATAAAAAGTGTTATAGTTTACAGAAGGTCTACCTACCTATAGGCTACCTGAATCTCTGAAATGTACTATATTCCTAAATATGCTATTGCTACACTTTATGGCAAAAATTGCACTTTTCTGTTGGTCTTGGTTAAGTACATCCTTGAAAAAAATAAACAATGTTTTGTTGCTTAAGCTTATGTATTCAGTCATTATTCAATGGTATACTAAAATCCATGTGAAAAAAATTGCTTCTCACTGTTCTCAGGTCAAATATTTATATGTGATTAAAAATGCGATTAATTGCGATTAATTAATTACAAAGCCTGTAATTAATTAGATTTTTTTTTTTTAATCGAGTCCCGGCCCTAATAAAAACATTTTTTAAATTCATAAAAGCATTTCAATTAATATTGGGAGTCATGTCGTTACTTTGTTGAGAATGTGGCCGTGTAATAAGCGGGATAATTTGCAGCGACTTGTTCCTTATGGGGAAAATAACACCCGTCATGTGTGTGTAGAGGTGTGTGTGGTTAAAACACTTTCATGAAGTGAAGGAATTTCCTTCTATAAAACAGCTGTGGGCAGCAGTGAGTGTCACGGACATGAATTCATAGATCAAGGCAGACTGGTGCACACACTCTCCTGTCCTGCCAGGCGACACGCCCGTTCTAAGCCGTGTCCCTCACTCCTCACATCCCAAGCATCCCCGAAAAGTGTAATATGTTGTTAAATCTCAGATGTTATGTTTCAGTTGTGCTCTGTCTATGTTCAGTGATGCAAACTTGTCACCTTTCGGCGAAATTCGCCGT
The DNA here is from genome assembly GCF_949606895.1 of Notothenia rossii. Taxonomy (NCBI): domain Eukaryota; kingdom Metazoa; phylum Chordata; class Actinopteri; order Perciformes; family Nototheniidae; genus Notothenia; species Notothenia rossii. Next base: position 31,310,357 of record NC_136904.1, read on the forward strand.
TTTGAATCCAAAATAAGTCGTTTGTGTGATTCATGTAGATCTGCAATACAAATATTTTTGGGGTATGGGGGGGGCTGGGACTCGGAGTAATCTGCGGCCGTGAGCTGTTATGTGCCATCATGACACGCATGGTGTTCTTTTTTTATATATTACAATGAAGTACGAGCTGTGTGCTCGAGTCTTCCTGCCTGTCGGCTCTGCTCATGGATGTATAATAAGGCTCTGCTGCTCCGAGATGATGGTCTAGCTTCAGCAGCTATATTACCTACGGGTGCGTTCGTTAATATTAACTGTGCGTCCGGAGTCACTGTGGCACAGACTGGACCACTGGTGAACAGCTGTTAGAACGGGCCGTTCAGGTGTTCAGAGCAGAGCTCCCTGTCGGAGCGGCAGAGCGTGATGTGAACTGAAAAGTTTTTCTGTGGCAATATTATTTAAGGAATCGTTGAGCTAGCTAGCTAGCATACATTGTCACTATCTGCTAACGTTAGCTTTAGCCTTCTATTTCTAATAGTTTTTTTCATAGGCTATAAACAGAGGTGGTATAAGTATATATATATATTGTACTTGAGTAAAAGTAGAAGTACTCAGATCTTGTACTTGAGTAAAAGTAGAAGTACTCAGGTCTTGTACTTGAGTAAAAGTAGAAGTACTCAGATCTTGTACTTGAGTAAAAGTAGAAGCACACAGATCTTGTACTAGAGTAAAAGTAGAAGTACTCAAATCTTGTACTTGAGTAAAAGTAGAAGCACACAGATCTTGTACTAGAGTAAAAGTAGAAGTACTCAAATCTTGTACTTGAGTAAAAGTAGAAGCACTCAGGTCTTGTACTTGAGTAAAAGTAGAAGCACACAGATCTTGTACTAGAGTAAAAGTAGAAGTACTCAGGTCTTGTACTTGAGTAAAAGTAGAAGTACTCAGATCTTGTACTTGAGTAAAAGTAATAGTACCAGAGTGTAGGAATACTCTGTTACAGTAAAAGTCCTGCATTCAAAATGTTCCTCAAGTAAAAGTAGAAAAGTATTATCATCAAAATATAGTGAAAGTAGCGACAGTAAAAGTAGTCATTGTGCAGATTGGTCCATTTCAGAATAATATATATGATATGTTTTATAATGATTGATCATGAAAGTGTTCTCAAAGCTGGTAAAGGTGCAGCTAGTTTGAATGACTTTGTATACTGCAGGGTAGCTTGTGGATTTACTCCAGGTGGAACTAAAGTCTGATTTAACACTTGATTATATTTCACTTAATTAATCCAGATCTGTGAAGTAACTAAAGGTATTAAATACATGTAGTGGAGTCAAAGTACACCATGTACCTCTGAACTGTAGTGGAGTAGAAGAACAAAGTAGCAAAACATTGAAATACTTAAATAAAGTACAAGTATCTCAAAATTGTGCCCAAGTATAGTACTTGTTGAGTTTATGAACTTAGTTACTTTACACCATGTGGCTATAAAGATAAAAAGACTTAAGCCTTGCACAGAGGCACGAAAATACATTTTCAAAATGCTCAACAGTGCTGCCAAAATTATAAACTGACTGCTACACAATTTAAAATAAATGCTTTTATATATTTCTATTAGATGTGACTCTTTGGCGTTTCTGTTATTATTAACACTGCTGCTTTAGTTGTTCTGACTGCTAAAATCCTCTGTCATTCCGTGGGGTTGGGGAGCCGGGGGCTCGGATCCTTGTCACCTTTTTCATACCTGATGAGTTTGCATCCCTGTATGTTAAAAAGCCTCAGTCACCTTAATTCATGTAATAAAAACATCTCAGGTCAGTAACACTCAAAGCTAAATGTGCAATACCATGTTCAGCTATGTTACTATTTATAATGTTATTGTTGTTACATCAGAAGATGTACATATTGAAATGATTTCTTAACTTACAGTAGGCTATTTTTTTACAATGTGTGTTGGAAGGATTTATTAAATTACAATGAATATTGTCATTGTTGAAGGCTTTTAGAGAAGGGTGAACTATAAGCCTGAATTACATAACATTTTATACCTAAAAGCCACAATAAATAAATCACAATTATTCTAGTTATTTTTACCTCCTGTATTGCTTTCAACCCACCAGCTTTTATGGTGTTGTTACGTCACTAACTGTAAACTTGTCACATACAGTCTATGGTCACTCAGAGTAACCTACTGTTAATTTAGCTGCTGGAGAAGAAAGATCAGGGGGGGAGGGGGGGGAGAGAGCTGTGGTTGATGGGCCATTAGTTGTGTAAATACACAGCTGAGAGCTGCCGTTTCATTCAGACTGTTTAAAAAACGGTAACAACGGACTATTTTTCTTAGCGGATGCATGTCAATTTAAATCAATACATACAACTCTTTTTTAAATCAATAAAAACATTTTCTAAATCCATAAAAGCATTTCAATTAATATTGGGAGTCATGTCGTTACTTTGTTGAGAATGTGGCCATGTAATAAACGGGATAATTTGCAGCGACTTGTTCCTTATGGGGAAAATAACACCCTTCATCCAGATGAGGATCCCTCCGCTACACTTTGGGATCCTGATCGACCGACGAAGCTCCATTAAAATATACATATTTTTGGTGAATTACTGAGTTTAGGCACGTTAATAACGTTTTAATGAAGTTGAATACAGTATATTCATATGTGTCAGTGATTTCATGTCAATTCGGCGAACATAAACATAAATGATCGTGGTGGAGATGATGATTAAATTAGGATTAAAAATCGAGAGCCGGGCTGCATTTCCTCCCGTTCGTTTTTTTCGAATAACAAAATTATTTTGTTAAATAACAAAATGGTGATGTTTTGTAAATGATTACATGTCTCTTATTTAGCACAGTAGTATGATATCCGTGACATATGGATCTTAACAAAGTTCCGCTGTACATCCAGCATACTGTATCTCACTTTATTTCACATGAGCTCCAGTGTGGGACCCCACTGCACCGCCTGGTGGATCAATGATCCATTGCAGCTGGCTTCATTATAATTACATTTATCTATCACGGGGGCGGTCTCAAGTCAAGCTGGAGGTTTTCCCTTGAGCGAGGGCAGATCACGTACCAATCACGACCCTCGCGTTTCAAACTGTCTGAAATGAATCGCTACATCTGTACTCCAGAGGGTTAAGGAAAAGTGTAAGGCCATTGTATTTTAAGACAATGAAGGCAGCCTATATTGATATATTCTTTGATTTATTGATTATATTCAAAGGAATATTTATATTTGGTCCCCTGAATCTGGAATAATGTACAATTTACAGCAAAGCCGAAAAATGTCAGGAACTTTTCATCTACAGATTGCTTTGGTCTGGCTGTACTCTTCACTGATTGGTTACAGACACTTTAAACTTAGTGGCTATGGAATTCAGAAGGAGGGGCTCATTATCATATTAAAAAAACGTGCAAATATTCGCGCTATATTAGCGCTTTTTACGCCCGTTTTTCGCCCGTTTTTAAGCCCGTCAAAAAACGTGCGAAAAACGGGCGTAAAACGCGCGTTTTTACAAAAAAATGGGCGAAATAAACGGGTGAATAGTGGCACATTATTTCCATAGTTCTCACTGTAAGCATCGCGTCGCGATGGAAGCAGTTAATCAAATAATATCCAGGGGATGCATGCAGAGCTGTCATTGACTGAGATAAATAAGTCCGGCCGTGCATCACGACTCTTTGAAACATCACTGTTGCCGGAAATACATCCGCGGAGGAGCCGCATCAGTGTATCCTCGATTATAGCTCCTCCTCGATGCTCGATCCTCGGTCCTCGATGTGCATTTAGAGAAATGAGATGTCCTTCAACATGGCACTAGTTCACCCGTCACCAAAACAAAAATAGATAACGTTTTCTCACAAATTAAACAACGAAATTACCTCAATACTGACATATCTTTTCATGTTCCAGGCATTTTCAAAAGCTGGGAGCAATATTAAAAATTTGCCCAACAGCACTACATTGAAAGGTTGAGAAAAAGCTCAACTTTATGCAAATTAACTATAACGCAATGTGAGATAAGTAAAAGCACTAATCTGCTACAGAAGAGTAGTGTGGATAGCATACAGTAAAGATAAAGGACCACCATGCTAGTCAGGCTTATACATTTGTTTCAATTTGTTCCTAGAGTCTCTAAAAGTACAATGGGAGCCAGAGCCTTTTCTTATCAAGCTCCACTTTTGTGGAATCAGCTTCCAGTTTGTGTTCGGACGGCAGACAACCTATCCATTTTTAAGAGTGCGCTTAAGACCTTCCTTTTTGATAAAGCTTATAGTTAGGGCTGATTAGATTCAGCCCCTAGTTTTGCTGATATAGGCTTAGTTTGTCGGGGGACATCTTACTTCTTCCTTCTCTCTGTCTATACCTGTGTACTCTCATGTTCCGATTAACCCAGCTTCCCCAAATTTCTTTCTTTTTGGTGTCTATATACGCCGGGATCCGGAGTCATGGATGATCCTGCGGTCCTGTGTCATGGATCGTGAGTCCTGGATCTTGAGTCGTGGCTGTGGTCCTGGATCATAAGTCCTGGATGGATATCCTTGTGGATTCATCTTCCTATTATACACACATGCATTTCCAAACATTTGGACTACCTATGTTGCAAATGTATTATCTTTTCAATTTACACACGGCATATATTGCACGTCTGTCCGTCCTGGGAGAGGGATCCCTCCTCTGTTGCTCTCCCTGAGGTTTCTCCCATTTTTCCCTTTAAACTGTGGGTTTTCTCTGGAAGTTTTTCCTTGTACGATGTGAGGGTCTAAGGACAGAGGGTGTCGTATTGTCATACTGATATTCTGTACAAACTGTGAAGTCCACTGAGACAAATGTAACATTTGTGATATTGGGCTATATAAATAAACATTGATTGATTGATTGATTGATTGATTGATTGATTGAATTTGCACGGAAACTTGACTGCACTGGTCAGCAGCAATTTAGCGTGGCTAGCAATGCATTGGTTTGTTGCATTTAATGGAGGGATACATCTTGTTTTACTTTGGTGTGTGCTGTATCTGTAGATATTAATGTCCCATGTTCTCTTGATTGTTATGTTTGTGTTTTTGCCTTCTACTTTAAACCAAATCAACCCTTGAGGGACAATAAAGATGAACTTGCCTGAACTCAGAGTTTAAGTTATTAGCCTAAAGCGGAGCTATCCACCACGCTTTCAGACTTTTATTTTACAGTATATCCCACCACCTTCCCATGGGTAGTTATTAAGCCCTTTTTTGCCAGAAAGTACAAAAAAAGACAGGAAATCTAGGGAAATAAAAAGGCATTAAATGCAACAAGGGTCCCGAGCCAAAAATCACACAATGGACATTGTGGTAATGTGGTATGTGCTTCGACGAAACTACATGGGCACCCCTACTTTACACATTTCTGACCCTTTAGTGGCCATCTATAGTGTTGTGCAATAGCTCCTAATCCTTTGGACAATATTGAACAATAAATATAGATTCCAGATTGTCGAGACATCTAGCGGACAGATAAACAAGCAGGCTGTGTATGCAGCAAACATTTTTTTAAACACTTTAATCAAGTGCCTACAAATTGAATTCATTAGGCAATAAGGCATTGAATTATTATATTAAAACCACAACAAAATACCCCTTTAACACATGAAAGCCAAGCAATAAACTGTTTGATAAAAACAGCTTCTGGTGAGGCATCAGATCATGATTTTAACTAAACACTCCCTGATGGGAGATGACAGACGAGAATCACTGTTAAAGATCATTAGGAGCTCTTCTTTTATTCATTTTAGGACAGTAATCACTGTAATCAGCTGATCAGCTTGCCCTGCCTCATTTCAGGCTGACAGACTTTAGGGAATAAAGTTTCCCATCTGCATGAGACCATCATTAATACAATTCTTCATCATTAAAAACACCTCTGTATTCTACACGGGTTGTTGCAATGATTTTTTTAGCTGCATCGATAATTTTTCTTTAAAAAGGCATCAACAACTACAACAACAGCTTTTTACCTTGGATATTTGTCTGTCTTCATGTGATTATAAGAGTTTTGCTGTTCCCTCTTGAATCAACCTGCTTCATCTGTTTATATTTCATGTAAAAATGTCCTATTGCATCATTACCAGATTGCCTTTTGATAACTGCGTGAGAAATGGCGAGAGCCGGTTGGGTTTACCTCTGGAGGTTATGTGCACATAGAGAGATTGTTTGTTATCCTGCTGTTGGCTCGCAGAGAATAAGTGAAAATTGCCTCTTCGTTTTGTTTCCATTTTTCTCTATATGTTTTTTTCCTGTACGAATAAAAGGACCTGATGGTTACTGTTGATGTCAACCTTAGTGAGAAGGAATGAGATTTGGCTCCATTGTAGCTGCATTTGAAATTTAGAATTGCAATGATCAATTGTTAAAATGTTAAATTAACATTTTACTTGTTTGTATTCACTTGTGTAGAAGTGATGAGTGGTGATATTCTTAACTGTTTCTCATTGCCAACAAATCCCTTTAAAGACGCACACCAGCAAGTCATTGAATCTTCCTAATACATTTAGTTGATGTTGCTAAAGCATGCTAAATTAACTTGATTATTTTGGCCGTAGAGCTCTTTTGTTAAAAACACATGACGAGCCACAATATGACATGTTTCTTCAGACCCATGAATACATAAAGGCTAGCTTATTTTTTATTCCACCCTATTCACCATGCTGCAGCTGTCAACACAAAATAGCGGGCTCAGACTGTCCATCTGGAGCAAACATGAGAATTGCTGGGGGCAAGGCAAGTGCTGAAAATGAGAAATGAAACGGTCCTACAACTCGGGGCGGACACTGTTACTCAGAGTAAAGACCATAAGGCTCCCGCTGCTTTTAACCTAATTGTACTGTATGATCTCTGCCTGTCATCACATATGATTGGCAGCTGATATGTGCATCAACATGTTCAGTCAGTATATGGGATGTGCAGAAGTTTAGCAGTAAAGAAAAAAGGTGGAGATGAAAGAAGATTGGAAAAAAAATAATAAAGCTTTGGAAGAAAATACTGAACAATTACAGAAATGTTAATAGCAACGGGCATGGTTAATGCCTTTTTGATAGTTTTTATATCTAACAAATGAGCTTAGGGCCACAGACCGGAATGGGAAATTGGAAATGATTGAGAGATGGAGCCTGGTTTTGGACTCAAAGATTGGGTAAATAAAACCATTTAAAAACAGTGGTATACTTTAATGAGAAGCATAACTAAAAACCTGAAAGATTCAATGTCTACATTATGTTAGAAATATAACCCAGGTTCATTGGCATTCACCAAGATATACCTCATTTTAAGAAGTGTATCAGAAATGCCATTGTCTTGCTCCTGTAGTTCTGGGAATGGTTTTGGAGGGCAGAGTGGTAATACAGAAGGTGATTACTTTCTTTCTGTTGTTGGCTAAAATGTAGGCCCTTTGTTTGAAAACGTTCTTTCTTTTTTCAACTGAGAGCAATTGTAGAAATTGAGTGATTTTACAAGCGCCAGAAGCGGTGACCTCTGAATTACCACTGTGGTCTGTTTGGAGTAATGGAAAATGTGAAACGCTCCAGCAGATCGAGTACTCATTTAGAAGAAAAGTCTACAATGTAGCTGTACAATCAGCAGTTTGCATTGTGAGATGAGGAGAGTGAAAGCAGTGGTGTTCTGAATGTTTTGATATTCATCTGGGTCATGGTTTTACAGGAACAAGGTCTTGGACTTGGAAAGCTTGAACAAATGTTTTATAACCAGAATCGGACCCAGATAAATCAAACGTGGCAGAAAAAATAAGCATTTCCAGGAAGTTACAGAGAGTAGCGACCTCTTGCATATCATTTTCAACATAATTTGTTTTTCTCTGGGATTTGTAGACTTTTTCACTGCTTTTCTAATGCTGAGTTTTAGAGAAATTCTGAAAGAGCTTGGTGCAGTTTGAACAAACCTTAAACGCAAAAGTGAACATCATAAGCCATGCCTCTGTTTTAGAGAGATAGAGAGATGAACTGATACTTAACTCTGTGCTGCATCACTGTCATTTACTTCATAGCATTTCATGTCCTACAATAGATTACTCCCTTAAGTTGTTAAAAATAACAGTGTCTGAGCTGGAAAAAAGAGTCCTGTCTAACATTGCTGGCATCTTTCTTTACCATTAATTTCCATTGTAGTTTGATTAACATATCCTGATTTTACCTGCACAATTATAACAAACTATGGACTCAGACATGCAATGTGCATCAGCTATAGGTATTTATTGGACAGTAGTGAGCTGTTTCAGTGAGGATTTAAGCTTTAAATGAGGTTAGAAAAAACGTTTGGTTAGAATCGACAGGAAGGTCGATTAAACGCTAATTAAGGACCACTTCAGTCCTAAAACCAATCTGCCGAGTTGGTATATGTTAAGGATAATTGGCCTTAAAGTCTGATAAGAGGCGTGTTTAAAGATCTCAGGGATATCAGGATCAAGGTTTCATTTGTTGTTACCTGTTAACTGTTTAACCATAATGATTTTGAGTAAGAGAGTCGAATATACTGACAAGACAGGTTTTACAGTTGCTTGGTTGCCTACATGTTGTTCCTCTTACAGTAAATGTGTTCAGTAGAATTTCAAATAACCAGGATGGAGTTAACGTTTAAAATGAAGTAGATTTGGTTCAGTTTGTACGGAAAAGGATTAGGGCCAAATGGTAACATTTTTATGAGATCTGATTTTATTCTTTTTTTTTTTTTGTTCAAATTTTGGAATTTAACACCAGAGAAAGTGGCTCTAATCCCCTTAAATTAGTTTGACTCTGAAAAGCTGTTTTAAATTGCTTTAAAATTGTCAGGACTTATCTTTCAAGAAGTTATTACTTGAAGAAATCGTTATATTTTGACTTTTGTCATGTGACAATTAGCCTAACCAAACTTTGCCAACTTGTGTTTTATGGTAACACTTTATGGCAAGGGTACATGAATCATGCATGACTTAATGCATGAAAAAGCATGAATTCATTCATGTAGTACTTCATGAACTATCAGTAATGTACAGGTATTAATGGCATCTCATGCATGACTTAATGCAGGAAAAATACCTTAATTAATGCATCAACTAAGGTATCTCAATCATCATGACTTCTGAGTTATTAATGATGTTCATGTCTTCTTCATATAGATCTGCAGTTAAAGTGTCAGGCCAAAAAACTGACCAGTCACAGCAAGTGTTGTATACATGATTAACTAAGCATGACTTTGTCATTACTTCATCATGATTGTCATCTGTCACAGCAGTGCATGTATTGTATTGAATTCAAAGTGTTGCAATCATGATTAACTACAAATCAATAATTTGCCAGCTTATGGGAACCGAACTGAGAAACCTTTGAAAGAACATCTTGCAGTTATAGAATGGACTTACTGGCTATGAACAGGCATAAGAAAGGACCTCTCGGTCGTTGACTGAAGGGCATTCGGGTCATGTTTCCCTGATTGAACCACCAAGAGCTCACTGACTTCAGATATGAAGAAGATGGACGTTTCAAGATAGCCCCTGTTCGTGCCTCACATCTATTATCATTACATATGAGTCAGGAGTTTTTTTCTGAAAGATGAATCCCTGATGATCTACACACGCAAGTAATTTCAGTGCATTTTATCTGTTGTGGTCGAGTTAAAATCACAAATAATTCAACTGCCATCTTGTATCTTTGCCGAAATGTTTTATTGCTTTCTTATGTGACATGATATGTGAAAATGTGATCTTGTTGGCTTTGGATTATACATTAAACTTTGTTAATGAATGAGTTATCTTAAACGGTTTGTGAGCTTTAAAATAAGTAGATACAAAAAAAAAAGTCCTGACTAAATAATTGATAATAGAAATTAAGTCCAAAATTATGATCTAATTTGCATTTGTAATATTGCCAAATACATGATGCCTAAATAGACATAAGGGCTGACTTTGTTTGAGGGATCACAAAGATGATTGATGCATGAGCACCAAATGGTTAATAACGGTGATTTTACATAGGCCATTAATCATATGTTATTTATCAGTGTAAACGACGGAACAGGTCACCACTTTATTTGAAGGGGCACAAACATGATGAAGCAATGACACAATAATGCTTTGTTAATCATTACAACACTTTGAATTGCTGTGACTGGTCAGTTTGTTGGCCTGCAGATCTATATGAAGAAGACATGAACATCATTAATAACTCAGAAGTCATGATGATTGAGATACCTTAGTTGATGCATTAATTAAGGTATTGTTCCTGCATTAAGTCATGCATGAGATACCATTAATCCTTGTACATTACTGATAGTTCAGGAGTACTACATGAATGAATTCATGCTTTTGCATGCATTAAGTCATGCATCAATTCATGATGATTCATGTACCCTCACCATAAAGTATTACCTGTTTTATAACCTACAAACACAATTAAGGACACCTGACTGTCATCAAACAGCTTTCAGCACAATAACAGATTATTAAATTGCTCTCGACAGGTTTGTATAACATGATCGTGCTCCTAAATAGCTGTAATGCCCATGACACATCAGAAAATAAAATACCTGAAGAGACAGGAATCAAAGGACAGCCAGACTATGTTCAAACATACCTGAGGTTAATTAGATACCATTTAAAATGAGGTTCTGCCCAAACACTTAATATTTGAATTACTAAGCAATAATTATCATTTAAACCTACAATTCACACTCAGGGTCTTTTTTTTTTTTTCTACTGTAATGAATAGGACACCTTGGTGATTTCAAGCCTGCTTGGATCCACTACAAGTATTAGACATACGGACAAACGGAGCCATAAGCAATAAAAGGAAACCCCTCCTGACCCAGTTAGACCAAATATAATGTGGACAAGTCCTGACTGAGGTCCTGAACCAGGTGCCAAGTAGATATACTCTAAGGCTCAATACTATCAGCTAAACATAAAAAAAAAAAACGTATCTGGGAACCAAGAATGTCCCTGAACCAAATGTCATGAATAAAACATCCGATAGCTGTTCAGTTATAATATAAAATTGCATATTTCTAAGAACTGAGCAGTTTTCTAGCACTGTACAATTGGAGCGCTTGCATCTGTTTATATAAGAACTGTTTCACTTTGGAAAAAACTGACAGGTCAACAGATCCAATATGTACCCACAGTTTGATAACAAAATACAATTGGATAGCATTGAACATCATTTAACATTGGGTCGGGCTGCACGATTAATATATAACTAGTCTCAAACACACGTTCTGCTTACCGTTATTAAATTACTATGGTTGACTGACATATTTATGCTTAAAATGTGTGCTCTGCTCATGGACTATCCTTTACAGTATGATTTGGCTCTAGTCCATGGTAAAAGGGTCATATACAACAGTAGAAGAGCAAAACGAAAATACAGAAAATGTTTCATCCATAAAAGCAATTAATATTTGTGATAAACAATTGCTTTCTAAATATCAATTTTAAAATAATCGTGATTATCATGTTCACCATTATGGTCCCGACATTGGGACAGAGAGACGAGGTTGACAATCTGGGTTTCAATGTAGGATGTAATAAGTAGGTCAGTGCCCTTCTTGAAAAACTGAACTGTATTTATCACAGAAATGCCTGCAATGTAAACCAATCTTGTAAAAACTATACAAAATATATTAAACTCTATAACACACATCTACCCAATTACCTTTTATCAGCAACTCCACACGTCCGCTTTCCCTGATCTGGCTTTCAATTAGTGCATGGTGTATTATTCTGGTGAAAATCTATTCCCTAAAGAAAACCATCTGTTGTTTGTGAAAGACTGGCTAACTGGGCGACTGCAAAGACTGGTCCCAGTGTCCAGCCAAAGACACTGCCAGAGCCCTCTCTTTCTCTTTCTCTTTCTCTCAGTGCTATTGACACTAATTGGACCACCACATTGCCCCTTTTTTTCCAAGCCATTGGACCAGCTCTACAATATGTTCCACAGCAATTTATGCAATCACACTGATGAAATATGATATATTGAGCTCAGGGCACAACATGATTGGATAAAGCGTACATAAATCATATTGAATAATCACTGACCCAATCAGCCACAGGGGCTCCAGCACAGCTTCCACTCGGTAATCATGACCTGTCTGTTACAAGCCTTTTACAAGATAAACTTCCCTCAAACTTTTTCAAAAGGGACTTGGTAGTTGGGGTTACTTTGGCTGTGGTTGTGCTGTGGATCCATCTGGGTCAACGGGCCATGAAAGCAGCACAAGTGTGGGCGAAGTGTTAAATAGGTCACTCACAACAGTAGCATCCTGTCCAACACTCACAGGTCCATTTTTCCTACTGGATTAATCTCCTGTTTCCCACACTATCTGCCTGCAGCACCTCAAGAAAAACAGGGTAGGGAGAGCAGCTATGAGTGTGTGTGTGGGTGTGTGTACCAAGTAAAACGTGAGGTTGTGAATCCCTTAGTGCCTTCATTATTGAATCTTGGACAGCTTTACCTCGGCAGAGTTGGCCAAGCTGCCCTGCGTTCATTCATACAGAGCCAGTGGCACATGGAGCCAAACACTCTAGAAAATAAAAACACACACACACACACACACACACACACACACACACACACACACACACACACACACACACACACACACACACACACACACACACACACACACACACACACACACAAACCGAACAATAGCATTCTGCCGATATTCAGTGCAGTGCAGTTTATTTGGGATTCAGGCTGCTGGAGTTGGTAGCAGTATCTTTGAATTTGAATATATTCATGGCAAAAAAGTAGAAAGAGACTGAATGTTTCTCACCAACATAACATACAGGTAGGGAAAGCAAGCTGAGAAAATTTAATGGTGTAATGTGAATCTAAATCATACTGCCTCCGAAAACTGAGCCAAACCTACATTAATTACAAAAAGTTTCAAATATGATGATAACATTTTCACTGCTGATTTTCCTGGCAGTTTGTCGGGAAGTGAAGCCAAGCAGGACCAAAACAGAACAGTCTTTCTCTTGAGCAGTCATCGGGATCTCTTCCCCTCTGTCTCTCACTCTGTAATCACTTTCTTGACATGTATCCTCTTTTAGGGCACTGCAGACATACCAAAGAAGTACCAACAAATATGTTGTAGTCCTTTATAGAGTGCTGAGAAGCAAACAAATGACCTTCTAACACTGGTAACACATCTTATTATCAATAGAGTTAATATTCTGCCACGCTTTTCTTCCCATCATGATGCCTGCTTTGAAATTAAAATCTAAACTGTGCCCTTCAGGGTCCTTTCACATGATAGCCCCTTTGACCACCAGTTGTTGGGATTACACTGGATGCCATTGAAGATGCTGTAGTAATCCAACACAGACAAGAGCACTCCAGTGTGTCCAGGAAGAGCCCGAGCATCTGCTGCTTGGGACAGATTCAATGTGGAGTAATTATGAGGAGGCTCCCCTGAGTGTTGTGTCTCAGCTAATACTGTGACACTAAAAGGTGTGGCGCTGCATGGATTTGCTCACACTAACTAATGAAACAAAGGGCGTGCGTGTGCGTGTGTTCACAGCCATGGCACAGAAGACAAAGACATTTCGGAACTTGAGCAGCGCGACTAATGAGGAAGAAATTGTCAGCGTGCGTGTGTGCGTGAGTTACCTCGGAAGAGAAAGGCTTTGCTGCTGTTGTGAAGCCCTGCCACTTGGGTAATTCCATAGGTGGCATTTGCCAGGTCAAGTTCGTTGATGATATCAATCTGGTAGTCTTGATCTGATTCAAACGCCAAAGCTGTGGGAGAGAGATGAAGGTTAGGCGAGCTGAAAGATTATCAGTCAGGGTTTAAACTAAAGTCCACAGTTATTTCACTGCGTATGTGCATTGCACTGTTTAAAATGGAGTTCTGGGGGAAAGTCACGCTGTTTTATGTACACGCATATTGCCTATAGTGCGCACTAACATGCACCGTATTTGCCCGCAGCGAACACCTGTTCTCCCCACGGACACGGTGCGCCCACGTTAAGATAAAAAGTCCTATCTATTTTTAACATAAACGCACCCTGATTTTATTTGATTTTTTGAATCTGAAGTTAACAAAATAAATACATAAAAGCAATACAGTTCAGAGACACTACCATAAACACCTGACATAGGCTACTCGAGCGCAAGGTGCAAACTGAGAAAAGACCATAAGAAGCGCTTATCAGTCGCACCAGAAATCCTCATTGTGATCACAGAGTGCCACAAGCAGCGTGTTCTTTACCTGGTTTGGTAAAAAAGAAAAGAAAAAACAAAGCCACGTAAATATCCATTTGTGTTTGGAGTTGCGCTACAGAGTCCTCAGCCGTGCGCTCCGCTGCTGCTTATCCACACACAACCCGCTCTGGTCCGTCTGGCGCTGTGCTCACCTCGCCTGGATATGGAGGAGCGGAGGAACGGTCCACATCACAAGAGCGGGGGTTCCCTAACTGCAAGACCACATCAATTTACAGTGTTTGGACGTGTCCAATCACTCCTTGTATGGCATCTACAGCGCCATTCACCCACGTTTATTCAGGATATTTTTTAACTGGACTTCAAACGGGGAATCTAAACATATTATTAACCATAAATCAAAAGAGATCCCCTCCGTTTAGACTACAGAAACTGCCAATTTCCGAGATGAGAAAAAGGCTTTACAAAGGAAAGTTAGCGAGTGGAGGATGTGTGACTTCTCTGTAATAGATAGGGAGGCTGCTCTCACTTGTCACTGTAGATGATTTCAAAGAATCTCAATCTCATGGGACAAATTAGCAACACTGCAGCTGACAGAGTAGAAAAGTTTTTTTTTTTAACCGTATTGAGATGCTTTAGCCTGCGAAATAGAAGTTTTCTCTCAGTGAGGAATTTGTGAAATACCACCAAATTGGAGTCCTGCATGTGCTCTTCTGCTTCACCCCCATCACTTACTCCAGATTCTAAATCAACCTATACCTCCACCCCCTCTACGCCTCAGAGAATCCCTGGGATTTATAAGCACTGCTGCTCCAGTCCTCTCTCCTCTGGGGCCTGTCCTTATTGAGAACCATTAATCATACCCCTCTCCTCCCTGCCTCTAATGTGTGTACATTGTCAGGTTGTCCGGGGTTACCTGCATCTACACAAACCAGTGAGGGAGAGAACAGCTCCTTACTGATTATGGCAGTTACACTCAGTGTGTTCTACACCAGGAATAGTGTTATGTCTGTGTTGGGATTCAGGTCACCTTTCCATGCATTCACATTAAACTGTAAAAAATAGCAGCATTCTGCAACCACTGATCCATAACCAAAAAATCTTCAAGGGGAAAATAAACACATTATTTGAAATTACAGGTTGCAGGGCGGAGAGGAGTAGGTAGGGAAGGATCATTTAAATCAGTTCAGGCAGGTACCTGCCTGAAAGGCTTTTAACACGTATGCAAGTGTCTCTAGATCATCTGCACTTTCTGTCTCTTTTCTTTCTCCTCTGGGGCATAGCAGATGTACATCCGGGCTCAAGGTAGAAGGAAGATGTTGCACATTTCAACATAAACAGGAAGCATGGTGTTACTCTAATGGTCCAAATGGGCCCAAATCTCACATGCATGGATAAAGGTTAAAGCCTGAGGACTTTCCCTTATGTGACAAACATCCAACGATATACAAAAACTGTACATTGTGAAGTCTAGACTTGATACAGTACATCTACATAATGTAAGCAATGTTCTCTTTCGCCACATAGCGGACAAAGAAAGTTGTTCAAGATTCACAATATGTTACTTCCAGCGGATCACACTCTGTGGAAGACATACCGTTCACTCGTTGCCCAATCTTCAATGGTCACTGCCAATTACTGCATCGTCAACCGGCGTCCTTCCAATATCCCAGTTAGCATGGATTTGCAAAGATCAGTGCATCATTGCCTCCAACATATTTACATTATCCCTATTTACTTGAACTCATCAGATTTTACCATGACTTATACTGTTCTCTTGTGGCTGTCTGAATCGACAAGGATCTTTTTCTGAGCCTCTGTCAGCTGTCATTTCATGGCCTCATTGATGCTTCAACCTCAAGGTTAAGACTATTCCCAAATGAGAAACTACAACATTGGTTGCTTGTTCAAAGGGTTTAATGAAAGTTTTTCTGACAAGGAGGAGTTGTTGCGAGGTAAGAAATGACGTCCCTCTCTCAGAAGCAGTCGTAAATTGCGATGATGCTGATAGGAGCACTAGATCCCTCTCATATCTTTGAAAGCAATACATGTTTAGCTACGACAGGCAGGTCTATAGCTCATTGTGTCAGTTTGAAAGGTTTCACCAGCCTTTGGTGGCCATAGTTTTCACCTTAAATGTTGGCATTGAGTTAGTATGTATTCAGGCAGCATGACCAAGATGAAGCACTTTTTTAACATTAAAGCATGTAAACATATCACAGTACAGACAAAAAATACAAATATGAACCTATAAGAGAGCATAATAAGGCCCTTTTAATGTTCATGGGAATTGGCAAAAGGAGCATGGGAAAGAGATAATGGTCTAAAAAATGGAAATAACCTCTAAACTGATTCACGTATCATTGCCAGTGTCATTAATAGTTTGTGATAAACTAAGAGGGGGCACACAATCTCCGAGACACGTGCACAAACGTACACACACACGCAGTACGTGACAGTTACAATGTCATTCTATTTCACCCAAGGCAACATATTCAGCTCAAGTAAGCCTATGTAAACCCACTCCTGGAAATAAAATGTCAAACATGTCACAGACAAACAGCAAACAACAAACAGGTTAGTGCACGTGTCAGCCTTACATTCTGACATTGCATCCTCATTCTGCCAGTGACCTACAACTTGACAAAGAGTCATCAGTATTCATTCTTAAAAATACCAGTAGCAGTACCGTCCCAATTCTTAGAGATTTTAAGTGATTATTGTTAATTCTGTAACTAATAAATGTATATTTTATATAAATAAAACAATTGCTCTTTTTGGAATGTGCCAGCGGTCTGCTATTGTTATCATAGAGTTTGGAAGCATCATTGGACTTACCAGACTTTTTATAACAGTGACGGTTTTCCTATTACTACACAATTTAGCCTGACCCTTTTACAACATGTTGGTTATAATTTGAAGCCCAGTAAAGTTATAACATTTTCACAATGGATTCTCCTCAGCAAATACTCATATTTACCCGCCCAAAAAAAAGAGAGGAAAGTACAATTGCAGATCATTCCATACAGGAAACACCAAGTAAACAAACACAAAAACCAGAGCGACAGAGAAAGTATGGACTGGCAGCAACATGACTGTCAACAAGATTAGCTCTATAATTTAGTCCCATTCTGCAGATTGCAGCATGGCAGTGTGGCCCAGCTGTTTTCAATCTGTGCTTGTCAATGTATGCCTGCCACATTCATACACCGCGAGGTCAGCGGATGAGGTGCAAACCGAAAAGCCTTTCTTATCAGGAAACAGGCTAGCGAGACATCCAATTGCGCGCAAACAGAAGTGACCTCAAAAGCAGCACTCGGAAAGCTAATTTGCCATGGCTCTTAGCTTCCGGACGGAGATAGAGGCCAAAGTTTATATTCTCTCGAAAAAGAACAGGAGTCGAATTAAACCCAGAAGAAGCGAGATATGGCTCAGTCCCTGAGGATATAAATGACATTCAGCAGAGCTTCTATTTGACATGATGGGTCTCTTTATGCTCAATCATTTTCCTACATTGTTTTATGTGTACCTCACGCATCAGCATGATAATGGAGGTGTTATAGTTATAGGAAAAGTAATAAGGCCTGATGAGCTCTGATACTTTTAGGAACTAAGAGCAGCACTGGGCAAGTGATAGGCATTGGTTTTAGGAAAAACATTTTCATCTTTGGCAAAAATGGCCTTACATTGAATCATGCATATCAATTCAGGCCGTGTGTATGTAGTGCAAAGCTCATTTTCTTGAGAACACATTGGATACTCAAAATCAGCAAATGTTATATAGAATCTTACTCCCATAAGTGAATCAAATTATTCAGAACGCACAGTGTTCTTTGTAGAAGCAGACAGAAGATTGTGTAGCAGGGCTCCGCGAAGATTGGAGACTATTCACACACGTGTTGCGTCTTAGAAGCTGCACGTTTTAATACAAAGCAGTTATCATGCTCTTTTTTTTGCATCTGTTCCTTTTACTGACCCTTATTTACAAAACGATTCAAATTTGGGACATACTGGGCAATCTGGGAAATAATGAGTGTAGGTAACATCTAAATGAAATGCAATTAGCAAAGTAACTCATGATAGACAGATCGGTGAATATGTCTGTATCTACCAGTACTCCATTAATCACAGTGTTAAAACTCTCAATATGACAAAGCCCAACTTGCATCCTGGTTATTGTGTCATCGTGTGTTCCACAGCAGAGTGTGCCATGCTCACTTTAATCTCTGCGATTGTACATCACCGCCTTCATCTAATATGAAGTGGGGTTCACTGAACTTGCCTTTCTGTCAGACATGGCTGTGTACAGCTTAATAATCACCTTGACCCCTCAATTAAATTACTGTTTTGTACCTCTGCAGTCATATGGTGGACACAAGATATGTGAATGATAACGCCTGTATACCCAGAAATAAAATGTGTGATTGTAGAAAGGGTCGGAGGTGACAAAAAGAGAGAAAGGGAATGGCACAGGATGTTTGTTTTCTATGGTACATCAGATAACTGCATACCAGGGAAGAATTTTCAAGTGAAAACCAATTAAGCTGTGGTGAACATGAAAGCCTCAGACATCCTTGGCGGTACTCAAATGAGAACAATAATTGTGTTTCCAGAGAATAAGCTTGAACTTGTTTAAGAATGATGATGGTTTAAGTGGGTATTTTTGCACAGACTGAGGGTTTGGTCCTTGGAATACCCAATTAATTACTTGCACATTGGTCTTGCAACATGATCTGCAAAAATGTTCTAATCTATTCTACTCAGTTGATTCTTGCAGTATTTTTATTTTATTTTAATTTTTTTATTTGTTTTATTGTTATCCCGGAAGAGTCTCAACTAACAAATGGGGGCTCGTCCGAGATGAAATGTCCATGAGGTGAGGTAAATGTGTAAGTATTTGCCTGTATCTAGTGGCCGTTGTTTGCTTTGTATTGACTTTGTTTGAGTTAATGTGTGGTTGTTGCTGTTTGTTTGGTTGGGCATTTGATTGTTTCCCCAGTTTCATTTTTGAGTACCCTGACTATTAAGTAACCAGGCAGGTTTGAAGATCTTGCCACTTTTTAGTTTTGCCTTTCTTATTTTTGGTAGTAACCCTGAGTGGGGGTACGCTTTAGTGTATATCCTATATAACTATGTTGCAATGTTTGAGGAGCTTGGGACTTAAGATTTGCATTGCCATTTATACACTGTAGCTACTGTGCATATGACAATAAAGCCTTTGAATCTTGAATGGGGCTGGCTTTCATTATAACTGGCATACAACGATTACAATGCTTTCTCTCTAAAGTTAAAACTGTAAAGTGGAGGTGAAGCTTCAGTAAACAGTATGTGTTGATCTGTTGAGCTGCTCATGAGAGCTGTAGGTCCAGTTGGCTTTAATAGGTCGAGTGGAGGGGTTGTGGAAAATAGAAGGAGGTTATGAGTCTGCACCATGAGGCAGCTCCTGGGGGACGTCTTAATGGCACTCATGGGAATCAATGCTTTATCTTAACACATTTTGTTGAGTCTATCTTTTCCAGGAATAATGATTACTACTACTGAAGATGCTTAGAGGTAAAAAAAAGAATCACCAATGTTAAAGTGTGACGCCAGCAACTACAAAGGATGCTATTCAATAAGATTGTGATTGGGCTGCATCTGTTCCACAAAACATAACTTTTTGAACTGTGTGTATTTTTGCACCACAATTTGGGAAAATGTTTCTCTTCATTCAATAATAGAGAGCGAGGAAATGGCGAGAAAGAGTGTTAGTTTTTGTCACTCCAACCTGCTTTGAGAGCAGAATAACTTATTGATTAAAATGGCACCACTTCAGTGTACCAGTACATTGTTCACCAAAACTGTAGCTGGGAAGTCATTTTCCAGGAGGCACAGAAACCTCTCAGCTCTGGACATGATGGAAATTGTCCTAAAGCAAGTTTGATTCCTTTGACCAAAGAAAGCAGCAGTTATCCCAAGCATGACCCACTTTTGTTCTCAACTTTCTTCAGGTGGAGGTAAACATGCTTGCTAGACTTGAAAAAACAGCGTGAGTGATAGGAAAAACTTCAGCTGTATCATTGTACCACTAAAGACCAGCAATAAACAGAAAAGACAAGAAAAATGCTAAAAAAATGTATAGCAACCGCTAGTCGCTCATCACATGTTGCCCTCCTGTTAAGACTGCATAATAATGCTTTCTCAAGTATGAAAGTCTAAGCTCCATTATTCATAAATCTTGGGAAATCTCTTGAAAAGGTCAAAATAAACTGTGAATTGATCCTACCAACTAAAAGGTTTTGCATATGGTTCCAAATGCAAGTCCATCTCCATAGACACTCATGTTTAAATGCCCAACTTTAAAGCAGAAATGTTTACTGCCGATTACAAAAAAAAAGTTTTGTCTCTTTAGCTGATTTTAAATGTGTCAATATCCCAGCTAGCAGGGAACGTTCTCACAACTTTGGCTAACATTACCTACAGGTTCTAATAAGGTTTTAAAGAAACGTTTTAATCTGATGTTCAAAGATCCTTTTTAGGATGTTTATTTTTTCAAATAATGTTCCTATAAGGTTTAAGGTTAACTAAGACATAACGTTTTAACTGCAACATTCAGAGGATGTTTTGAGGATGTTATTGAGGCCTGAGATGACAGAAAGTTTTTTTATAAAATGTTCCTTTAATATGATATGTTAACAAAGGTGGAACGTTTTTCCTCCAATATTCTAAGGATGTGTTTTGGACGTCGTTGGGTAACTAATTAAAGATGTTCTTTATAAAAACGTTCCCTCAATGTTACATGATAACAAATTAATAACATTCTCTAAGCAACATTCAGAGGATGTTTTCAGGATGTTATTGAGGCCTGAGATGACAAAGTGTTTTACAAAATGTTCCTTTAATGTGATAAGTCAGCAAAGGTGGAACGTTTTGCCTCCAACATTCTAAGGATGTGTTTTGGACGTTGTTGGGGTAACACATTAAAGATGTTCTTTATAAAACATTTCCTCAATGTTACATGATAACCAAAGAAGAACATTTTGAAAGTAACATTGGGATCATGTTTTCAGGGGGCTATTCTTTTTTTTTTTCTAATTTCCTGTGATGCGAAATATTAACACGGTCATGGTCAACGTCAGATTTATTTGTAGTGCGCTTTAAAAAACAAACTTGTTGCATTTGTTTGAAAAGGATGTTTAAAAAAATCTGATGTCATTTTCCTTTTTTTTTTTAAAACAAGCATGTAATTCATGATATTGCATGTTTGCGTAGGCATTTCTGAGTTCCCAGCCAGACATTGTTGGTTCTAAAAACATTCTGAGAATGTTACCATTCATTGTTCTATGAATGGTTTCATCAAGAAGTTTTATTTTGGTTCCTAGAATGTACTTCTGAAAGGTAGGATAACGTTCTCTAAAAACATTCTTAAAATGTTTGGTGATAACATTGTTTAAACATTATACCCCAAATGTTTTTGTTGTTTATGCACATATCTCTATTGTCATCAGGGCTGGACTTGGACAGCAAATCGGCCCTGGCATTTAGACCCAGACCGGCCCAAATCCATAAAACAAACGAATAGTAGCGGTTCCTGACAAGAAGAATAACTCAGTATAATTTTTTAAAACGCTATTATTATCCTTTTTACATACCAGGGGCAAACAAAACTAATACATACCACAAGTATTTGTAACTATCAATCATTAGAAATTAGACCTTCAAACCCTCTCACAAAGCGAACAGTGACCGAGCACTAATAGGGGGGTCTGAGAAAAGTTTTAAAAATAACCCCTTAAATTATGACTTCTAGTGGATTTAGGGAGGGGGGACGGGGACCCTATAATGCCCTGCCTGCCCTTTCTATGACAACACAATAGAGATAGGACCAGATGAGTCTACAGGATGAGTCGACGGCATCTTTTTTATATACATTGGCGCTTTCATTTAATTTTTCCATCTTTTTTTAATCGCTGTAATTGTATTGCCTTTTTCATCTGTACACACGACACCTATTGCACGTCTGTCCATCCTGGGAGAGGGATCCCTCTTCTGTAGCTCTCACAGAGTTTTCTTCCTACTTTCCACTGTTAATTGTGGGGTCTGTTTTGGGGAGTTTTTCCTTGAGCGCTGCAAGGGTCTAAGGACAGAGGATGTCGTACCTGAACACACTGTGAAGCCCTCTGAGACAAATTGTAATTTGTGATATTGGGCTATATAAATAAAACGTGATTGATTGATTGACGCACGCAAGGGGCTATAGTGCAAGTCTTAGGCGGCTGGTTTGTCTTTTTTTATTTCCCTGAGAATAGGTTTGAAAGAGACAGATTAAAATGTACAAAGGGAGTTGAAGCAACATTTGACAGAAATCCCACATAAATTACAAAAGTACACAACTAGCAAGATATATATACTGTATATATATACTGTACACACAAAGTAACTTATATACTAGACTGAAATAACTAAAATGAATGCTTGTTGTGGAGAGGGGCCCTATGTCCAGCGTCCATTCCTCTGGGTAGGAGTTTGTGTGTGTGTGTGTGTGTGTGTGTGTGTGTGTGTGTGTGTGTGTGTGTGTGTGCGTGCGCGCGTGTGCGTGCGTGTCTGTGTGTGTGTGTGTGTGTGTGTGTGTGTGTGTGTGTGTGTGTGTGTGTGTGTGTGTGTGTGTGTGTGTGTGTGTGTGTCTGTTTGCATGTGTGAGTGTAGTTGGGGGGCTTTGGGAGAGTCAAAAAGGATGCAGCTGACCTCTTTGGATGAATCCTTTAAAAGGCAAGTGATGGTATCCTGTCAAAGAGAGGGTGAAGTTCAGGATTTAAGAAAACAGAGCTGGCTAATTACAATGAGAATTTTCTTAATTTCTTATTAAGCTGCAAAAGCATCTTTCTCAATAAGTCACTCTTCTCAGCAACCCTATCAATGACCAAGTCGGAGTCCAATGCCATGAGGATGTCTTTCTCAGTGGCCATCAACAAAAAAGTCTCCAGCTTGTTCTCTGACAGACTGCTTCTGAGTCGGCCTTTTATGAACTTGAGCGTTGAAAATGTTCTTTCACAGGCCACCTGAGTTAGGGAAAGGGTCAGCAGGAACTTATATACAAGCCCAAGGACATGATAAGCATCTGACTACATGTTGAACCGCCTGAGTATCTCATATCAATCAATCAATCAATGTTTATTTATATAGCCCAATATCACAAATGTTACATTTGTCTCAGTGGACTTCACAGTTTGTACAGAATATCAGTATGACAATACGACACCCTCTGTCCTTAGACCCTCACATCGTACAAGGAAAAACTTCCAGAGAAAACCCAGTTTAAAGGGAAAAATGGGAGAAACCTCAGGGAGAGCAACAGAGGAGGGATCCCTCTCCCAGGACGGACAGACGTGCAATAGATGCCGTGTGTAAATTGAAAAGATAATACATTTGCAACATAGGTAGTCCAAATGTTTGGAAATGCATGTGTGTATAATAGGAAGATGAATCCATGAGTATATCCATCCAGGACTTATGATCCAGGACCACAGCCACGACTCAAGATCCAGGACTCGCAATCCATGACACAGGACCGCAGGATCATCCATGACTCCGGATCCCGGCGTATATAGACACCAAAAAGAAAGAAATTTGGGGAAGCTGGGTTAATCGGAACATGAGAGTACACAGGTATAGACAGAGAGAAGGAAGAAGTAAGATGTCCCCCGACAAACTAAGCCTATATCAGCAAAACTAGGGGCTGAATCTAATCAGCCCTAACTATAAGCTTTATCAAAAAGGAAGGTCTTAAGCGCACTCTTAAAAACGGATAGGGTGTCTGCCGTCCGAACACAAACTGGAAGCTGATTCCACAAAAGTGGAGCTTGATAAGAAAAGGCTCTGGCTCCCATTGTACTTTTAGAGACTCTAGGAACAACCAACAACCCTGCATTCTTGGAACGCAATGCCCTAGTAGGACAATAGGGTATAATGAGTTCTTTAAGGTAAGATGGCGCCTGCCCATTAAGGGCTTTGTAGGCGAGAAGAAGAATTTTAAATTCTATCCTGTGTTCTATAGGGAGCCAGTGTAAGGCAGCCAGAACAGGAGTAATGTGGTCCCTTTTCCTAACTTTGGTTAGTACACGAGCTGCAGCATTTTGAATCAGCTGAAGCGACTTGACTGACTTCTTGGTACACCCTGATAATAAGGAGTTACAATAATCCAGCCTTGAAGTAACAAATGCATGGACTAGTTTCTCTGCATCGTTTTGAGGCAAGATATGCCTGATTTTTGCAATGTTACGTAGATGGAAGTAGGCGGTCCTTGAAATTGATTTTATGTGGGCGTTAAAGGATAAATCCTGATCAAATATAACACCAAGATTTCTTACAGTCTCACTGGAGGCCAAATTAATGCCATCCATAGTTAATATATCTTTAGATAATTTGTTTCGTAGATTCTTCGGGCCAAGTACAATTACTTCAGTTTTGGTCGTGTTTAACATCAAAAAATGTAAGGTCATCCACGTTTTTAAGTCCTTGAGGCAGTCTTGAATTTTATTTAGATGATTAATTTCATCAGGCTTGATTGATAAATATAGTTGAGTATCATCCGCATAACAATGAAAGTTTACAGAATGATTCCTTATAATATTGCCTAACGGAAGCATATATAGGGTGAACAAAATAGGTCCAAGCACTGAGCCCTGTGGCACTCCATGGCTAACTTTGGTTTGCATGGAAGATTCATCGTTGACACGTACAAACTGAGAGCGTTCAGATAGATAGGACCTAAACCAGCCTAAAACAGTTCCCTGTATGCCAACTAAGTGCTCTAGTCTTTGCAATAGGATATCATGGTCGATAGTATCAAATGCAGCACTAAGATCGAGCAAGACAAGAATAGAGACAAGTCCCTTGTCAGAGGCTATTAGAATGTCATTTGTGACTTTAACCAGAGCTGTCTCTGTGCTATGTTGTGTTCTAAAGCCAGACTGAAGGTCTTCAAATAAATCATAGTTTTTTAAGTAATCACACAGCTGTTTTGCGACTGCTTTCTCAAGAATCTTTGAGAGGAACGGAAGATTAGAAATAGGTCTATAGTTGGCTAAAACCTCTGGATCGAGGTTGTGCTTTTTAAGAAGCGGTTTTATCACTGCTACTTTGAATGATTGTGGAACATAGCCTGATAATAAAGACATATTCATAATATTTAATAAAGAAGTGCTAATTAATGGAAAAACTTCTTTTAACAGCTTAGTTGGAATCGGGTCTAAGATACACGTTGATGGTTTAGAAGAGAGAATCATTGAATTTAATTGTTCAAGATTTATGGCTGAAAAGCATTCTAGTTTACTATCTAGTGTAATATTAGAACTTACGTTTCCGGGAGCTGTTGATAACACTATACTGGTTAAAGGCAAGAGGTCATTGATTTTGTTTCTAAGAGTAACAATTTTATCGTTAAAAAAGCACATACAATCATTACTACTGAGCAGGCCTGGAATTTCGTCATTTTAGGGGCAAGGCCACTTGGCCTTTTGAGTTGTCAATTTTTTAAGGGCACAAAGGCCAAAAGCCAGGGCACCAAGGCCATAAATTAAAACAATGATTTAACATACGATATGAAGTGACTACGATTGTATATGCATTTACAATACTTTTATATATATTTATTAAGCATTCAATGGACACCAAATTGCAATTAAACAAATTCTTTATTAAAACTACAAAGGATTCTTATAGCACAGACATGTTTGGCTCACTGTGAGACTGTGGTAGTGGGCCTACGTCAAGGTGCGTCCTTATTCTGAGTCACTTGAAGATGGAGATGATGAGGAGTCAGGGAGATTTGGACTTTTGGGGTTCCTTTGACCATAGGGATGAATATTGGGTCTCCTTTTGTTGATGCCAGCTGCCCACCATCTTGCCACAGCTTCATCACTTTGATATTCAGCAGGAGCACAACCCTGGGATTTGATGAGGAGTAGATCTTCAATTGTTGAAGTGTGCAGGCTTAAACGCCAATCGCCCTGCATTCTCTTCATTACCGTTTTGAAAATTGGGCGATATAAACGAGCAGCAAACTTTGAACTTCCGTCTGCGATCGCCGGTGGTCAAATAAGTCTGCACAGAGGTCTTTGACAGCTAACAACACAGCGCTAACTGCCTAGCACTAGATAATAATAAAAAAAGAACACAACTGCAACATAACTTATCCAAGTAGTAACAAAAACACTTCAAAATATTACAATTATGCATTACCATACGAGCAAGAAATAGTAATGTTATCCATAAAATTACACTTAAAGCTGGACAAATGAAAAACTTAACGGCAAACAGGATCATCACAAAACCATACCTCACCTCAGCCTTTTCTTGAGCGGAGAATCAGCTAGCTAGGTCCTAGACCGTCCTACGCACACGGACGTGTGAGGGGGTGGGCGGAGATAGGTCCTAGACTGATGTCAACTGTCATCATAGACCGTCCGAGCGGTGCATTCCAGGCTCAAATCAAGCGCACCGCCGATTTTTTTTTCCTCCTTCAAAATATGCTGGTGTTGAAGCCGTGTCAGAAAAGAGGCAGACTGCTAAACCACAAAACTTAGTCAGAGAGGGCATCAAGGCCACTGTGGCCTTATGGCAGATATCATTTTTAAGGGCACAAGGCCAAAGTGGGAGGGGAGGGCACGAGGGCCATGGCCCTCGTGGCCCTCGTGAAATTCCTGCCCTGCTACTGAGTGCTATGGGAATAGAAGGTTCAGTCGAGCTGAAAAGAAATCTTGCATTATTCTTATTCTCATCTATTAATGAAGAGTAGTATGCTGCTCTCGCTTTACGCAGTGCTTTCTTATATTCATTGAGTGTAATATGCCAAATTAAACGAGATTCTTCAAGTTTAGTGGAACGCCATATCCTTTCAAGTTGTCTCGACTTTTGCTTTATTTTGCGGGTTTCGGCATTATGCCATGGAGCTAATCTATGTTGTTTTATTTTCTTCTTTTTCAAAGGAGCAACAGAGTCTAATTTTATTCGCAGCGCATCTGTAGCACTATCAACAACATGATCAATTTGGGGTGGTGTACATTTTGTATAAGTTTCCTCCCCTACATGCAGACATGCTATCGAGTGAAGTATTGGTGGAATCTCTTCCTTAAATTTGGCTTTAGCACTAACAGATAGGTTTCTGCTGCAGGAGCTTTTGGCTAATGCTTTGTAGTCTAGTAACAGTACTTCAAAAGTTACTAAGAAATGGTCGGATAAAGCAGGATTATGCGGTTCGACTAATAGTTGCTCAATTTCAATACCATAAGTCAGAACAAGGTCAAGAGTGTGATTATAGCAGTGGGTTGGTTTATTTACACTCTGACAGAAACCAACATAATCTAATATAGAGTTAAATGCAACAGTAAGGCTATTTTTATCATCGTCAACATGAATATTAAAGTCACCTACGATAATTACTTTATCTGTTTTAAGTACCAAAGCTGATAAAAACTCAGAGAATTCTGATAAGAATTCTGAATAAGGACCTGGTGCACGGTACACTGTAACAAATAAGATTGGCTGCAAAGTTTTCCAGGTCGGATGCGTAAGACTGAAAATGAGGCTTTCAAAGGAGGTATAATTTAATTTTTGTTTAGTATTGATAAGTAAACTTGAGTCAAAGATTGCTGCAACTCCACCTCCTCGGCCCGTTCCTCGGGCAATATGAGTATTGATATGGCTGGGTGGAGTGGCCTCATTTATGCTGACATATTCTTCATGTCTCAACCAAGTTTCAGTGAGACAGCATATATCAATATTATAATCTGATATTAAATCATTTACCAGTATTGCTTTAGATGCTAGAGATCTTATGTTTAAGAGACCACATTTAATCTTCCTGCTTTGTTGCACTGTAGTAGTTGTTACATTTACTTTTATTAGGTTATTATGTATGACACCTCTATTAGGTTTTACCTTAAATTGTCCTTGGGCAGACACACACACCGTTAATATTGGGTATTTTATTGGGTTCGGGATTCCTATGGATGACTGCCTAGGAGAGAGCGCAGAGAAGCGTGTAAGACTGCGACTCTGCCTCCTGGTCTCAACTCCAGTTTGTCATGGATTAAGTCCACAGAGCCCTGAAATGTTTGCCGAAATGAGATTTGCACCTTCCAAAGTAGGATGAATGCCGTCTCTCTTAATCAGACCAGGTTTTCCCCAAAAGGCTGTCCAATTATTTACGAAGCCCACATTGTTTGCTGGGCACCACCAAGACAACCAGCGCTGAAATGATGACATGCGGCTATACATGTCATCATTGATCAGATTGGGGAGGGGACCAGAGAAGATTACGGTGTCCGACATTGTTTTAGCATAACTACACACCGACGCCACATTAAGTTTGGTGCATTCTGATTGACGTAAACGAACATCATTACCACCGACGTGAATAAAAATCCTACTGTATTTACGTTTATTTTTAGCCAGCAGTCTAAGATGCACCTCAACGTCGCCCGCTCTGGCCCCCGGAATGCATGTGACTGTGGACGCTTCGGTCTCTAAATTCACGTGTCTCATAATAGAGCTACCAATAACCAGAGTTGGCTTCTCAGCGGGTGTCTCGCTGAGTGGGGAATATCTGTTAGATACGTGAACGGGTTGGTGGGGACCTGCGGGTTTCGCGTTATGCCCCTTCTGAACAGTCACCCATTCTCCCTGCTGCTCGGGAGTTGCCGGGGGACGGCTAAGAGGAGCTACCTTTTGCCGGTCCGCACTGACTAACATGGGCTTTACTGTAGCTGAGTTATTTTCTAAGATGCAGAGCCGGGCTTCTATGGCTATGATTCCCGCCTCCAACCTAACAACTATACTACATTTAACACATGTATCGGTACCAGTAAAGGAGGTAGGGGAGTAACCAAACATGAGACAGTTAGAGCAGGAAATAGCACCCGAGGGTGGGGAAAGAGCCATGGCTAGCTATCAAGCTAAAGTAGCTACCGTTAGCAAACCCGAAAAGAGTGTAGGCAACTGTGGAGTTACAGTCGCTAAGAGAAGGAGAGTTTGTGAGTGCTTAAGCTGTAGTAACGTGTGATTACAACGTCAGGCAGTTGCCGTGATCAAGAGTTTTAAAACGATCGATTAAGTTAAGATAATAAGCTATCAGCAACAGAACAGGCACACGGGATACCCGGAGATGACAACAACAACCGGAAGTTACAACATGCTTACCGTCATAGCAGCACAGTGGGCAATTTTTGCAGGAGGAGCAGCTTTTATGCACAATTTCAGTCTCCTCTTCCTTTCCTTCTGATCCATCTTCCACCTTTCTGGTCTTATATTCTTCCACATGTGATGCTTTAAGCCTGTCCCACTGTCCAGCTAAACCTATCAGCTCTGACAGTAGATTCTCAACTGTAGCCCTGCTGTCAAATCTGATTAGAAAATTACTGAGGTCTTTGAGTGCAGTATTTGGGAGCGGCGTGGTTCTGATCTGACTGAAGTTCCTAGGTTCCAGCCATGCTAAGTCAGCAAAGAGAGTTCCATGTGTCATAAACCTCCTGTGGATTGTCTCGATTGCTGTGTCCAGAATAGTGTTGTGTACATTTACTTCATATGCTCTCTCTGCATCGCTTAGTGCTTCATCTGGAGACATCTCTTCAGCCCTGCTTCTTTTCTTTGTTCTTTTCTGAGGTACTGCAACCGCCACTTCAATGTCTGTTCCTTCCTCCCTCTCCTCAATGTTTTCATTTGTCCATTTGGCAAACGTGTCTGCAGCTGCTTTCACAGTTTTGAAATCCCTGGCGATGCTTTTGAGACTTTCTTGTGTGGCACTCACCATTCGATGGGCGGAAAGGATGTCCATCTTTTGTGTCTGGAGGTACTTGGACAGCGGAGTGGTTTTTTCAAATAGTCTCAGGAATATCTGTGCTGTTAACACTGTCTCAACTCTCAAGAGGCCCTCTTTAAAGCCTCGTGCTTTGGCCTGTACAGTTGGCTTTTCATTTTCCTTCTGTTCTATGGCTGCCAGTGTGAGCACTACAGTACATCAATAAAGAGGCCTTTCTCTGGTTTATTGAAATTTCCAAACACCTTTCTGACAGCTTCGTGCTTTGCCCACCATCTTGTCTGTCCAATTGGGGAGAGGCGCCTGTGGCTCTTGTCTTGGGCTTGTTTCTCCCACAGATTGACCCTCTGATATGACTCCCTGGTAAACACTGTTATGTCATTGATTAGGTTGAAAAGTGTTCCACATTCGATGACAGTTTGGGTAGTTTCAGTCAGACATGCTTTCGATGTCTGCTTTAGAGCACCGTAAGAAAAAAGCTTCAGCACAGGTTGAATGTGTAATGCTCTTTTCGTGCTCCTCTGTACGCTGGTGTGCGTGCCTCCAATCTGACATTCCAGTTATAAATGTGCCAGTGCCAGTCGTCTTCCCAAATGCCAGACATAAAAAACAAAACAACATATGACGTCCCTTGCAATATGTAATCCACTTTCTGCTGGTGCCATCTTTACAGGTGAATACCTTCTGCACAACTGGATTTTGGATGTTGTTGTGGGTGCTGTTCTAAAAACATCTGTAACATAGATGGCTCGGGGCTGGCAAAGTAATCTATGTCCTCCTGCTCTTTGCTCTCCTCACTCTCGCTGACACTCTCCTCCTCTGGGGATGCTAACTGGATCAACAAGATGATACGGAATTAATGGATTCCCTGATAGAGGTCCATACAAATAGGCATTGACATAACAATACCACACAGTTAATGGTCAAAACTACATGTGCTTCAATTTTGTATCTATTTCTATAGTATCCATTCTATATATTGTCAATCAAAACTACCACAAAAAGCTGACGATAAACATTTTTAGCTCGCAATTGTTCTGCTCCCGCTTTTCGCTTGGCCTTTGTCTTTGCCTTCTCCATTTCTAACTCAAACTTTTTTTTTTTGCCAGCATATTCTTTGACAACTTTGCCTGCTTTTGCCTCACACTCATTTTTGTGTCTCTCCCAGTTGGAATCCAACGCCTTCCACACTACCAAGACCAGCCAGGCCTCTCCACCCTGGAACAACTGTTTCCCACTGCCGCCATAACCAACCTCCACTTCCAGCTCCCCTTTTCTAATAAACAAATGTTACTTTCACCAGCTGATTCCAAGTCATCCTTTTACATGTGTTAATAGTCAAATTCCAATAGTTAAGAAAACTATCATAATCATCCTAATGACCACAGTGGTCAGTCCACTTACCCAGGAATTTTGAGTTGAACAATTACAGGAATATTATGTCTTTATGTTCTAATAATGTAAAAATATTTTAGTAAATTGTTACCACAGAACATTTGCATAATGTTTTAAACATAAACCATGTTATCCTTCTCTAAAATAATAACATTCTGGCAACATAAAAATATCTAACTTGCAGCTGAAAACGTTTTAAGAACAGTAGAGCATAATGTTCTAACAATGTTATCAAAAACATTTTAAGAAGGTTATCACCAAACATTTTAAGAATGTTTCTAGAGAGCGTTATCCTACCTTTCAGAAGAACATTCTGGGAACCAAACAAAAACTTGCCGCTGAAAACGTTTTAAGAATAGGAGGGAATAATGTTCTAACAATGTTATCACCAAACATTTTAAGAATGTTTTTAGAGAACGTTATCCTACCTTTCAGAAGAATGTTCTGGGAGCCAAAAGAAAACTTCCCGCTGAAAACATTCCTAGAACAATGAATGTAACATTCTCAGAATGTTTTTTAGAACAAAACATTTTTAGCTGGGATGACTGTGTATTGTAGTTCATTTTCATAAAATTAACACTTTGAGTGACAGGTATGTGCGGTCACAGTTAGGACCCAATGGGTGGAAAGCCAGATGCATTTATTTTGAAGAACGGTTAATGCATTGGTGTAACTGAGTGAATTAAAGGGCCCCTATTCGTCTCCTTTTCAGGTTGATATTTGTAATTTGTGCTTCTACTCTGACATGTTTAAATGCTTTAATGATTTAATGTTTTAAAAGGTCTTTATTTTTCTCATTCTGCCTGTGCAGCAGCATCTCTTTTCACCCTGAGTCTGAAACCCAGTCTGCTCTGATTGGTTAGCTGCTTAACAATATCACGTGCAAAGAAAGAAAGATCATAAGGGGTAAAAAATTCCATTTGTACAGGAAGTTGTACTTTAATTTTTGGTGATCCTTCTGCTTATTTTTTCAACATTTCATGAACTGCCAAATGTCGTGTACATCTCTTATACTCAGTTGTAGGACTTAGATTTAAAGCAGACAGTTCAGATAGTTCTTTCAAAAGCGAGAATCATCCAAACTTTGAAAATTGCATTCAGGTCTGTATATAAGTGGCTTTCCACAATAGCTTTCTCCCTGTGAGTCTATTCTGCAATTTTTTTTGCATTATAAATTATCTTTAAAAAGTTGGTATTGCTCAAAGGCCAATAACGGCTAGGAAGAAAGAGAACATTTCAGTTAGTAGTTAATAGTTGGATTTTTTAGGGGCGCACTTATACACTTTCCCTTGAATGAGACGATTGATACCAACAAGTGTTACAATCTTCTCCTCCAACACATTTCAGTCCAACTTTTCCCTCAAGGTTTAAATTGCCCTTGTCCCACCTACCAACCAGAAAGAACTTCAGTTTTGAACAATTTTCCATCTTAGGTAAAGTAACTGATGGACACATGACTGCCATTGGACCCACATGTGTCATCAAGTGGAGAGGGACCCATCTAGGTTTAGACATTTTTTTTTTTTTGCAGAACAGATGAAGCATCTTGACTAAGCTTTAGTTCAACAGTTTGACGGTTTGACATGATTTATGGAATACTAAACAGAAAATCTTTCCTTTGATTGTGTTGGTTTGAAAGATGGGTCTGAAAAGTTCACACCTTGTTCATTCATGAAGGATGGCAGCTTTAGCAAGCATTGATTCAGAGAATACAGGAAACTTCTTAACCTTTACTTCAGCCTGCATACCCCACAATTTCTCTGTCCATTAGTATGCTTGGTATGCACAACATATATTTACACAGCCTCAGTAGTTGGAAGGTCACGACCACCAAAACATGCATTGTACCTTTGGTGCTTTTCAGTCTTTTTAGTTGGAGTCAAAGTGTCTGGGATATCTGGCTTTGAATGTGGGCTTATTCCCAATCAGCAAAGCGGTCATCAGTTTTAAAGAGGCCCTATTAAGCTTATTGGAGTTTTCCCTTTCCTATAGTGTGTTATTTAGGTTTGTGTGCATGTTAGGGGTGTAACGGTATCCATATTCGTCCCCCCCCCCCCGCTCCAATGGCCATTAGACCATTTAGTAAGGTAAAAAACTAAAGGCAAAAATGCCTCTCAGAAGCTCTTCCATTTACTTGTTTAATAAAGAAAAACAAATGGTCCGAAGATACACAGATTCATCTCCCTCCGTCATTTTTATTTGAATCAGAAGTTCTGAACATGAGCCCGCCTCGCTCGACCTTCAGAGCCAATCACAGCGCGATAATGACCTGCCTTCCATTTCAACCATACTCCTTCCGTTTCCACTATACTTTATCTCCCAAATACATACATTCTTCTCCTGCATACATATATTGTCTTCAGACATGCATATATTATTTATAATATTAAATGTAAACATTGAATTAATGTGCACGAGAGCAAAATGTAGAAATGTGTGAGTGAAAAATGTATAAATATGTGAGTGACAATGAATGAATGTAAAAGGAGAATGTATGTGTGTGTTACGACCCCCTCCACTCCACTAGAGGTCTTTGTGTTCTGCTTGCTGGCTCTTGTTTGTGTTTCAGGTGATCAACCTGATGAGCCACACCTGGGCCGTCTACATAAAAGGCCAACACCAACCCATACTGCCCTCTGACTCTCACTCTTCTGTTGGACACGGCCGTGTCTTTGTTTCTGCACATTTTCACACACCCATACACGCAATCATAACTGATAACTGACTTCCACATTTATTAGGTTTCTTTGAAGACATTTGGTTTTTGTGGTATTACAAATAAATGTGCTTTTTGTTACACTTAACTTGTCTAGTCTCCCATCTTTGTTGCAGCCTATGAGCCAGGCCGTAACAGTGTGTAAGAGTGAAAATATATGTATGCAAAAGGAGAATGTATGTGTGTGAGAGGACCAGTATGAATTACGACCAAAATAAATAACGGAAGCATATATATTTCAACGGCTATGCGCCCTTGAAACACTTTCTTATTATTCATTATGTAATATTTTCAAGACATTATTTTTTGTTTGACATCAGCCATTATAGATAATATGGCCATCTGAGTGTGTATGGTATTGTTTGTGGTTTGTTTTTCACTGTGTAGTATTAAGGATCCCGCTTCCATCACATTAGTATGCATCAAAAGTGACAGGTACTGTGACAGGTCACACCTCTCCCTATGTATGCTAATTACCCCCTTTGATATGCTAATGGGCCTTTATTTGAGGTGTTATCACACGTAGGTGTGATATGCCCCCCTGTAGTAGACCCTTTGTTGTCTAATCTAATTACCCTTTGATGTATGTCCTTTGATGTGAGGGTTGAGGTATTATAGCGTGCAGGTTTGATATGTCCCCCTGTAGTATACCCTTTTTTGTCTAATCTAATCACCCTTTGATGTCTGTCCTTTGATGTGAGGTGTTATAACATGGTGCGATATCACACCGGCATGTTATAAGCCTTTGATGTCAATCTAAGTGTTGATTAAGGCCGTCTCTTTGAAGTTGTGTGAGACTGTCTCGCACCCCGTCCCCTCCCCCCCTTCCCCTCTCCCCTCTCCCCCCTTCCTCTCGCCCCTTCCTGTCACCCCTTCCTGTCACCCCCCTTCCTTTTGCTGTGATGCCAGAAGATAGTGGGGGGTGGAGTTAGGTAAAAAAGAAATCTGTTCAAACTAGATAAAAAGCCAGCCATTTCCACTCACAAAGTCACCTACAATTTCAAAAAGAAAATGGCTTAGAGACACATTGATATGGGTTTAATCAGCGAGACGCCTGTGACAACTCACCGCCATCCGTCGGAAGCGCCAATCAAGAAACGGATGCAGTATCTGTGCCGGGTTCAGACCCCTCCGTCTGAGGCTCTTCATGAAAAATGGAGTCTGGATGTGTGAGACTGTCTCCCCGTCACACCCCTTCCTCACCCCTTCCTCTCCCCGTCCCCCTCACACCCCTTCCTCTCCCCCTTCCTGTCACCCCCCTGATTTTGCTGTTACCCTATAACTAGCCATTCATTTTCACTCACTAAGTCACCTAAAACTTTATTGTCCACTCTAAATTAGATTAGTTTTTCAAATGATTTATGTTAACTAAGGATGTTCTTTTTAAGTTGTATGGAAGTCTCTTTTGAAAAGGGTAATAATAATTTTAAATATCTTAATGACCCCCACTGATCTTGTATTTCTAATGTTTAATTACTTCACACAACTTTAAAGAAGCCCCTATGAAGTTGCTGTTAACTAAGGATGTTCTTTTGAAATTGTATGGCTTGTGAACTGGATGTTCTCTTAAGTTGTATGGCTTGTGAACTATTGTTTAATTACTTTATTAACTATAAGGAAGATTTACTGGTGTGCTTCCCTAGATGATGTAAATAGTCTAAGTGCCATGTTAGGTGGACATCTCGGAGCTCAGGAACCCGCCCTTTGAGGCTTGAAGAGCGGACAAAGACAGGTGTATTTACTGATGTTGATCCCTGGATGATGTAAATAGTCTAAGTGCCATGTTAGGGGTACATTACGGAGCTCAGGAGTCAGCCCTTTGAGTAGCCCTTTGAGGCTTTGATAACATTAATGCTTTTTGCTTTTGTTTTTGTTACTAAGATAAACAATGTCATTTTTGATAACTTTACTGATTTTTGCTTCTTTTTTTTCTGCTACCAAGATACTTTTAGATACAGTTTGTTGGCTGAAAACGTTACAACTGGTAGAATGTCAATCACTCTGTAACACATTTTATTTTCTTAAATACTGTGACTCCAAAAGGCAAGTTTGTGAATTTAACACTTATTTACTGACACTAGGCAGATTTTGGCTTTTTTTCTCTTGCTAAGATACTTTTAAATACACTTTGAGGTATGCAAAAAGTTAAAACTAGAAAAATCAAATACTTTGTCCAAATAAATGTTATTTAAGAATGTGACTCTTAATGGCAGTCTTTGATTTAAGTAAGACAATCCAGTTAAACAATGTCGTTTTTGATGACTTTACTGATCTTTGCTTGTTTCTGCTGCCAATATACTTTTATATACAGTTATGTTGTCTGAAAACGTTACAACTGGTAGCATGTCAAGCACTTTGTAACACATTTATTTTCTAAAAGACTGTGACTCTAAAAGGTAAGTTTGTGATTTTAACACTTATTTACTGACACTAGGCAGATTTGTGTGTAATTATCTCAACAAGGTACTGTAAGATACACTTTTATGTATTCAAAACCTTAAAAACTAGAAAATAAAATGCTTTGTCTGAAAATATATCTTCTTTAAAGGGCACTGATTTTTTTTGGGATTTTCTTTTCTATTTCTGTGGAGCAATCCAGATTTGTTAACATCAAGGCTTTTTTCTCTTTTCTTGTGTTACTAAGATACTTTTAGATACACTTTGATGTGTGCAACGCTTTACAACTGGTAGAATATGAAGTACTTTGTAACACATTTATTTTCTCTAAAAAGGCACGTTTGTGATTTGAACACTTTTGTACTGACACTAGGCATATTTTTTTTGTTTTTTTCTTTCCTCTTACTTGTGGATACAGTTT
Organism: Notothenia rossii; assembly: GCF_949606895.1. Taxonomy (NCBI): domain Eukaryota; kingdom Metazoa; phylum Chordata; class Actinopteri; order Perciformes; family Nototheniidae; genus Notothenia; species Notothenia rossii. The sequence goes on from NC_136904.1 coordinate 31,347,257, forward strand.
TACGTTGGTCAACTTTACAACTGGTAGAAAGTTAAGTAATTTTTCTGAACAGATTTTCTTAAAGAATCAAACTCTAAATTTAAAGTTTGTGATTTTTACACTGTTCTGGTGAAACAATGCAGTTTTGATAACTTGACTTGACTAACATGACTTTTTTCAAATAACTTTTTAGATGCTTTATTTTTTATTCTTTCATGTTATTTTAACATAACATTACCTTCTTCAACATTCTGTTTTTCATATTTTTGTTTGTTTATTATATTTTTGAAAAACTACACAGTGATTTTTATCAAAATACAACATTCAACTAATACATTATACAATATTACGACTTATTGCCTTATTTTCAACACAATATACTTGTACCTTCTTTTTTTAAGCTGTGTGAGACTGTTAACTAATGTTTAATTTGTTTACTAACTATAAGGAAGTCTCTTTTTATGAAGAGGGTATTAATAATAATTTAAAAATATCTTATTTAGGTTTTTTTAAATGATTTGTGTTAGCTAAGGATTTTTCTTTTTAAGCTGTGTGAGACTGTTAACTAATGTTTCATTAGTTTACTAACTATAAGGAAGTCTCTTTTTATGAAGAGGGTATTAATATTAATTTCTTCGGTTTTCTTTACTTTTGCTTTTCTTTTCTGGTAATTGCCGTTTGCGATCTTTGCGAGTGGTATGAGCAGTGTTGGGACTAACACGTTACTATAACGCAACTACCTTTTGCGGTAACTAATAACGTTACTAGTTACCTATTCCCATTCAGTAACGCCGTTATAGTTACTGTGATTTAAATGGGTGCATTACATTACATTACATTACATTACATTACATTGCATTTAGCTGACGCTTTTATCCAAAGCGACTTACAATAAGTGCATTCGACCAGGAAGATACAACCTTTAAGAAAACAGAATCATATAAGTACATCAGGTTTCATAGAGCCAAACATTTCAAGTGCTACTCAACTGGCATTTAGAAAGCCAGCCCTTTATTAGTATATAAGTGCTTTGTTAGTAATTCTAACTATTGCATTACTGCGTTACATTATGTGATCCAACTGAACCGAATCTCCCTGCGGTTGTAACCTACAGGCACAGTGATGTCCTCTCACAGCACCATGGAAAAGTGAAAGTAGCTAGAGAGGAGTGATGATTGGTTAACGCGGGGTAACATTTCAGGGTAAGCCAATCGGAGACAGAGTTGGGCGGGTCTTGCCTTATGGGGAAAATACACAGACACACAAACACTTGCTAACACACATGGCAACGCCCACCACCAGTCCAGCACACACACACACACAATGGCAGATGCAAGTATCAGCGAGAGCTGCAGCGCATTTACAACTTGGAGATATAACCACTATTTTCAATTTGTGGGGATAAAGGACGCAAAAAATATTACGGTCAAATGTAAACTGTGTACAGGACAGAAAGCATTGTCCACATCGAATAACAGCAATGCCAATCTCCTGAAACACCTAACTAATGTACATGTGGGGAGTTGTCTTTTCTCTTACTGTGCCACAGAACAACACAAAAACTTGTATTTGTATTGTTATTATTTTTAAAGTAAAGTAAAGTAACTTGTTACAAGTTACTTTTATAATTTAGTGACTAATAAAGTAACTACTTACTTTTTTGAGAGCAGTAACTATAGCTCTTACTAGTTACTTTTTTTAAGTAACTTACCCAAAAGTGGGTATGGGATATATTGTTTCTATAAAGGTGATCTATAATACCATCTTTTAAAGAAAGATATTCTTCTTATGTCATTTTATCATAGTCTTCTTTTGTCCTAAAGACCTTACATGGATATGATATAGAGGAAAGCTCTTCTTCGGGAGCATCCTCTCCCTTACTTTGTAACATCCAGTCATTAAGCCCATATACGTGATCCTGGTGACAATAAGGGTAGGCTACATCAGACTTGGTTTCTCTCAGATCCATGGCTAGTTTTCAACGGTCGTCTTAGTGAGGTCCTTAGTTTTGGATGATTTGCTGAGTGGGGTGGGACTTATTGCGTTGAGTGGGGGGAGTCATCTGTAGAATTGAGAGTTTCTTTCACCAGTATAATGTCCCTCGCTGTTTGACTCTTTTTCAAAAGTTCTTTAAGCTTTTGTAGCTTTATCATCTATCATTTTCAGCCAAGCAGCAAGAGGTCAAATTTAAGAATAAGTAATAGTTTGTCACAAATTTACGGAAAAAGTCAAAGTATAGTTTGTCAGAAAAAAAAACATAAATGGAAAAGTCATTGTGTGCGTTGAAAAAAGGAAAAAGAAAGAAGAATTTCATTTTTAATTTCATTTCAAACCTTTATTTAACGAGATTGGTCCCATTGAGATCATAGATCTCTTTTTCAAGGGAGACCTACAGCATATAGGTTCCACATGAAACATAAAACAATAAAGGACATCATACATTATATTTACAGGATACATTTACATAGTTATAGACATTTACAAGTGCCCATAGTATCAACGAGCATTTCATTTAGCCTAGCTTTAAAAACATGCAGAGGAATGAGACTGCTCAGTTTCAATTCTTGCTGAAGATTGTTCCAAGCAAGTGGAGCTGCGCACATAAAAGCTGTCTTACCTAAGGCAGTCCTTGCTCTTGGCACATCTAACAATAGTACGTCATGCGATCTCAGACAATAGCTGCTTGCAACTCTCTGTGTTATCAGGTTGCAGATATAATACGGGAGTTTTCCCAACAAAGCTTTATAAATAAACGTGTACCAGTGACTGAGCCTCTTTACAGTGAGTGATGGCAAAGCTGCCTTGGCATACAGGGTACAGTGATGAGTAAGTGCTTTACAATTTGTGACAAATCTCAGTTCGCTGTGATAGGCGGCATCTAACTTGTTCAGGCAATAGGCAGGTGCATTCATATACAACAAATCACCATAGTCCAGTACAGGTAAAAAGGTCACAGTGACTAGCCTTTTCCTGGCCTCAAGCGAGAAACAGGACTTGTTTCTGAAAAAGAAACCTAGTCTAACCCTCAGCTTTTTAAGCAGGTAATTGACATGAAGTTTAAAAGTAAGACAATCATCAAGCCAGATACCAAGGTATTTGTAACAGGTAACCACTTCAAGTACTTGTCCTTGCATAGTAACAATATCTAAAACAGGCTCTGGTGTCTTTTTAGCTTTTGAAAATAGCATCACCTTGGTTTTATCAACATTTAAAAGAAGCTTAAGCTCAGAGAGCTGAGTCTGAATAATGTTAAAAACAGCCTGTAATTTAACACCAGCCTCCTTAATGGAGGGACCCGCACAGTACATCACTCCTTTACCTGTTCACTCACTAGGCGTTCAAGAACCTTAGCCAGAACTGACCATTTTGAGATTGGCCTATAGTTATTTAAAATAGTTGCCTCCCCTCCTTTTAGCAAAGGCAAGACATAAGCTGACTTCCATACTTTTGGAATTGCATTTGTGCTGAAGGAGAGGTTAAAAAGAGTAGTAAGAGGAAGAGCAATAAAATCTGCAGCTATCTTTAAAAATAAAGGTTCTACGTTTTCCGGGCCAGCCGGTTTCTTAGGATCTAGCTTGGTTAATGCTTCATGAACAACATTGACAGTAAAAGGAGTAAAACTGAAAGGATTTTCCAGACCACATTGTTCAGAGTCACGGATTGGGGTGTTCACAGCAGCAGAGTTAGTCACAGAATCAAACATAGTACCGCAGGACACAAAATGCTCATTAAAGATATTTAACATAGTGGCCCTGTCCGATATAGTGCCAGATGCTGTGGTAAGGCAAGGAGGTAGCTCATTACGGATCTCACCGGTGGATATTGATTTTATGGCTTTCCAAAATGTCCTAGGATTATTTAGGTTTTGTGTGGTAACTGACAAATAGTACTTCGACTAAGCACTTTTGACATTTGAAGTGAAGCTATTTCTTAGCTGCCTAAAACGCAGCCATTCTACCTCTGAGCCTGATTTATAGCCTTTGCCCAGGCCTTGTTTCTCTCATGAAGGAGACTGGACAGTTCAGCAGAAGACCAAGGATTGTCTCGTCCCTTTACTCTAAATTTACTCAGGGGTGCATGTCTATCAATGATCTCCATAAAACCAAGATAAAAATAAGACCATGCAGTTTCTACATCAGCACACATAAGCATAATACAGTTAGTCAAAAAGTAGGGCTGCATAATATATTTAAAACCTATTGTTATCGCAATTTCACATCTTAAAGACAGCTTGAACTGGATAAATGGTTAGTCTTTTTCAAACATACCATACGTTCTGCATGTTGGTATATTTGGCCAATCGGTTTAGACCCTTCTGCTCTAGATGCACGCCCTCAATAGGGAAGTCACGCTTTGGGAAGAAGTTGTGTTTAATTTGACAGATCTGACTTGATTGTCGTTGTGATGGCGGAAGGAAGAGGGACGGGCGAGGAAAATTCAGAGGATGAAGAAGCAGAAAAATAAGTTGTTTGTAAAACGGACAGCACGTCAGTTTCAAGTAAGATGACGCCGTTTTTATGCATGACATGCAACATATCTTGAAGCTCTACAAAAAATTTTTTTACAAGTATATTGCGTTGAAAATAAGCCAAAAAGTCGTAATATTGTATAATGTATTAGTTACATGTTGTATTTTGATAAAAATCACTGTGTAGTTTTTCAAAAATATAATAAACAAAAAAAAAATGAAAAACAGAATGTTGAAGAAGGTAATGTTATGTTAAAATAACATGAAAGAAATCAAAAGTAAAGCATCTAAAAAGTTATTTGAAAAAAGTCATGTTAGTCAAGTCAAGTCAAGTTATCAAAACTGCATTGTTTCACCAGAACAGTGTAAAACTCACAAACGTTCCATTTAGAGTTTGATTCTTCAAGAAAATCTGTTCAGAAAATGTATTTAACTTTCTACCAGTTGTAAAGTTGACCAACGTAAAACTGTATCCACAAGTAAGAGAAAAACAACGAGAGAAAAAAAGAACAAAAATCTGCCTAGTGTCAGTACAAAAGTATTAAAATCACAAACGTGCCTTTTTAGAGTCAGTCTTTAGAAAATAAATGTGTTACAAAGTGATTGACATGCTACCAGTTGTAAAGTTTTCAGACAACAGAACTGTATATAAAAGTATATTGGCAGCAGAAACAAGCAAAGATCAGTAAAGTCATCAAAAACGACATTGTTTAACTTGATTGTCTTACTTAAATCAAAAACTGCCATTAAGAGTCACATTCGTAAATAACATCTATTTGGACAAAGTATTTGATTTTTCTAGTTTTAACTTTTTGCATACCTCAAAGTGTATCTAAAAGTATCTTGGCAAGAGAAAAAAGCCAAAATCTGCCTAGTGTAAAGTTTTCAGACAACAAACTGTATCTAAAAGTATCTTGGTAGCAGAAAAAAAAGAAGCAAAAATCAGTAAAGTTATCAAAAATGACATTGTTTAACTGGATTGTCTTACTTAAATCAAAAGCTGCCATTAAGACTCACATTCTTAAATAACATCTATTTAGACTTTTTGCATACATAAACGTGTATCTTACAGTTCCTTTTTGAGAGAATTACGCACAAATCTGTCATATCAAAAACATTCTATTGCAGTATTTTATCTGTTTTATGTACTCTATATATATATACAGTATATATATATATATTGCACTGTTGGAGGAGCCTGTGACCTATGTTTTTCGTTGACATATCTACATTGTGGCAATGTGACAATGGGCATATGACATAAAGCCTTGAAACTTGAGCCTTAAAATGATTTAAAAAAACCTGCATTGTCTCTCTGAAACAGCCCTAAAGAAACCCAATTCCTTACAAAGTACTTTATATTCTACCAAGAAACCTAATTCCATAAAAAGTACGATTATATCAGTTGTAAGGAGTTGCTCACTTCAAAGTGTATCTAAAAAGTATCTTAGTAACAAAAACAAAAGCAAAAAGCATTAATGTTAACAAAAGCCTCAAAGGGCTGACACCTGAGCTCCGTAATGTACCCCTAATATGGCACTTGGACTATTTACATCATCCAGGGATCAACACCGGTAAATACACCTCTCCTTGTCCGCTCAACAAGCCTCAAAGGGCGGACTCCTGAGCTCCTTGATGTCCCCATAACATGGCACTTAGACTATTTACATCATCTAGGGAAACACACCAGCACATTTTCCTTATAGTTAATAAAGTAAATAAACATTAGTTCACAAGCCATACAACTTAAGAGAACATCCAGTTCACAAGCCATACAATTTCAAAAGAACATCCTTAGTTAACAGCAACTTCATAGGGGCTTCTTTAAAGTTGTGTGAAGTAATTAAACATAAAAAATACAAGATCAGGGAGTCATTAACATATTTTAAATGATTATTACCCTCTTCATAAAAGAGACTTCCTTATAGTTAATAAAGCGATCACACATTAGTTCACAAGCCATACAACTTAAAAAAAGAACATCCTTAGTTAACACAAATCATATTAAAAACTAATCTAATTTAGAGAGGATAATAAAGTAAATTAATGGCTTTTTATTTAGTTTGAGCGTATTTCTTTTTAAAACTAACTCCACCCCCCTATCTTCTGGCATAGGATAACAGCAAAATCAGGGGGTGACAGGAGGGGGGAGAGGAAGGGGGGAGAGGAAGGGGTGTGAGGGGGACGGGGGAGACAGGCTCACACATCCAGACTCCATTTTTCATGAAGAGCCTCAGGCCGAGGTGTCTGACCCCGCACAGATACTGCATCCGTTTCTTGACTGGCGCTACCAACGGATGGCGATAAGTTGTCACAGGCGTCTCGCTGAATAAAACCCTATCAATGCTTCTCTTTGCCATTTTCTTTTTGAAAATGTAGGTGACTTGGTGAGTGGAAATGACTGGCTTTTTATCTAGTCTGCACGGATTTCTTTTTTACCTAACTCCACCCCCCACTATCTTCTGGCATCACAGCAAAAGGAAGGGGGGTGTGACAGGAAGGGGTGACAGGAAGGGGTGACAGGAAGGGGCGAGAGGAAGGGGCGAGAGGGAGACGGGGTGCAAGGGGACGGGGTGCGAGACAGTCTCATATAAATTCAAAGAGACTGCCTTAATCAACACATAGATTGACATCAAAGGCTTATAAGATCCCGGTGTGATATCACACCGGCATGTTATGACACCTCACATCAAAAGACAGACATCAAAGGCTAATTAGATTAGACAACAAAGGCTCTACTACATGGGGCATATCACACCCACGTGTCATAACACCTCACCCTGCACATCAAAGGATATCACACTTACATGTGATATCATACCTACATGTGATAACACCTCAAACAAAGGGGTCATTAGCATATCAAAGGGGGCGGGACATATGTCACACCCCCTGTCACTTTTTATGCATACTAGGCCTAATATGATGGAAGCGGCATGAATATTACTACTACAGTTAATTCTTCAAAATGTTCGAGTTCCTTATTTTTATACTGAAACTTGCAATACTGTTCAAAAATAAATACCAACAAACCTTGAATTATGCATTTGGGACTTTTTTTTGTTTTTTCTTGTTGTACCAAGCCCGTACCGAACCGTGACCCCCAAACTGAGGTACGTACCGAACCGTAAATTCTGTGAACCGTTACACCCCATGTCAATTATCTACAAAGGCTAAAATCTAAAAGTTCACACCAGAGGGAATTTGTCTCTGTTTTTGTTCTGTAACACTCAAGCTTATTTGACTAGCGCCTCAACACATTGTACGTGATAGCCTATGGGGCAGTATCTCTAAGCGGTTGACCAATCACAACAGAACTGGCCAGCGAACCTATCAGAGCAGACTGGGCTGAAAAGAGGTGCTGCAGCACAGGCAGTACGAAAATATAAAGACCTTTATGAACATTAAAGCATGGAAACAGTGTATTAATAAACCATTAACTGAACAGCACTGCTTACATTTCTAAATGTTTTATTTTAATCAGTTGCTTATAATGAAATCTAGATTGTGAAGAATTCATGCTCACACATTAAAGTTATTGCAAGTGTTAATATTATACAGATTATATATCATCAATGAATCCTTAATAGGTCACCTCATTAAGATAAAACCAAGGACAATCTTTGGTTTACAGAAACATGCAAGGGCAACATTTCTCCTGGTGGCTGGACTGGCTTTCACGATAACAAATATTAGATTTAAATGTACATTTCTCATCAAGCCAGATGCCAATATATGTATACTGTATATGTAACTCCCTTAATATTACATCCATTTGCAGAGGATTTTAATTAATATATCTATTTATTTATTTTAAAACAGCATGCATTATTTTTAGTTAATGCAAGCATTAGGTATAATTTTATATCAGTATAATAAATTGTTATTATTTTAATTTTTCGCCCAGCCAGGCATTATTTCTGAATGCATGATTTATGATTAATATTAGATGCTGGCTTGAAATGATATGGTCCACAAGTTGAAATGTTATCAAATGCAATGTACAGCAGTGGAGTTTTGATTATATCAATCGAGAGCAGAGCTATTACATCTGATTGAGTTTTCATTGTGTTCTCTTATTAGTTCACAAATGGAAGAGTGCTTTACAGTAAATACAGAGTGCAGATATTTCATTTCCATGGACCCAAATTAGCTCCAGTGCGCCGTATGCTAAAATAGCCCTCATTAGATCATGTGAGCGGCACTGAGAGCCATGGACTCCCCACCCCCCAAATTAGACAGTCCACATCCTGCAGAGGCTGCTGAGATGAGAAGGGATGTGAAAACAGTTACTGTAAAACCTTTTTGTGAGTTTTGCATATTTATATAGTGCAGCAGTTGTCAAAGGTCTGGAATCTAAGATTATTATTGCAATGTTGTCAATAATCACAGTAAAGCATTCATATGAATAAAGTGGGTACACTTGGAGCTCAGTATGCATTTAGAATAGAGAAATAAAGTGTTAATTTGACAGAATGTACAATACATGTGGCCTTAAGCTAGCAGCCATATTAGAGAGGATAAACAGAAACAGTGTCAGGAAGTAGTAAAAAAAAAAAGGCCTGTATAACATATTTATCACATTTCAGCATCTACTTATTTGTTGCCAATAGCTTAAGTTAAAGTTTTTAACCCAAAGACTGGAGGCTATTTCTATGATCAAATTAAATAAATATATTTTGAAAAAGCTTCTCATGGTGTGTGTTATTGCTAACGCGAGATATAAATACATATTAGATAGAGTAGGTCAGCATTATAAACTTTACATAGTCCAGTATGAGTCTTTAAAAGGTAGGAAAGACATGACTTCAGATAGTGAAATACTGAGAGAAAAATAGAGTCAGGAACCTGCACTAAAATAAAACATCAAAGGGTACTGACACTCACACTCTCTCGTATATTTAGGTGTCATCATTTCATTAAAAACTGGAAAAAAGGATAAGACAGACTTCACAAGATAAAAAGCTTTGGTCATTAGTCAAATGGCTTTAAACATTTTCTTCAAAAGCTGCCTCTTATGGTTGTGCAAATGACGACTTCAAATAGGGAAATTAAGAGTTGATATACTGTTGGCAGATGGCTTTAGAATGAGATTGTGACTTTGACGCTGGAAACCACAGTTTTTTTTCATGATAGTGATCCTTCTCTCACCTCTACCAGTTAGATATATATTTTTAAAACGCAACAACACCTAGACTAAATGTGGCAGATTGAAAAGTATTTGAAAAAAGGCAAACAACAATTGGCCAATTTTACTCTTTAGTTTTGTCGACTAGTGGCATGTTTACCTTTTCCTGATAAGCACCACATTATAGTTTTGTGAATTAGTACTGTCTTGTGTGAAAAACAGAAACAGAAAATGTAGATGTGTGTTCAAACAGCATGAAAAAGTTCTGGACAGACTTGATGCTATCATAGACCGGTAAAATGCTCATTGGGGTCTTTAATAAAGTCACAAAACAAAAACATATTTTATTTGGGAAACAGAGGGTTTGAGTCTCCAAACGGACCAAAGTTGGAACCTGGAATGATACCCGGAGAGGTAACCTTGATCTGATGCACTTGAGCAAGGCTGTATAGTAGCTGCTCATTACTCCTTATACTATTTATCCTACATCTATTCCACTTGCACAGGCCATGGTCACTAAAATAAAATCTGTAGTCAACCGAAGAGCAAGGCTGTATCGACTTCTGCCTATATACTATGTCTATTCATCAATGTTTTACCACTCATTCGGAGTAGCTTTGGGCAACGATATAAACTCCAATGAGGGTCTAAGGTGGAGGAGAGCTTGGCGATCGTAGACGAGTAGAGCAGAGACATTCTGACATACATAAAACAAAAGCAGGATAGCTAAAGGCAGAGAGCTGAGGGAGCGGCGAGCTGACACAGGCGCCATCTTACTTTTCCCACACTGGTCACAGCTGTACGGTTTCTCCGTCAGAGAGATACAAAAATCCTTGCAGCATTTTGTAGTTTTTTCCCCAAAGTCTCCAGTTGGATCTCCAAAACACCTCTTATCATACCTATATATATGCAGTTCTATTTCAAGCTTGTTTTGGGCTCTAAACTTCACAGCCTGTCCCTAAAGCTAAACCCAGGTGCCAACAAAAGGAAACACATTTTGTATTCTCATTTCTTGTTTTCTATCATTAATCACTTGCACATCATGACCACATCTGAGGATTGAAACACAAACAGATTGTTAAATACAGAGCCGAGCCTCCAGGCTCTATCTTCTTTTTTTATATTTCCCAAGGGATTACATACGAGTACATCACCTACTGTACATAGCCAGGCTGACATCCTTTTAAAAATAACATTTTTCAGATGTGCTTAGGAGTGCGCACATTCGTTGTTGACACATCTTTCTTTCCCCTAGCCTAGCTTCTGGCAATGCGGTCGGTCTTGACTACTAATGTGGCACTGAAAGGATTTCCTGAACCCTTGTGCATCAGATCATCTTTTCTACTCAGAAAAGTTTAGGTGTGAAGCAATGGAAATACTGTTAGCCCTGTTCTACACATTGACATATATTGTTCTATACCTTTTCCTTATTCAAAATCACCATTATCCAAACCTTTTGACAAGAAAATCAAATAAAAGCCTCATGGCGAGTTACCAACAGACAATAAAGCAATCGAAGGCCAAGCTTAAGTGGCTCTTTCCGGTAGAACGACATTACTTTTATTATACTGACAACAGGGCCGTTGCATAGTGGGAGAGACCTTTATTAGAGCGGAAGATTAATGGAGGATTCAGGTAGATAGTCCCAGAGGCCAGAGAGCCACTCTGAAACTAAATGACCTCAGATGGCACAATGAAGCCAGACCGCTCCTTCATGCAAGCACTACTGAGATAAATTGCCTTTTCCCCTCTTAATCTATTATAAGCTCCTTTGGAATTAGTGTAAGTTCTTGGGTTTTGAAAAAAAAAATCAAAGAAAAAGGAGGAAAAAAAAGAAACTATGATTACTGTACAAGTTTCCGAAAGCTATTATTAGTTGAGTTTTTAATGTACTTTCTATCTTTGAAATACGTAGGCGGACTTCCACTAATCTGTTTTCTGAAATGGGTTTTCTTTGCTGACTTGCATTTTTGCAATTCCCTAAATGCAACAGTCATAGCTAAACAGCTTTATTGTGAGTGTGACTGGCAAGCAGGTTTCTGTAAGATTAATATATACTTGACAGTCCTCTTCGTCCTCCATCCGAAACTCTTTACAAGTAGACCACAGCAGCCATTGCTAAACTAATGTTGGTGGTTTGTTAAGCAGTTCAGAAGCATTTCCAGTTGAGTCTTATCACTGGTTGGTTGATCAAATAAATGGGATTCCAATAACATATCACAAATGCAGCAGTAATATCATCAGTTGTAAAGCATGTTGTCTTGTAAAAAACAACGCATTTACACTAAGCTCCATAGAAGGAAGCAGCCAAGCTTCACTGTAAGACAAAGTCAAGACTGACAGAGATTTATCATAAGCCACAGAATGCATGAGTACAGAATCCTCAAGCAAGGAAAGAATTGTATAGAAAAACCTTGTTTAACATCAGAGGGAAAAAAATGTCACTCTAGCTAAGGGAGGCGTGATTCTTTTGAGTATTTCATTATTTTTGAGTCATTTATTGTTTGGTGGAAAGGGAAGTGCTAACAGCTGGTGTGGCAGCACTTGCTGTTATTCTTGTAATTACCTTAATTCAATATCTGACTTAATGGAGAAATCATTAGTGTTTCACTACCTCAACACTTTTTTCTTAGAATCCTGCTGTTCATTTGTTTCCTTGTTTAATACAAATGGAATCATTTAAGTGAGAGTTGGCGAATGTTGTCTATACACTTTTGGTATTTTTTTTTATTTAACTGCCACAAGTCAAGCAATCATTCATCCACGATGTTCATTGTGCTGATTATTCCACAGCAGTGGGAATACTTCCTGCTAAAGTCAATGGCCCTGCACACCCACACAGGTGTTTTCAGTTATTCTGGCTTTATACTTATTCACTGTTCATTACAGTAATATATTTTATATTATAAATTACCATGTAGATGTACACAGTCAGCAAATTGAAACATTAATGCACTGTGTTTGCAGGTGGTGGAGCACACTCAGTACATTTACTCAAGTACTGTACTTACTTAATACCAATGTATACTTCTAAATTGTTTTACATTACTACATTATTTGACAACTTTAGTTACCAGTTTCTTTTTCAAATTAAATTTCTTGCATACGAATTGCTTATAACATATGGTGTATTGTTATGCGGTAAACTATCCAACAGTATAGTCAGGCTGTAAAACCACCACGGCCCCTGGTAGACCACAGCACCACTAAGCCTGTCACTGATGTGCAATAACACTGCCTGTAAATGTAACACATGTTTTGGGCTACCACTCATGTGCAAAATACACGTATGTACAATTAACGCTTTATTGCTTTACAATGTATCTACAATCTTTAAACCTTATGGGAACCTTCAACACTTTTGTGTACTTTTTTAGATTCTTGCTTATTTGTTTTTATTTGTTCATTATTCTTTTAATAACTTAGCCTTTTATAGAACATACTGTAGGTATACTCCTATTGCTTTCTATCTGCACTCTACCTTCCCTGCTGTAAGGCTCTAGATTTCCCAACTACAGGACAGACAAAGGAATTCTGAAACGGATTATATTCAAGTAAAGCTAAATGGATTTGTTGTTTTTCTTATTAGTTGATAAGTAAAACGATTTTTACATTTTTTCTTACGTATTTCTTGTAATTATTTTAAACTAATACATTTTACAGTATATGACTTTATGCTTTGAGTGTTGCCACTTGTTTTTACTTAAGGTACGTTTTACTCATTATACTTATTTAACATTTTTAATGCAACTGAATGTTGAGTATTTTAGAAAGTGCTATTCGTACGTCTTCCTCCATCACTGTGTAAGGAATATTTATACTGTCAGCACAAACTGCAGCATCATCACTTTCACAGACTATGAATAGACCTGGTAAAATATTCATGAACCACATCAGAACCATGGCATTGCATCTTTTTTGGGTCATCTATATGTCAATAGAATCACTGCGATCACTCGATTTGTTCATGAGGTCAAAGTAAATCCGTGCAAATTGTTCACATTGAGTTAAGTCTGGAGAAATTGACAATCAAATTGGCTGTTCACAGACAGTATCTTATCTTGAAAAAACAGATTGAGGATGGAGCGCAATAAAAAGGACTTGCTTTTTAAGTAGTTACGAGGCTTAAGACAATGATACACATTTGTCTAGCATAAACTGTGTGAACTTATTGTTAGCAACCAAGCCATAAAGAGCCTTTTCACCTTTTCAATAAATAATGCTCAATCAAGCAAGAAGTAAACAAAACTATTATTAGAAAAAAGAAAGAAGAATGGGGAGTCATTGTGCTTATTTTGTAAGACATACAATAGTTTACTAAAAGGTACCAAATATAAGCCTCACAAAAAAAGAAAACATTGTAAAGTGTTTCAAATGAACAGTCACATCTCAAGCTAAAAGCCAAGTGATAGCTAAGTGCATTATTTCTTAAGACACACAATACTGTATGGTACCCTTCAATCAAATATTTGCATGAAAAATGTGTAATTCTAAATGACTCCATTGTTTAGTCTGTCACAGTCAACTACAATCCAATGAGGCTAGATTGTACAATGAAACTACAACTTTTCAACTAATAAGAGAAAACAATATGTATTGAAAAATAAAACATATACATTCTTAATATGAGGCTGGACTCTGTGAACATGGATGCATTCAATAAGCATCTTTAGGATTTGTAGGACATTATTTCCTGCTGCCAAACTGTTTGCATAATATAAATTAAGGCCACCTACAGGTGCTTATCTCTCTGACCTCTATTAAGGAAAGACACAGTATTGTGCAAAAAGATACAGGGTCAGAGGAGGCTAAATAAAAATTGTCCGAACAATTGTTAAAATATGATTGTATTCCTTCAAGTAATTATGTTCATGCATACAGGAATATCAAACTATTAAATAAGCAGCTCCCTGGGGATGTTAATTTCTTTATGAGTTAAAATCATTCTGTGCTATGATTGTAGGGAATGATATAGTCCAGATCTGTGTTAATATCTTGAGAGAATAATTTAACACTTAATTACATTGCGATTAGGAACTGCAACAAGAGTGATTCAAATGTGATTAGAGGATGCTTATAGGTTTGTATTGTTCTCATTACGTTATAAATGGTTTTGGCCAGGGCTGAATTATCTGTTTTTAGTCGGTTTACCTTTTAGTCTTTGCGTATTAAAGCATGCAGTTGCTGGGCCATAATCACAAAGTTAATTGGGGAGATATAACTGAAACAATCTTTTCTTAAATGACTAATAATAATGTTAGATTAAGGGGTTTCTTTGTATCATGTGTAGTGCTAAAGGTTAGTGTGAGATTCTCTCTTAATAAATGTCATCTCTTCATCTCTTTAGGATAAATGTCATTTGCTTTATGACTTATGGTACGTGCAACTAAAATACACGCACATCTCAAGTGTTTCAGATTTGCCATATTTAGACAACTTAAACTACTCTGTTATCTTTGCCGCTCAGTTATTGTTTGCATTTAAACAAGT
The DNA here is from genome assembly GCF_949606895.1 of Notothenia rossii. Lineage (NCBI taxonomy): Eukaryota > Metazoa > Chordata > Actinopteri > Perciformes > Nototheniidae > Notothenia > Notothenia rossii. The sequence goes on from NC_136904.1 coordinate 31,362,322, forward strand.
TGTCCAGGCCCGGTTCCAAAACAAAATTACTCAGGGTGCATCTGAGATTAGAGAGGGTGCAGTGGTAAACTGCTATTTTTATAAGTGGGGAGTTGACCTAATACCCTCTAGGGGGTCCTCAATTCCTCTAGGAAGATTTTTTTTTAAATATTGAAGTTAAAAGCATCAATGTGGTGCACTTTGAGAGCAGAATGAAAAGATCTATGGATACATCTGTTAGTAATTCTTGAACCCTGCGAGCAGGACAGACTGAAAAAAGTCAAGGGAATTTAATTACACAAAAGATGCGGTGGTTTACAAATGAAATTTACAAGAGGAGGCATGGGCGCGGGAAGGGGGGTGCTGAGGGCGCTGCGGCACCCCCTAGCGGCAGGCAGGGGGTGCGGAGCTCCCCTGTCTGAATTATTATTTGACGGTTATTGCTACTCCCGCTGTGCATAATCTGTGTAATATGTAGCCAATAAATTCCACATTGTTGGTAAAATGATATTTTGGCCTGCCCCGAATGTTTTTTCTGTAGCCCCGGACAATTCTACCTCAATAATATAATACATTAACCGTGCTTTACGTGAACCTCATCAAGACACTAGAAAGGACGGCAGGACTGTAATTTCCCGTGTTCAGTGAATGCAACAGAGGCAAGACACAAGACCAATCAGAGAGTTGGATGGAAATAAAACTGTGCTTGTGTCATTCAAGCTCGCGGCTCTGTGTGTGTGCGGAAATAGCGCATGTAGTGTGTGTGAGAGAGGGGGAGAGAGAGAGGGACCGGTGCCAGCAGCAGGGACCGTGTTGTTAGCATCTGGTTAGCTAGTTGCACTAACGGACATACGGAGCTGTTTGTTCCACAACAAGCTGGAGGAGAGCTCTCCTCTCAGACTGAGAGGCTCAGGTGAGCTAAAGGACTCTCTGAGTGTTTAGAACTTTAGTCTAAGTTATCTCAGTGGGTCTCAAACGGTTTGGTCAAAAATTATTCAAAAGATTATTTCCGCGGCACACCTTCATATGATCATTATAGTTATAAAAAAAATAAGAGAATAAAGGAAAAACAATTATGAAATACTATATGGCAGTAAAACAAGAATACAGTTTGAAAGGGGAGTGATTTGTAAAATATCCATAAAGAAAAAGAACATCTGCTTACAGTTGTGTTTCATCTGGGTGTTGAGAGATGTATCCATAGATCTCTTAATGTTGCTCTCAAAGTGCATCAGATTGATGCTTTTAACTTCAATATTTTAAAAAAATCTTCCCGGGGGAGCATCCCCCCGGACCCCCCTAGAGGAGGTGAGGTCCGCTCCCCACTCGTAAAAATAGCACTTTACCCCTGCCTATATGCCGTGAGCTGATTATCGAGCCTTCATTGTAACAGTCGCGGGTTTACTGTGTGTTTGCGTGTGGGGAGTTTTTTTGTGCGTGCTCTATAGTGCCCGTAATAGTGTTCACTGGAGTCCAGCACCTCAGCACCCCCACTCAAAATACCTTCCCGCGCCTCTGAGAGGAGGCACTCTCCCCATGCGTCCGGACAGCCGAGGTCAGGGAGTAGAAGAGATCGATTCTTGGCTTGCTCTTCCTGTTGTCATTTGAGGTCTTCTCCTATTGGCCGGCGTCGTTGGGGGGCGGGTCCAATGCAATTCCTGCCTTTTTCTGTTGCTAAATTACATCATTCTGGCTTCTGTGGTTATTTAAACATTCCCTAATAAACTTGATTTCAGCGTCAATAAATGATTGTTAAACCCAGTGTGTTTAGAGTACAACATCACGTAATTTCATCTTCAATTCACGGTTTGAAAATGTAGCATTTCGCAACATGCTAATGTTAACCGGAAGTGAAGAATTTTCAGAATGAAAGTGTTAAGTTAATAGCATAGACCAGGGGTTGGCCACAGGCGGACCCCGGCCCGGATCCGGACCCAGACGCCGACCTATACGGACCCGGACCTATAATCAATACATTAGAGACGAGAGCGCGAAAGAGAGAAGCGGAGAGGAAAGTGAGTGAAGAGAATAATTAGCGATAGGCCTACAGGGAGAGAAGCGGAGAGGAGAGTGAACAGGCGTGTTAGCGGCAGACAGGGAGAGACAAATAATTGCGCTCTCCAAGAAGAGGAAAGTGGACAGTGAGAACAGAGCTTTTAACCCTGAGTGGACTCATTCATGTTCATCCTGCCCACTGGGAGCACATAACCAGTGTGTCTCATTTGTTCAGGGACCGTGGCGCTCATTAAAAGTGCCAAAACGCCACTATGAGACAAAACACAAAGTGTTTGACCAAACATTCCCTCTCAAGTCAGAACTGAGTTCACAAAAAATAAGCAGTCTCAGAGCCCAATATGATCAGTCCACCAGGATCAAAATTAAAACTAAATATCGTTCCAGGGCAAGCTAACCAATGAGCACCTCATTTAAACTCCTGGCAGGACAAGCTCCAGCTCAATTCTCGCACTGAGTTAAAAAAAAAAGTGAGTGAGGGACTGCAATATAAGAGGGAAATAAAGAGAAACTTTAAAACTGTTCAATTGTTATGATGTGTAAAGACTGATATTCTTCTATAATCATCTGAAACAGTTAAGTCATGATGTTAAACGGTTAACAAAGAAAAAGGGAAACTCAAGCTGCTGCTACACTTTATTTGATTTATCTAATATTAAGCACTTTTAAGATGCACATATTTTCAAAAGCTATTTTATTTATTTTCTCAATTTTATTTCTTAAATGCAGCCAGAGAGGAACATTACACATATCCACAGTATTTACTATATATCTGTATAGTTCAATGTTAATAGACAATAAATATTGTTGTTTATGAATTGTAATTTCTTTATTTGATTGGCAGTCAGTTGTTGATTACATGCAGACGTTGATAAAGCTGCAGGCTACTTCAATATATATCACACTAATTCATAAAGCAACTTAGACATTTTGATGTTCCGGACCTTTGCATGGGGACATTTTCTCTAACTGGGCCTCGTTGAATTTTAGAAAAAACTTCAGTTTTTTTCAGAATAAAACTGATTTAAATTAAATACAGTGTATTTCATTCAAATTACGCCATATCAAAATTGATTTTCATTTCTAATAAACACAATTTACATACCCTTTAAAGCAGTGGTTCCCAACCTGGGGGGCACGCCCCCCTTGGGGGGGCGCCAAAGATCACAGGGGGGGCGCCAGGCCTCAGATGATTTGAGGCCAAATATCATATTTAGACTCTTTTTTTTTTTTTGTCTTTAATTATTATTATTTATTTTTTACATATAATGGTAAAGCCATACATGATTGTCACTAAAAGCCTTGTCTCTACATTACAATAAAATATAAAAAATAATTTATTTGAATAACAATTCAAGTTAGTAGCTATTAAAGGCATAAAAAGACAGAAATGTATAGTTCTTTCTTTAATAGAAATCTTTCTTCTGCCCGTAAAGTGTCCAAACCGGGCTTTTCTGGATAAGCGCATTTTTAAAACATAGTCATTGTCCATGCCGGTTTCAGTTGGATTATTTGTCACAGTTGCTCCGATCAGATTGGTCTCCTCCATTTTGTAGATTATTTACGACTTTTGAATCCACATAAACTGCATCGGCAAAATCCGGCTTACTTTGAGCATGTGTTTTAAACAGTTTAATCCAGGGGTCTCCAACCTTTTTCTAACCGGGAGCTACTTTTGAAAAAAGAAAGTGGCCAAGAGCTACTCATGTTATTTTATATAGATTTCAGTGCACATATCACATTCGTGACTCAAGAGCAGAAACATTAACATTAACATGAATAAACTTGACTTTCTCATGAAGAGAAAAAAAGACAAATAATCACCATGCAATACTGAGTTCTGCTTTAACATCAATAACTACAGTAAACAGTTTTACAGATAAGAGTGCAAAGTTCCTAATTGTAATAATAACATTTCTAGCTCTATAATTTAAATTATTTCAAGCATTTCACAAATTTGTTTCACATGTAAAAGGGGAATATGGCTTGTGCTTTTCTCAACTTGCATCAAGCAAACATATGTCTTCAAACATTCAGTCTGTCACTGCATTGTTGTCTTTCTCCTGACTCAGCTAATGTGACACCTGGCACTGCATAGCATCCACCAGAGCACTGTACTGGGGTGTGTATCCTGACAAATTCACTCTGATTGAGTCATTGAGGTGTTCATCAGTAAGTCTTGTCCTGATTTGATAAAGTTCATATCAGAGAATGCTGATTCACAGCGATATGTTGACCCAAATAAGCAGGACAGTTTCAGTGCAGCAGTTTGAATGTTTTTGAATTTCTCTGGGTCCAATAGCTTCCAGAAATCTTTGTCCATCTGATGTGCTTTCAGCTGAATGTCATTCTGGAGATTGATTATCTCCAGCTCCAACTCTGAAGCACTGAGACTGAAAAGGCTGGCCAGTTGCTCAGACATGTCAGTAACATCCACGATGTTGAATGGGTTAGCAAGGAAACTTGCACAGGGCTCAAGCTGTTTAAAGTCAAGAAACCTGTCCTCAAATTCCTGCCCAAGCTTAGTTAAGCAGTCACAGTACTTTGATAAGTCAAGAAAGCCAGCAGCAGCTTTATTCTCCTGCAGTACTTTTTGAACAGAGGGGAAATGATGCAATTTATTTTCCTTTACTTGCTGGAGATATAGACACAGATTTGCTTTAAAGGCCTTTACAGCACTAATCATGTCACATACTGTTTTGCCATTGCCTTGTAGCTGGAGGTTAAGCTGGTTTAATTTTCCTGTCAGATCAGTCAAAAAGGCCAGGTCAAGTACCCAACCAGCATCAGATAAGATGGAGGTGTCCTCCCCCCTCTCTTCCATAAAGAGCTTTACCTCATTCAGCAAGGAGAGGAAGCGCTGTAGGATTTTCCCTCTACTCAACCACCTCACCTCAGCATGGAGAAGGAGATCTCCATATTCAGCTGACAGTTCCTCAAGAAAAACTTTGAAGCTCCTGTGTTGCTTTGCCTTCGCTCGGATAGAGTTTATTATTTGTATCACAGGTTTCATGACGTGATTGAAGTCCATAACTTTGGCACAAAGTGCTTCTTGGTGAATGATGCAATGGTAACTCAGGAAACGTGGGAAATATGGATCTGACTTACAATTTGCGATAAAACCGTTGTGGCGACCTCTCATAGCCGGGGCTCCATCAGTTGTTATGGATACAAGCTTCTCCATTTGCACGCCTTTATTTATGAAATAATTCTTAATAGAATTATACACGTCCACACCTCTTGTTGTTGTTTTGAGTGGAAGCAGTGTCAGAAATTCCTCTTTCGCCGTAAAATCCTCAAACACCATCCGGATGAACACAGACAGCTGAGCTGTGTCGCTCGCATCCACCGACTCGTCGCACTGTATGGAGAACCACTTGCACCTGACCATGTCCCGCTCCAACTGTCCCATGGCATCCACTGACAGCGCCGACACTCTCCTCGCCACAGTGTTGTTTCCCAGTTGCACATCGTCAATGGCAGACATTATCTCCGACTTGCTCTTGTGGTCTCTGAACAAAGTCTCTGCCATAACAGACATCGCTCCCTTAAGAACACCGCCATCAGTGAAAGCTTTTTTGTTCTTTGCCAAATACTGAGCGACTCGGAACGATGCTTCTGTAGCTAGGCTAGCTTTCTTGGCAGGCTTCGTGAACAATGACTGCTGCCTTTGTAGCGTAGCTTTTAATTGTTGTACCTTCTCAACGCGAAGGCAACTGCCGGCGGGATACTCCTTTGAAAAGTGCCGCTCGACATTTCCCTTCTTCCCCACCGCAACACTCGAGCCACAAATTAAACACACACACTTGTCTTTGATGCTCGTAAATAAAAATTCATGTTCCCACTCGTCATGAAAGTAGTATATTTTAGATTTCTTCTTTGACGGACCTTCCTCAGTTATCATGACTGCATCTTACATCTCTTTTTCTCTATCTTTCTTACTCTCAAAATATACTACATAAATAAATACGTCTCAACATGTCAACTGCACTTTAGCGCCCTCTGGTGAGCTACTCGGAAAACCTCCGCGAGCTACTGGTAGCTCGCGATCGACGTGTTGGCAACCCCTGGTTTAATCCCTTTGTGAATTGTTTCCACTTCCGCGCCGTCCTTTAATTTCTTCATAGAGCGGGAATCCAAATGAATTAATCCTGAGTACAATAACAATCAAAGTCACTCCAATAGTGCTCCTTAATTACGCTTTCATCCTTCTTTAACAAAATAGTTCACATTCATCTAGTTTGTGACAGTAGTTGTAGCATTTTTGAGAGTTTTAAACTTTAATTACCGCTGTTGCGCTCCCCCCCTCCTGTGTGTGTGTGTGTGTGTGTGTGTGTGTGTGTGTGTGTGTGTGTGTGTGTGTGTGTGTGTGTTGGTGGGGGGGGCGCAACTTCCAACAGGAGTCCTTTGGGGGGGGCTCTTGGGAAAAAAGGTTGGGAACCACTGCTTTAAGGTATGTAAATAATACTGAAATCAATGAGTTCTTCATCCGAACATTGCATGGTACAACTCATAAAAGTAAAAAATACAAATAAGAATACATATTCATCATAAATATGAAGTTTTTCATTTGTGCATAACTTCTAGCTTAAACCTTTAATGCCGCTTCGTAAAATAGCAGCAATTAGCTTGGTATGGAAAACGTCTAACTCCCTCCTTTCACATCATAAATCATCTTCATACTGTATCTGGTGTTAAAGCACTTGTTCTTTTACAAAGTATAAGAAGGATTAAACTATCTGAAAATAGCTAAATATTACTCTTTATTTAAACAATCTTATCCTCTTCAGTTTTTTGCATACACCCCCTTTTTCAACTAATGTCTAGCGCCATTCTATCGGTCTGTTTGATCTAACTGTTTGTGTTATCTTTTTACTTTGTACTGTGTCTCTGGTGTAATTTATGAATCTCTGCTGGTTCTAGTATATATAGTTATCCCCATCCACATTCTTGTTAGTTGTGGGACAGAGGAATAATAATTCAGAACCTGCTGATATCTGAATCTTACTACTTGGCATATGTTACAAACAAAATAAAACATCTTCATGGTGAACTAAATAACATATTTCAATAGCTCGGAAATGTCTGATGGGCATCTGTGTTATTCCTAAATAAAATCCTTGTAATCTTTCTCAAATTTAAATATAAAAATGAACTATTCCTGTTTGTGTTAAAGACACACACTAACGTTATGTAACACAATTTCATTATGGATTCAAAAACAACCAAAGACAAGATGCTGTCAGAGTGAATGATTTCCTGAGTGTATGTTCTGTAAGGTACGTCATTCTCTGCTTGGATCGTGTTCAGAAATCCCAACAATTGCACCTGGCAATACTGCTTCTACCTTTCTATTATCAAGCTGAAAAATGAATACAGAATTCCAACATACTGTCATCAAATGTCTTTCTATTATGAATTGAAATGTCCCTTGTGTTCATTTATATCCCCATAATGACCTAAACAATAAAGTCTATGGCTTTTACTTCTAATTCTTTACCAGGCTAGTTACAAGATGTTGTCTAAATGTAATTCTGTGTCATTACATTACTATGTTTTAGCTTAACTTAACTGTAATATGTTCTTTCAAACCTATGTTACTCTAATATATGTTAAACAAAACCCTATAATGGGGAGGGGGAAAAATTGGTTAGGGACATAGCGAACATTATTTACAATTTTACATCCATTATTATTATTTCCAAAGTAAACACTTCAGTGAAAATAAGTGTTTCTCTCCGTCTTTCAGTCCTAAAAGAAACAGAATCTTCAGATTTTTGTTTGAGTTTTACATTTGCAAACCGCCAACTCCTGTGGGAGTAAAATATCATCAAGTAGATTAGAAACGGGTCACATGTGTGGTTTACCCTTTTTGTGGAATTTTTAGGAAATCTCTTGTTTCCCTTGGAGCTTCAAAATAATATGTTAGTCTAAAAACATGCTTGGTTAGTTATTGTTTCAGAATCATGCAGTTACACTGATCACATGCCGGTATTCATTCACACTGTCTGGTTGTCAAGTCAGGTTTGGTCAGGTACACCCCAGAGTCAGTCATTGACAGTGCTTTTGTCAGTCAGGGTCAAAGGTCATTTGACCCTGTCATTTGTCTGTTGGCCATGTCGTGCTCTGCAGAGTCTTTTCAGAGGTATTTCAGCATAGGCGGGTACCCTTTATCTACAAAAATATGTCATATGCGGAGCACCATTCCTTATTCATCCACGATTTCAACTATGATTTTCAAGATGGTTCTAACTTTTCATTGGGACTTCTGCCTCCCACCTTTCTTGAAACTTGGTTCAAAACTCACTTCCTTGTAGTACTACTACTACTGAAATTCATTTACACCTAATCAGTGGCGGTTCTACGGGGTGGCCCCAGCTGCCACCCCAGTTGGCAGCTTTGTTTTGAAAGAAAAGTTGTGGCTCATCGGACATGTATGAGAGAAAATCTCTATTGTCCGAGTGCAAGTGAATGCAGCACTTGTAACCCCTCCCCCGGCCCTGGCGCGAGCCTGGAAATGTGAATGGCGGCGATTTCATTTGAACAGGGGGACAGCGCAAAACGAGAAGCATTTCGGATCCAAGTAGACGGAAGGAATGAGGTATTTTCGGTCAACAATGACAGAGAAGAGCCTGTCAAGGTTTGGCTGCAAGCAGGGCAGGAATTTCACGAGGGCCACGAGGGCCATGGCCCTCGAGACCATTTGGTACGGCATTTATAAACACACGCAAAAAAGAAAAAGATTCAAGAAATCTAGACCGCAAAATAATTAAACAAGCTTGTTTTTCCTGGCCAAGGTCAGGGTCCTTGAACACAACACGAGCCTAACGTGTCATCACGTGGTATATGTCTCGTCTGACAGGATTGTAGTTCTAACGGAGAGCACCAGAACGCGGCTCCGGACCGGGACTTCACAAATTGCAATACCCATAAGGAGCTGTACACATGCAGCAGTTTTTGCGTGGCTGTGTCTTTAGTTGAAAGCCCAGTGGCGATCTGTTCATCTGTCATACTGATCATACAGTCAATAACGTTGTTGTTATTAGCTTCTGGTTAGCTAGCTATGCTAACGAATATAAGAAGCTTTTTCTCCAACCAGTGAGGTAAAGGCACATCTTTATATGATCATTATAGTTATAGAAAAATAAGAGAATAAAGTAAACAGGTATACAATACTAATATGACACAAAAAAAAGTTTTTATTAATAAACAAGAATACAGTTTAAAAGGGAAGTGATTTGTAAAATATCCATAAAGAAAAAAATCTGCTTACTGTTCTGTTTCATATGGGTGTTGAGAGATGTATCCATAGATCTCTTCATGTTGCTCTCAAAGTGCACCAGATTGATGCTTTTAACTTCAACATTAAAAAAAAATCTTCCTGGTGGTGCATGCCCCCAAACCCCCCTAGATGAGGTTAGATCCCACCCCCCCCCACACTTAAATCATGTCCACATGGATATGAAACTAAATACATTTGCACACATCTTGTGTCCATATCTTTCTGTTTTGGTGGTCATGCCACGGTGCATGAATGCGCGGGTCATGGTCAAATATCTGGATTAAGAGGTTGCTTTTTCTTTGCACAGCATGAAAGAAACGCGAAATGAATGGGCTGTGATTTGAGTTTTTTAAGCAGACGTTGAGTTCAATAATTTGTACGGCCCTCGAAGGATGTTGTAAAAATTGAAATGGCCCTTGAGAGAAAAAAGGTTCCCCACCCCTGGTCTATGATGACAGTTGACATCAGTCTAGGACCTATCTCCGCCCACCCCCTCACGCGTCCGTGTGCGTAGGACGGTCTAGGACCTAGCTAGCTGATTCTCCGCTCAAGAAAAGGCTGAGGTGAGGTAAGGTTTTGTGATGATCCTGTTTGCCGTTAAGTTTTTCATTTGTTCAGCTTTAAGTGTAATTTTATGGATAACATTACTATTTCTTGCTCGTATGGCAATGCATAATTATAATATTTTGAAGTGTTTTTGTTACTACTTGGATAAGTTATGTTGCAGTTGTGTTCTTTTTTTATTATTATCTAGTGCTAGGCAGTTAGCGCTGTGTTGTTAGCTGTCAAAGATAAGATGATGCTTAATAAATATATATAAAAGTATTGTAAATGCATATACAATCGTAGTCACTTCATATCGTATGTTAAATCATTGTTTTAATTTATGGCCTTGGTGCCCTGGCTTTTGGCCTTTGTGCCCTTAAAAAATTGACAACTCAAAAGGCCAAGTGGCCTTGCCCCTAAAATGACGAAATTCCAGGCCTGGCTGCAAGGCAAGGCAAGGCAAGTTTATTTATATAGCACTTTTCTGTACGCGACAATTCAAAGTGCTTTACAAAACTAATTAAAAGACTTTTTAGGAATACATACTGTACAGTAAAAACACATATAATGGCATTTTACAACAGGCATTACAAAGCGAAGATAATAAAATAATACAAATAAACACCACAGGTATACAATACATGTTTAAAAGGCATAGGCCTACTGTAGTGTGAATATGAGCAGCTAAATTAAAAGCAGCCAAAGAGATATGTTTTTAGCGGTTTTTAGTCTCGATTTAAAAATAGTAAGCGTTTCAGATTGTCGGGGCATAAAAGCTAAATGCTGCCTCTCAATGTTTTGTTTTTACTCTCGGAACCGATAGCAGACCCGTCCCAGAAGACCTGAGGCACCTTGATGGCTCGTAATTATGCAGGAGTTCAACAATATACTTTGGTCCTAAGCCATTTATTGATTTAAAAACTAGCAATAGTACTTTAAAAATCAATTCTTTGGCCGACTGGAAGCCAATGTAAATATTTCAGAACCGGACTGATGTGATCCACTCTTTTAATGTTAGTGAGGACCATAGACTGTATATTAGTATATTAGTGAGGACACGTGCAGCTGCGTTCTGAATCAGCTGCAGCTTTCTGATGGATTTTTTTGTCAGCCCTGTGAATACACTATTGCAGTAGTCCAGTCTACTAAAGATAAAAGCATGGACAAGCTTTTCTAAGTCCTGTTGTGACATTAGCTTTTTAATCCTCGATATGTTCTTCAGGCTGGACTCAGCATTGAATCAAAATGCACCATAGCTTTAAATCTTAATAAGTTTGTGTGGCGTTTTGCTGAACAAGATGGTAATCGCCACATTCAGCTGTTATAGGCATGCCAACTTGATGCTCTGCTCACGGATGACTCGATGAGCATAATAAACTGTTAAGATGATGACCTTATGTGTGTATATATATTTTTTTCTTTGTGGGCGCTGAACTGTTCCTTTGATTCTTTTGATATATGCAGTGCTTGAATTGGAATAAAAAAGGTGCCAGTACTCTAAATCAGCAACAAGTATTTGGCACAAAGTCATAGTATATCCTATAATGCTGGTGGGTTTGTCTCTTTACTGTATATTTTAGAAAGGCTCACTGTACTTAAACAAAATGACTCAGGGTGCAGCTGAGATTAGAGGGGGTGCAGTGGTAAAGTGCTATTTTTATAAGTAGGGAGTGGACCTGACACCCTCTAGTCTAGGGGGGTCCGGGGGCATGCTCCCCCGGGAACATTTTTTTTTTAAATATTGAAGTTAGATGCATCAATCTGGTGCACTTTGAGAGCAAAATGAAGAGATATATGGATACCTCTCAACATCCATAATGAAACAACTGTAAACAGATTTACTTTTTCTTTATGGATATAAAAGAAAGTAAAGCTTGACTCCTACTGGCTGGTTAAATGACTCCTCGTCCCTGAGGCCACTACCAGTTTTTTGTGCCATTTTGCTGGATTTATTTGTCAATAGCGTTGCTGCACAAAGTGATAGCCCTCTAGTTTAAATCTACTACCCAAAAAGAAACATATGGAGATGGGTTACTATTTAAAAAAAATTGCAAATCTATTTGGGAACAATGGGGCCGGGCCTCAAATCCTATAGGGGGGTCTGGGGGCATGCTCCCCCGGTGAGATTTTTTTTAAAATGTTGGACTTAAATGCATCAATCTGGTGCATTTTGAGGGGGAAATAAAGAAACTACACCCATATGAAACAAAAATGTATACATTTAAATAATCATAAAATCATAAGTACATGGCCATAACCAATAACATACAATATCCAATATGAAAAAACATTGAAACTTGTTTATTTATTTGTTTTTGGTTCATTTATAGTTGTGAGTGTGTCTGGGCTCCTGAATCGGCCTCTCCTGTCTCCCTCCTCTCCCCTCTGCTCCTCTTTGAGGCAACAGCAAAGACTAGTTTTAGCTCTCAACAAGTTTATCTTACCTTTTTTCACCTAGTTAACATTTTGTTTGTATTATTCATGCATATTTTACGAATCACTCCCCCCTCAAATGGAAATATGTGTTTACATAAATGGTGACCGAACCGTTTGAGACCCACTGAGATAACTTAAACTAAGTTAACTATCTAAAGACTCAGAGAGTAATTTACCTCACCAGAGCTGTAGTTATCAGCCTCTCAGTCTGACAGCAAAGGACTTTCCCTCCACCTTGTTGTTGAAACAGCTCCTTATATCCGTTAGCGCAGCTAGCTAGCACCAGATGCTAACAACAATACACGTAACCGGTGCGCGCGCTTTCTCGCTCGCTCGCGCCACACATACACCAACACACACCCTCCCGAGCTTGAATGACACACAGAGACCAATGGAGGGCATTAGTATGATCTGTATGAAAGTGGCAATGTCGGCAGGCCACGTCATGTAGACAGCCAGTCACCCTCTGTGAGGCAGAGTCAGACCCACATTTGCGCTGCGTTGCGTTTACAATATATACGTATATTGCCGGCGGCTGAGTACCGGTGTTACAGTATAAGTTGAGTCATGACAACTGGCGACATTCTATTATTTTCGTCATAGGAATCCGGGGCGTGTACATTGAGGACCCATTGTTGACTTACCAGGAAAGAAACATCGTTTGTCGTTTACGTTCATCTTTTGCTATATCTGCCTTCCTAAGATCACTTTGCTGCACATTCAGTACTCGTATGTGAGGTTGTGGGTGAGAGTCCGATATCGTGACGCTTACAGGGAGGTATCGAACATTACAAAGTAGGTGACTGTGTGGATGCCTGTTCAAAACATTGCAAACTTCAATAAATCATTTAAATTATATATTTGTTTCCGACTTTCATTTGTTCATCGTTCTTAATGTGATGTATAGTAGCTTTGATAGCTGTCCATACCTTCACACAGCCTAAAAGTAAAACACAAGTTGTTTATTCACAGCCCGAACGCTCATCGAGATGACTGGATCAGTCATGACAACTTGTGATCAGCTCCGATTAAATTGTGATATCAATTCTGTAGCTAACCTCCAGGGAGCACGTTTATTTTATGAAATACCTGTATCCCTCTCATCACAACAAGACTCTACACTGTGCAGGAAAAACAATGACATACATGAAAATAACCTTGATGCATGGGAATTAAACACACAAACTAACAGATAAATCATCAGAAGAAGGCAGAGAGGAAGTACATTTACAACAGAAACACGGAAGGCAGACAGAATTGCTTAGACACGGGTGTCACATGAAATTTAAATGTTCTGGAAAGTTCCTTATACAGCTTTAGCCTTTTTTATCTCATGAAGTCCCAAACTGACACACACTGAACAGTCTGGGGTCATCATGGTCCTTGACATTTGCTTTTGTCTTCCCATAACAACATGTCCAAGATGTCCATGTGTCAGGCTAAAACATGTGACAGAACTAGCTAGATTTGGAAAGGTTTTTTGTTGTTAAAGTTAATATTCAAGCCATTTAAGAATAAAAATGCTTACATGACATGTCATTTGTTAAACTTTAAGCTGTCTTCGGCTCTTTTCTGCTGGAACAAATGTAAATGTCCCCTCTGTGGGACGAATAAAGGTATTCTGATTCTGATTACATTTAACCTGTTGTGGAAACATTTCTTGATGAAATTGATATGAAACAAATGCCATAAATATTGCTGTGACACATGGTGTCACATCGGGACTTTAACCCTAAACATTCACAGTAAACCCGGAGTGACATATATGCACAATTAGAAATATGATTATGGTCTGGTCAGTTAATTTAGCTGATTCAATTATATTTAGTTAACATATGCTTTATTCTTCAATTCATAGTAGGCTATGTTCAAACAAATCCAAACCAAAACATCATCCTTGTTAATTAAGTTATAAATAAGAGTTACTTTACCATTAAAGCCCAGATATTTGACACTAGGGAGGTTACTTGTCAGAAATGTGTCTATTTAGTCTAAATGACGTTCCCCTTAATTTCCCCAAAAGTAGAAATGGGTCGGGGTTCTTATGGGTTAAACGTATAGGCTTAAAGGCATAATAGAACTACCGTATTATATGTATTCAACTTGTGCCCCGCTGGACTTAATTTTCTGTGGTTTACCGTTACTGTGACATATCAGTATAGCCACGGAAGATAGTTTGTGTGTTTAATTCCCATGCATCAAGGTTATTTTCATGTATGTAATTGTTTTTCCTGCACAGTGTAGAGTCTTGTTGTGATGAGAGGGATACAGGTATTTCATAAAATAAACGTGCTCCCTGGAGGTTAGCTACAGAATTGATATCACAATTTAATCGGAGCAGATCACAAGTTGTCATGACTGATCCAGTCATCTCGATGAGCGTTCGGGCTGTGAATAAACAACTTGTGTTTTACTTTTAGGCTGTCTGAAGGTATGGACAGCTATCAAAGCTACTATACATCACATTAAGAACGATGAACAAATGAAAGTCGGAAACAAATATATAATTTAAATGATTACTGAAGTTTGCAATGTTTTGAACAGGCATCCACACAGTCACCTACTTTGTAATGTTCGATACCTCCCTGTAAGCGTCACGATATCGGACTCTCACCCACAACCTCACATACGAGTACTGAATGTGCAGCAAAGTGATCTTAGGAAGGCAGATATAGCAAAAGATGAACGTAAACGACAAACGATGTTTCTTTCCTGGTAAGTCAACAATGGGTCCTCAATGTACACGCCCCGGATTCCTATGACGAAAATAATAGAATGTCGCCAGTTGTCATGACTCAACTTATACTGTAACACCGGCATTTTACTGAGTACCGGCACCTTGCCGGTACTCAGTAAGAAGTGCCGGTACCACATGGGTAAAAATCAGAAGTGCCGGTACTGCGTACCGGTGAGTACCGGCCCAATTCAAGCACTGGATATATGATAGTAATTACTTGTCTTTCAAATTTTGAAGGAGGGTGAGCAAGCATCTTGAGGAACATTCATCATTAACTCCTCCAAAAAATATAGTTTATTTAATAATAACACTGAATATGTGAATCATAACAGTGATTGACAGCTGATAGGAATAATATGATTGTTAATAGTATCATACTAATTTAGACAAAAATCGAGAAGACAGTTAATTAATATACTTATTGCAGCAGTCTGCATATATTTGGTACCCATGCTGGTCTAAGAGTGACACAAACTCATTCAGTTATTTTTCAGTTAAAATTAATTTAATTAAGTCTGCCACCTTATGTATTTATATTTAAGGCTTTACTGATGTGCCACAATAATGTCACCAAATGTTATTGAGTTAAAATAAATGTTGTGGCTTTCCAAGTTAACATTAATTGACATGACTGCGATTAAATCAGCATATACTTCTGCCAGGGGATGCCACCCATCAAAATCTCCTGCCACCCTCTTGCCACCCCATGAATATTTGCCTAGATCCGCCCCTGATTTCAAGACATTGTTAAATAATTTCAGTAAAGTTGCAGTATTTTTGCATGCTCTTAATAAATATTTTTGCACCGTTTTTTCAGCATTTGTGATGTGTTTTGTCCAATTAAATTAAGTAAATGAGTAGGAGAGGAGAGCAGAATGCACTAAGTGTAATTGTTGTAACTAAACTTAGGCCTACTTGTAGTTTGGAGTGTAGGTTGGTGCCACCCTCTTGCCACCCCATGAACATTTTTCTAGATCCTTCCCTCCACCTAATTAGTATTAAAATGTCTAATAGATCTATTTCAGAAACTTGTGTTTCTTATCTTGAGTCAAAACGTTACTAGGATCTGTGTAGCTCTGCTATGTATTTTATAGCTCATTATACTCATTTGTCTTCAATTCTGGTCTACTTAAAGAGCCTGTGACACGATTTTCCCCCATCATCCAAACCCATCAATTTGAGTAAATATTGTCCCCTTGAAAACCGTTACTGAACTGATTTTGGATATTTGTACTTTGATAACCATTAATCTGCCCTTCAATGTTGACCATTTCCTGGATCTTCTCTGGGATTCTTCAAGTCCCGCCAAATTATGGGTGACGTCAATGCGGGCACAGCGCTCCAGCTGCACCGTTCAGGATCCCAGCATCTGCATGTAAACGCACGATGGCGCACACAGCAGCAAGCTCAGACAGCGATGACAGTTTAATTTTGAACGTGTCTGAGAGCTCATATGAGGCTGAAGGATCGGTTTATTTTGTATCTGTTAGAAGTTTAGGAATTAGGTGCGTCACTATGGGCGATCATACGGTCATGTAGCCAGTGGTGGACTGGGACTAAAAATCAGCCCGGGACTCTCGACCGGCCCACTTCGGTACAACTAGTAAATTGTCAACGGGGGGAGTGGGGGATGTGCTAGTGACTTATCCGACCGGCCCACTTCGGTACCGGCCCATCGGGATTCGTCCCGATGGCCAGTCCGCCACTGCACCCAGCCCAGCCCACGTAAACTGTCAACGGGGGGAGCCTCGCTGCGGGGAAACGGTGGACCTAGTGTCCCGATCGGAGTGGGAATAATAATAATAATAATAATAATCCGTGCATTTTATCCATTAATTTCCCCAACATTGTGGGACACCTGGTCACCCTACACACAGTTCTGCCCCTCACACACACATGCTTCAAATCAAGTTGCATAAATGCTTGAGCTACGTTTTTATTATAATTACTGTGAAATCTGCCTATTATGTTTTCGTCATTATTACAACAAACACACACTTGCAACTGATAACACTGGCAATGATTTTAGATGTATTAGACTATTAAAAAAAGAAATCATGCTTCAAATAAGTGGGGGTACGGCGTACCCCCGCGTCCAACGCCCACTACACCACTGACTGCAACTACAAAAAGCTAAGGTTTGTTTTCTCATCAGGAAATGCAGACCGGCTCAAACAAAAGATTTTTAAATCATCATCCTCACGATCATTTAATGTATCATATGTTCGCCGAATTGACATGAAAGCACTAATAAATGTAGTTTCATCCACTTGAGTTTACAAAAATAATCGATTTGTTTTTATATCACATCCGATGGGAGGAAATTCAGCAGCTCTCACTACCGATTTTTAATCCTAATTTAATCATCATCTTCACCACGATCATTTATGTTTATGTTCGCCGAATTGACATGAAAGCACTGACAAATATGAATATACTGTAGTCAACTTCATTAAAACGTTATTAACGTGCCTAAACTCAGTAATTCACCATTTCTACGCATGACAACACACTTTGTCCGTGTTTGGCTCTCTCGCCGCACAGTGAAGCGTTCCCGCATTGACGTCACTTCCGGCTTCCCCCAAAACCTCAAAATGAGTCGAAGGAATTTTCCCGCGATGTTGGAAATTATTGATATTTATCGGAACGGTATCGCTTTTTCTTTTTTAAACTGACGGTTCGAGATTACTAGTAGCCCACTATTTCATTGCACAACAGTTGTTGGGTTCGTGTCACAGGCTCTTTAAAGAACAATGTTAAACTCCTTAGCAGTGTGTGGAACCTTGGGTGTCCGAACATGCAACAATTACTCCCTCCTTTCTCAAGGATTTAAAAACAGAAGTCATTTCATATTTCCATCTTAAAGCTCTCCTATGGTAATAACTATGCTACAATGGTGAAATCAATACTTTAGATTGGAATACTATATTTGGCTTGGCACTAACTCTCCCTTTATAACATTATCCATACAAATAAAGATTTGTCTGATCTTAAAGAGTGGTTCCTAAAACTATCCCTTTAATGGTGATCAATATTGTAACAAATGAGATCACTACTTTATTCACACATGAATAAAAATCTCTTAAAGAATAATTTGTTAACATGATGAAAAGATTGAAGAATATGGTTCTACTCTGTACTCCAAAACACCCACTGCTTAAAGTGTAGTGAATATTTCCATCATGTTTCCCCCTTTATCCCTCAGTGTGTTTTAGGATGATTTTCTCATTTTACTTTAAACATTTCCTCTTTACTACTGTTTTTAATTTACCAATTGATTGATTCATGGTTCATCTTTTTTTCCTTACGTATTTATCAAGTCTATTCAAGTTCTTTAAATGTGTTCCCTTTTATGTGAGTTTGCAAGGAGAAGTATTGTGTGAAAAGCAATGTAAGATGTTGTTTAATTGCTGAAATATCTATGATCCACGTCACGTATTCAGTTTGGGCTGCAGTCATTCCAGTTTGTCTAGAAGTCTTCTCATCATGGCTCTATAAATGGAGAACTACGGCAGATATGTAATATTTAATGCAGCCGAACCGTGTATTACAATGCCGTTATTTGATGACTTTTAAAGAGAAAAGCAAGCACACTCGGAATAAAGTATTATTTTTATTTTTTTCACATCGCATAAACACCATTTTCCAACGTGCATTGCAGCTAAATGATCCAATCAACGAGCTGAGGATCTTGCCTGTCTGTTTCCGGTATTTGTTTATGGCGATGTGATGTGAGATGTGAGACTGGGTTGGAGAATTGTACAGGGGAAAATAACGTATCTATGCCACAATTTTAGATGCGGATTTTGTTAAACTAATGCGTTTGCGCTGTGGACCAACACTATAAATTGACGGGGAAGGGGGTAGCAATAAAGATAACACCATTAAACAGTTACACAACATAACAAAAATAATATCGATAGCAGCGTCCCTAGCAACCACCTTGGTAACAATGAAAACGTTGTATGGACACAATTTCCTGAAGTAATCTTCGTAATAACCAGCAAATTAAAGATCATGTAAATCCACTGCACACATAATCTGAAATAACAACTCATAGTTCTCGCATCAAAATGCATTTTAATGGCCAAACTAACCTTCAAGGCATTTTCCACCGACAATAAAATGAAGGTCGGCCATGTTTGTTTTTTCTGAATGGAGAAATTTGAAGATTACCATTTCAGAGGCGTTTTTGTAGAAATACTATGTCCCAAGTTGTGGACCAACGTAGTTCATTCCATTTCATTTCAAACCTTTATTTAATCAGATTGGTCCCTTGAGATCATAGATCTCTTTTTCAAGGGAGACCTGCAGCATATAGGTTCCACATGAAACATAAAACAATAAAGGACATCATACATTATATTTACAGGATACATTTACATAGTTATAGACATTTACAAGTGCCCATAGTATCAACGAGCATTTCATTTAGCCTAGCTTTAAAAACATGCAGAGGAATGAGATTGCTCAGTTTCAATTCTTGCTGAAGATTGTTCCAAGCAAGTGGAGCTGCGCACATAAAAGCTGTATTACCTAAGACAGTCCTTGCTCTTGGCACATCTAACAATACTACATCATGCAATCTCAGACAATAGCTGCTTGCAACTCTCTGTGTTATCAGAGAGCAGATATAATACGGGAGTTTACCCAACAAAGCTTTATAAATAAACGTGTACCAATGACTGAGCCTCTTTACAGTAAGTGATGGCAAAGCTGCCTTGGCATACAGAGTACAGTGATGAGTAAATGCTTTACAATTAGTGACAAATCTCAGTGCGCTGTGATAGGCGGCATCTAACTTGTTCAGGCAATAGGCAGGTGCATTCATATACAACAAATCACCATAGTCCAGCACATGTAAAAAGGTCACAGTGACTAGCCTTTTCCTGGCCTCAAGCGAGAAACAGGACTTGTTTCTGAAAAAGAAACCTAGTCTAACCCTCAGCTTTTTAAGCAGGTAATTGACATGAAGTTTAAAAGTAAGACAATCATCAAGCCAGATACCAAGGTATTTATAACAGGTAACCACTTCAAGTACCCGTCCTTGCATATGTAACCGGTGTGGTTAAGCGTCTCTGCGTTGTGTGAATGTTCGAGACCCGAGCCAGCGTAGAGTTGAGACGATCTGTTTATTTTTTGACAATATATAAAACAATCAGTTTTACATCAGTTTCCCACAGTCACTCCTCTCACGTGGAACGTTTACAAAAGGGCAGAGGAAACGTGAGAGACACAATATATATGGGGGACAGTCCTCACAACAATACACTCCTGACTACAGCGACCACACTTCAGAGGTTCCGCCCACTGATCTCCGATCTTGCCAGGTATTTAACAATCAATAAAATGAAGAACACAGAATAAAATAATATAAAACACAGAATTTGTGCCATTATACAAGAAACAATTAAATAAACCCCACTGCATATTTACATCTGTTACACTCTCCCCCCTAGAATTACACAAAATTCTGAGCACCAAAACAATCCACACATACAACACATCGGCCATGAAATACACAAACAAAGTGTAGGGAATCAGCAATATAAACTTCCTACTGAAAGGATAAGAGAATCAGAGCATTACCCGACACCCTCTAGATAAGTGAGATGCCTTATACATCACACATACGGCTAAACCATGTTGATACACAAAAGAAAGTGTGACATACAGCAGCATTCAACCAAAAACATTCCTTCGTCACAAGAAAAAAACATTATACATAAAATAACAATAAAACAAAACGTCAATCCTATGCCACCCCAATTTCTCACACATGGATAACAGCACCGGGGCCTGAATCATCCCCTAGAACAGACTCAAGTTGTGTCATGGACTCAATCAGACGACACACTGGCCTAAAGATTCTGCCAAACCGAGAGGCGAGCCCCCCATTGGCAGTCGGACACTGCTGTGGACCAGGATGGGCCGACAGTGACTGTGACAGGGGAACAGGGATTGGTGCAGGAACATCCAAAGCAGGGGACGTTTCCAGAGAGCCAGCACTACACTATTGAGGAGCGCACTCTTCAGATCTTCAAACGCTTTCTCACAGACAGGAGTCCAATCCTGAGGAGTCAATTTCCGGAAGGTACCGGTTCTCCGCCGACCAGGGAAATTTTTCACACTCCTCTTCGTCCCTGCGGTCAAAGCTTACAGCGGTTTGGCGATGGGAGAGCAGCCAGGAATGAAATGCTGGTAGTACAGTGCCATCCCAAGGAAATATTTTACCTTCTGCTGAGATGGAGTACAACCGTCACCGTCCATAAGGTCCTCTTTCCTGAAAGCAGATATGACCTCAACCTTCCCCTGATCGACTGAGACACCATCACTGCTCACCATATGGCCAAGAAACCGCACAGACCTGCGAAGGAAGTGGCACTTCTTCTGAGACAGCTTCAGATTGTTAGCTCTGAGACGTGAGAAGACCGTCTCGAGTCGACTCAGCGCTTCCACTTCAGATGGAGCAAAAACCAGCAGGTCATCCATATAACAAAGGAGGCTGGAGAAGTTCAAGTCACCAAAAACAATCATCATCCGCATAAAGGATGCAGGACTGTTACATAGCCCCCGGGGAAGTCTGTTGTACTCATATAAGCCCAATAGTGTTGTGAAGGCTGTGTACCGTCTGTCAGACTCATGGAGGGGGACATTGTAGAAGCCTGATGTGAGATCCATGGTGCTGAAAAAGGCATTCCCTCCAAGGGCGACAAGGCAGTCTCCCTGGTGGGGCAATGGGTGGGCGTCTTTGACTGTCTTGGCATTCAGCAAACGAAAGTCAGTGCAGATCCTCAATTCACCTGTCTTCTTTCCAGACCAGAACCAGCGGCGAGGCATACTCGCTGACTGACTTGCTGATAATGCCCTTCAACTCCATCTCAGACAAGACTTCTCTCAGTTTGTGGTAGTATGCTGGAGGGACGCGACGGTAGGGGAGCCGGAAAGGATGATCATCAGTGAGGTGTATTCGATGGACAAACCCTTTTGCTTCCCCGCAGTCTAGCTTGTCCTTGGAAAATACATCATGGTAAGTGAGAACAAGGTCAGCCAGACGCTGCTTCCATTTGCCCGACACCTCGCAGCCATCAATGTCTATGTCCGCAAAACCACATTCCTTGAGTTGTTGAGGGGGGCTACAGGTGGTTTCTGGATTGAAGACCGGTTCAGCAGGCTGATCTGCCTGTGACCTGTTCACACCCTGGGAGATGTGGAGGGTCCTTTACAGCAACGCAAGGAAAGACGTCAGCCACTTTGGCATTGCGAAGTAACGTCACAGGTTTCTTCGTCGAGTTCATGATCTTCATTGGGACCCAGCGATCTCCCCACATTGGTGCTACGACCCGCCCAACAATGATGTTCTTTGGGGCTGAACGGGAGGATGCTGGTTCCACAATGACAGTGCTCCCTGGTGACACAGGTGCGCTACTGGGTAATTTCCCCCAGACCAAATACTCTTGCTGAGGGGCAAGTGTGACAGCCTGCTGCAGTCTGACAGTACCAATCTTGTTAGGCAACTCAGGACCAGACCAGCCACTGAGCATCTGAAGAAACTGTTCACACTCTGGGTCTCAAGAGACAACTTGAAAGGATATGGCGTTCCACTAAACTTGAAGAATCTCGTTTAATTTGGCATATTACTCTCAATGAATATAAGAAAGCAGTGCATAAAGCGAGAGCAGCCTACTACTCTTCATTAATAGATGAGAATAAGAATAATGCAAGATTTCTTTTCAGCACTGTAGCCTGACAGAGAGCCACAGCTCGACTGAGCCTTCTATTCCCATAGCACTCAGTAGTAATGATTTTATGTGCTTTTTTAACGATAAAATTGTTACTCTTAGAAACAAAATCAATGACCTCTTGCCTTTGACCAGTATATTATTATCAACAGCTCCCGGAAACGAAAGTTCTAATATTACACTAGATAGTAAACTAGAATGCTTTTCAGCCATAAACCTTGAACAATTAAATTCAATGATTCTCTCTTCTAAACTATCAACGTGTATCTTAGACCCGGTTCCAACTAAGCTGTTAAAAGAAATGTTTCCATTAATTAGCACTTCTTTATTAAATATTATGAATATGTCTTTATTATCAGGCGATGTTCCACAATCATTCAAAGTAGCAGTGATAAAACCGCTTCTTAAAAAGCACAACCTCGATCCAGATGTTTTAGCCAACTATATACCTATTTCTAATCTTCCGTTCCTCTCAAAGATTCTTGAGAAAGTAGTCGCAAAACAGCTGTGTGATTACTTAAAAAACTATGATTTATTTGAAGATTTTCAGTCTGGCTTTAGAACACAACATAGCACAGAGACAGCTCTGGGAAAAGTCACAAATGACATTCTAATAGCCTCAGACAAGGGACTTGTCTCTATTCTTGTCTTGCTCGATCTTAGTGCTGCATTTGATACTATCGACCATGATATCCTATTGCAAAGACTAGAGCACTTAGTTGGCATACAGGGAACTGCTTTAGGCTGGTTTAGGTCCTATCTATCTGAACGCTCTCAGTTTGTACGTGTCAACGATGAATCTTCATGCAAACCAAAGTTAGCCATGGAGTGCCACAGGGCTCAGTGCTTGGACCTATTTTGTTCACACTATATATGCTTCCGTTAGGCACTATTATAAGGAATCATTCTGTAAACTTTCATTGTTATGCGGATGATACTCAACTATATTTATCAATCAAGCCTGATGAAATTAATTATCTAAATAAAATTCAAGACTGCCTCAAGGACTTAAAAACGTGGATGACCTCAAATATTTTGATGGTAAACACGACCAAAACTGAAGTTATTGTACTTGGCCCAAAGAATCTACGAAACAAATTATTTAAAGATATTCTAACTAATGATGGCATTAATTTGGCCTCCAGTGAGACTGTAAGGAATCTTGGTGTTATATTTGATCAGGATTTATCCTTTAACACCCACATAAAATCAATTTCAAGGACCGCCTACTTCCATCTACGTAACATTGCAAAAATCAGGCATATCTTGCCTCAAAACGATGCAGAGAAACTAGTCCATGCATTTGTTACTTCAAGGCTGGATTATTGTAACTCCTTATTATCAGGGTGTACCAAGAAGTCAGTCAAGTCGCTTCAGCTGATTCAAAATGCTGCAGTTCGTGTACTAACCAGAGTTAGGAAAAGGGACCACATTACTCCTGTTCTGGCTGCCTTACACTGGCTCCCTATAGAACACAGGATAGAATTTAAAATTCTTCTTCTTGCCAACAAAGCCCTTAATGGGCAGGCACCATCTTACCTTAAAGAACTCATTATACCCTACTGTCCTACTAGGGCATTGCGTTCCAAGAATGCAGGGTTGTTGGTTGTTCCTAGAGTCTCTAAAAGTACAATGGGAGCCAGAGCCTTTTCTTATCAAGCTCCACTTTTGTGGAATCAGCTTCCAGTTTGTGTTCGGGCGGCAGACACCCTATCCGTTTTTAAGAGTGCGCTTAAGACCTTCCTTTTTGATAAAGCTTATAGTTAGGGCTGATTAGATTCAGCCCCTAGTTTTGCTGATATAGGCTTAGTTTGTCGGGGGACATCTTACTTCTTCCTTCTCTCTGTCTATACCTGTGTACTCTCATGTTCCGATTAACCCAGCTTCCCCAAATTTCTTTCTTTTTGGTGTCTATATACGTCGGGATCTGGAGTCATGGATGATCCTGCGGTCCTGTGTCATGGATCGCGAGTCCTGGATCTTGAGTCGTGGCTGTGGTCCTGGATCATAAGTCCTGGATGGATATCCTCGTGGATTCATCTTCCTATTATACACACATGCATTTCCAAACATTTGGACTACCTATGTTGCAAATGCATTATCTTTTCAATTTACACCCGGCATCTATTGCACGTCTGTCCTTCCTGGGAGAGGGAGCCCTCCTCTGTTGCTCTCCCTGAGGTTTCTCCCATTTTTCCCTTTAAACTGTGGGTTTTCTCTGGAAGTTTTTCCTTGTACGATGTGAGGGTCTAAGGACAGAGGGTGTCGTATTGTCATACTGATATTCTGTACAAACTGTGAAGTCCACTGAGACAAATGTAACATTTGTGATATTAGGCTATATAAATAAACATTGATTGATTGATTGATTGACTGATTGATTGATTGATTGATTGATTGATTGATTGATTGATTGATTGAGGTGCTCGAAGATATGAGCCCCCAGTACTTTTCATCAGACTTCATCTTCTGTATCATGGGTCTGATAACGTTGCTCCCAATGATTAACTTGTCCCTCTGGCCAGGAACAAGGAAGGTTGGCACAATGAAATTAGATCCAAAAATCTCAATGTCAAGGTCATAGATACACGTGGGTCGTGTCGTGAGGCCACCACAGCTAACTAGGATCACATTTCCAGGAACAGGCTGAGGATTCAGAATGACGCCAGTGGCCTGAAGCCTGGACTCTGCCTCCTCACTGAGCGTGCATGACATGCTCCCTGAATCAAGCATCCCTCTCAATGTAGACCGGCTAATGATGACCACTGGAGCATAACACAAGTCGCTAGCCCCCTCCACCTTATGTGATCCCACAAAAATCACTGTCTTGTCATCAGGAAGACTACTAGAACAGTTCTCATAGATAGACTGTGAATCTTCCTCCCTGCTGAGGGTGTCACCAGCACTGCCCATGTTAACCCTCTCCTTACATGGGCTGGCTAGTTTAAATCAGCATTGGAGGGTGAAGGGGCAGGCGTGGTTGGGGAGCGGGAGGCTTGTGGGCACTCAAGCCTCATGTGACCAGGGCCAAAGCAGTTGAGGCACAATCGGTAAAGTCTGCAATGCACATGGGTTGAATGGGTGTCTGACCTACAAACTCTGCATGTAGTGGGAACTGATCCCTGCTGGTGATAGGGTCGGCCAGCTTGCCGATTGCGTGGTTGACTGTTTTCAGGTTGACGGGAAACTGCCTGATGGTAACCTGGCCGTTGGCTGCTCTCAAAGGAAGCAGAGCACAATGGCAGAACTTTATCAAACATAGCCACTAGCTGCTGAACACCAGGCTCCTTGGTTGATGAGTCAATGGTGGAAGGGGCTGAGCTAGAAACAGCAGCAAGGGGTGAAGGCAGTGCATTAGATGCATGTTGACTCACTAGCACATTTTCCAGACGAGGCTGATCACAGACCCCCAGGGGTAGGCAGAGAGGTCTGATGGGGATTCAACTGGCATATCCCGAAGGCAGCTTGTGCACCGCCAGGACATGAAGAACGGAAAGAATCAGCCACAGGGCTCTGACTGCAAGCTGACAAACACTGTGTGTCGGGACTCAGATGCTGTCCTTCTCACATTTCTCGTATAACTATCCAAACGCCCCTGGACCTCGGATGCAGTCCACTGCTCAGGTGCCTTCAGCTGGAATGACATGGCAAGACTGGGATCGGGACAGTGATTAACCTCTTAAGCCCCAGGGTCCCCGCCGGCGGTCCCTGGTCACGACACTTCACGACTTCTTAATATCTTAATCTTAATATTTAAAAACCTATTAATGTGTTTTACCAGATTAACGAGAAGAATCTCAGCTAACTGACGATACGAACCATTTTTACCGAAACAAAACACAAGTCTCACAAGAAGCGTTAGCATTAGCCCTTAGCGAAAACGGGCAGATGCTACTTCCGGTGCTAACTAGCAAAAACGATCTTTAAAACTTAATATTTTCTGCACAAACTACATATCATCTGAAAGCTGATACTCCACAGATTATTTTGTAGTATCATCACTGCAGGACAAGAAGGAACTGAGCTAGCAGCCAGAACAGAGAAGAAAAAAAACAACAGTTTTCAAAACCATAACAATAATTATGTCTTACCGTTGCTGTTTTGTGATCAAAGGTCGTGTTCAAGCGAATAAAAACGCTGCTCAAGGTTAATCCAATGTCTGTTAGTCACTCTATAATTGTTCCTGATAATCTACCATTACATTCATGGCAGCAGAGTAGGTATAAAGTTTCGCAGTTCCGAGCTAATGCTGTCTCACGTGCTGTTTACACAAACCTCTCTCTACTTGACGTAAGGGTTTAGCTGGACTTACTAACTGTCACTCGATTCTATTGGCTCTAACGGTTCAGAAAAGGTGTCAATCACCCAAATCGACCAATGGGTTCCAAAGATACGATCCTGCGTAGTATAAACTACGCCTGCTCCGGCTCCATTACGCATTACGCAGCAAGACAGCACCACAGCACGCATCGACGATAGCAGGTAGCAGGTAACAGGTAACAGAGCACATTTAGAGGACGTTGATTTCTTTGCTTTTGGATATTTTTCTTGTGTATCCTCTTTCCATTTTAGCAAATAATGGAAGCCAGAAGGGAGAGGTTCACCACCGAGCAGGTGCTAGAGATGCTAGCTGACGATAGCGGGGCTATGATCATACCAGATGACTCTTCGTCGGATGATGAAGATCTCCTCCAGCCAGACCTGGATCCGGACAGTAGTGACTCGGATGTTGAACTTCCACCACGGGAAAGGTATGTAATCTCTCTGTTTTTATCTATTACTTATAGGTTTGGTGGAACTGCGTCACAGTGCTAGCTTAGCCAAGAAGCTACAGGAATGATTAGACAAAATGCTAAATAGTGTTACTTGTCTTTTTGGAGTTACATTTTCTAAATGAATGGCCAGTGAATGAATATATATGTGTTTACTTATGTATTTGGTGTAATAGTATTCATTTATAGTCCAATATTATCCTTTTTATATTTTACTTTTGTGTTTGGTGGAACTGCGTCACAGTGTTTAGCCAAGAAGCTACAGGAATGATTAGGCAAAAATGCTAAATAGTGTTACTTGTCTTTTTGGAGTTACATTTTCTAAATGAATGGCCAGTGAAGGAATATATATATGTGTTTACTTATTTATTTGGTGTAATATTATTCATTTATAGTCCAATATTATCCTATAAGTATAAGCCAGTGAATTAATCTAATCTCTTTGTTTTTCCACATTTGTTTTCAGTGATGCAGTTGAGTTTGAAATGGCTTCTGGACCCCCATCTGCCACTCAGCCTGTCTCAACAACGCCACGACCATCCACCCAGCCATTCCCACCCTCACATCCATCAACGTCTGCTTCCACTCAGCTAGGCCGTTCCACTCGAAGGTGGAGTTGGAGTCAAATGTTAACTATGTTTCCGTTTTTTTTATTGTGCAAGTACACCTACCCACAGGCACACACACACACACACACACACACACACACACACACACACACACACACACACACACACACACACACACACACACACACACACACACACACACACACACAGAAACACCCACACCTAAACACACTGACCTACAGTGTGATTTTATAGTATAGTGTGTTAAATTATTTGTTTTTACAAACCTACAGTGTGGTTTTATTGTATAGTACATTGGTAAAATGTTTGTTTTTACATGCTTGAAATAAATCTGCCCTAGTTGGAGTCAAATGTTAACTATGATTCCTTTTTTTATTGTTCAAGTACACCTACACACACTGACCTACAGTGTGGTTTTATTGTATAGTGCGTTGGTATAGTTACATACTGTTGGGGCAGAATCTCTGCCCCGCGCCGTTCCTATATGAGCGGGTTCTCAAAAGAAGGAAAAATTCAAAGCAGCCAGGATAAGGGTTAAACAATAATCTGCTTTAATGGCAAAAACATACAAATACTTCACCTAATCACGAAGCACTCTGTAGAGTACTCCGGGCTCAGGTTCTACCACCGTGTGAGACACGTCTCAGGAACGGCAAGTCAAAAACAAAAGCCCCGATCTTCAAAATGATCACAACATTTATACACAGAGTTCACTTCTGAGCGAGCTAGACACTGAGTTGGCAGTGTTCCATTGGTCGGTTTCCCTTCTGGGCGGGATCCCAGGTAGTAAGTCCGCAGTTGTTGATTCCATGTTGCTTCTGTGCGCGTGTGTGTGTGTGTTTCTGTCCCTCTGCCCTTAGGCAGATCCCCCAATCAATGATTTGGAGTCATGACAGAGGACTCTTTGACAGGACACATACTCATTCCCCCTAAACATCTTCAACACACACAAACATCCTATCATGTATCTTATCACACAACAGTCACCTGTTTTTCTCTAGGAAAGCCATATTTGTAAATATCCAAACGCCATCATCCCATGACAGTCCCCGCATCAGTCAACCAACATAAGTTAATTGTTCTTGTGGCTTAATGGCTTCCCTGAACTTCCCTTCACCCCAAAGTCAGCTTACTAGGAATTAATACATTTTATTGATAAGCTCAAAAGGACGTTTATCTTGTTTACTGCTGGGTGACCCAAGTCTCAAGGCCTGCAGGATGTGTAGGAGATAAACATTAATTCTACAAGACTTTAACTGCCTTATACCCGAAAATGTATCCGGGAATTCCCCTGTTGACTGCAAGGACTATTGATAATTAACAGAGAGACCCTAGGGGCCTCTTCTTGGTATCTGCTAGGCAGAAGTCACTCAATGCAGAAATCACAAGTTTAACACACATTCTATATAAGGTGACATTAAAATGAATATACTAGATTGAACTTTCCTGCCATAACACGTTACTTTAATACTTCAAATAATTCAAATAATACTTCAATACACACAAAGCTAAACTTACACATACACACCTACACATACCCACACAGCTACACTTACACACCTACACATACCCACACAGCTAGACTTACACACCTACACATACCCACACACACACCTACACAGCTACACACACCTAAACTTACATACACCTACACGCATTCACACACAACAAAATAAAAAAATAAAAAAATATATATATTTTTTAAATATATATATTTTTTAAATATATTTTTTTTAAAAAGAAAAAGATTTAAATATTTTTTGTTTTTGTTTTGGGTGGAATGAATTCCTATAGTGATGATTCAATGTAATACAATGACTTTTATAGTCTGGTACCTGAAAAAGGTCAAATGGCACTGATGGGACAAATGTGCCCAAAGCTTATTCCGCCTGGACTTTATTTTCATAAACCTCTCTAAAAAGGTCAAATTTCACTTGTTTTGCCTCAATCTTGATACAGGGTACTTATTATATGTTATACTTTGGATTCCTAAAGCTTTTAGGCTACTAACCCATCATTCAAGGTTGGTCTTCATTATATGTTGGGTTTTCTTTAGGCGGAGACAAGAATTTACATTTTTTTGCTATATTCCATCTGAATTTACTCTGACACAGAAAAATCTATATTGATTCTGACACTTCTTCATCCAACTCACAGATGTAACCTTGCTTTGATAACAAAAAATATTCATATAAACCTTTTAGAAGTTAAGTTATAGTCATTTGTTCTGGGCATGTCATTTTCGAGCCTGAAACCTGAAAGACAGGCTCGGGGCTTAACAGGTTAATGAACATGATAACCACTTCAGCACTGGGGTCCTCAACAGACCTACCTCGTCTCCTCAGGCACTCGTCAGCATCATCAATGGATTTGTTGAGACGAATCCAGTAATCCATGGCACTTTCATTTGCACGGGGAATGGTACTATAGAAATCTTCCATTGGCAAATTGGAGTACGAGAGCTCGCTAAAGTTACCTTTCAATATGTCGAACACTGCTGCAGGCAGGGCAGTGACATCCAGTTTGGGGCGGCTGCGGAGCGATACTTTCACCACATCCCTAGCTCTGCCTGTTAGCCTTGACATTATCAGGTCGAACATTTCCTCATGAGTGTCACATTTAATCCTATTCATGTAACATCTCATCATGTCCTCCCATTCATGGACTTAGAATGTGTCACTATGGTCACCCCTGAAGTAAGGTGGAGCCTTTGATTCAGACTGCACAACAACCTTCAAATGTGACAAACCATCATGACTGGATGACTGACTCGTAGAAGAATTAGGCTGGATAACACTGGGTTGGTGAATAGCGCTAAAGCTGGCTGAGATGTTATCCCCAATCTGTCTAGCCAAGTCTGTAATCAACTCCCCAAATGTATCGACAGAGATGACTTGTGCAGGCTTAGGGCCTGGTGGGATGAATGGTGTAGAACTGGCAGCGGGGGCCAAACGTGGATCAACAGCCGACTGATCAACCGTGTAGTTAAGAATATTGGGTAACATAGACCTACCCCTCCCCACCCCAAAAGTAAAGTCATGCCCATGACCAACCATAGCTCAAAGATCAAATGTACCACCCTCTGATATCACAATATATGCCCAGAAAACTTAAAAAAGAAAAGAAAAGAAAACAGGTTATCACTCTCAGTAGAGGTATAAAACAGATATAGACATGAAATATCACCACAAGATGAATACAAAATACATATAAATTAAACAAATATAAAAAGAGCTAATTCTACACAGAATATAACACTCTACATACACGTTTTCAGAATGTACCCTTTTTTATGCCTAAAGTAACCTCTCAATGCACTCTCAGGCCACCATAGTCTTACAAGCATAAGAAAATAAAATGGACTGAGGGAGAGAGAGAAAAAAAAAGAGAAACAAAAAAATGAAATAAAAACACACTCTAATCCCTCGTCACAATAGACACACCTCCCGCGCTCGGGCACGATCGCTGTTCAAAGAGTCCACGGAGTTCACAGAGCGGGGTGGAGGGAGGAAGAAGACGGAAGTCCGCGGCTCTCTCCCGGCTGATCAGACGAGCGCAGATCAGCGATGCAACGGTTCAAACGGCACCAAGTGTAACCGGTTTTTTTATTATTTAAAAGAAGACCTTAATCTAAAGTATTATTGGTACCACTTTACAATAAGACTACCCTTATAAAGGGTTTACAAATAGTTTGTAATTTATTTATTAATTAGGTTGTGAACCCTTTATAAATCATTAATAAGCTTTTATAAGACATGAGATAAACAGGGCAACTGTGACCGGTTGCTTGCCAAATAGTGAGCCCACATTTATCTGTACTGCTAAGTCTTATATTGGCTACTTAGCTTACTTAGTCTTCTTCATCAGCCAGCATCCTTGGTATCTGTTGTTCACTGAGTTGATTCTCGCTAAGTAGCCAATATAAGGCTTAGTCATCTTGCCAAATAGAGAGCCTGTGTTGATCTATGTTAGAACTGGTTTATAAATTGTTCTTAATGATTAATAAAGTGTTTACAACCTAATTAATAACCTAATTATAAACCCTTTATGAATCCTTTATAAGGATAGTCTTATTGTAAAGTGGTACCATATTATTTAATGTTTAAATAAAGGTTCATTTATTTTTTCTGTTTTGCACCTCCTCCTATTAATATCTTTTTACATCCACCAGCACTAAACTGTTTTATTGTAGAGATCACTTATAGTATCTTCTTGATTTTTTTATATTCTATATTTCTATCATTGACCTTCTACTTTCCCTCTATGAAAGTGTGTACCGGTACTCTTAATATTTTTTTTAGGAATGCACCGAATATTCGGCCGCCGAAAATTATCGGCCGAAAATGGTTAAAGAGGCCCTTTTGGCGTTTTAGCACCGAAAAAATATCACTGAATGTCAGAGAACAGGGCTACGTTGGTAAGCTAACGTGTTGTTGTGATGACGTAATCAAAATGTGGCGACAAGCACGGCGCGCGACCATTCTCGCGGCTGGCTCACAGCCAACATGTCTGGCGCTTGGAGATATTTAAAAATATCAGAGAAAGAGGCCCGGATTGCGATTTGTAAAACGTGTTCAGCTGACATTTCTCGAGGGGGTGTAACTGCAAAGACTTTCACCACTTCGGGATCACTCCACCACTTGAAATCAAAACACCCGGACAAATATGCGGAGTAAGATCAAACCACAAGCACTGACAGCGAGAGACTGTTCAGCGCTGCCTCTCATGTGCTTGATGAGAAGAGGAACAGATTTATGGCTGATAAAGCAGAGAAGCTACTGTTCATTAAAAGGAACCTCCCACTTTTCCTTAATAAGTGGACAAGGCTGGCTTATCATAAGCTTATCTAGTTCTACATGTCTACTCTATACCCACTTTCCTGAACAATTTTCATTGTGAGTTATAATTCACCTTCCAGGTTATCATTAGTGGGAAATGACAGCAGCACAGTGTTCAATATATTGTACTTTCGGTATCTAAATGATACAATGTTGTTTACATTGCTCATGAGGACAGACCTATGGGACAGACCACCTTATTTGCAGATTCTTGAAATTGTAATTAGGGCCCGAGCACGGAGCGCTAGGACCCAACGGCGTCCTAGCACGAAGTGCGAGGAAACCTATTGTTATTGGTGGAATTATTATTATTATTATTTTTAGTCACCATCTTTCCTGTTTTTGAGGCCTTTAGGATGCTGACAAAGTTGTATAATTTTGCACGGACGCCAGGACCGGTAAAAATTGCAACATTCTGGAGTCAATGGGTTAAAATATTCCAACGTGCTCAATAGCGCCACCTATCAAAATCCCATTTCGGAATAAATTTACAAAGTTGCACCGTAACTCCGAATAACCTGAAATGTTGCACACATATCCGGGTGGACCTGCTCTACAAATAATCCTCTTGGAACCCTAAGCTCCGCCTACATTTTTTTCCTTCTAAATTAGCATAATGTTCAAAACAGTTAAATATTCACTTAAATTTCAATTTTCAGTTTTTCAACACCAAACTTCATATCCCGCATCGGTGGAGGGTCAGACACATTACCGTAGAAAATGAGCATGTTAGGACGATAAATATTGCCGCCGTCAATCAAAACGTACTCGCAAAAAGGCGGGGCTTAGAAAGAAATGCTCATAACTCATCAACAATGTATCCAAACAGCACAGATTTCGGTAGATAGGTTCAAACTGTCTTGGGGAATAGGCACACCAAAGCATTTTCATTTTGGACTATAGGGGACGCCAAAAACACCACCAATTTATAACTCAAGAGCGGATGGACTAATTATTTTTATTATTTTTTAGACATACTCTCAGGATGACTACGAACTCAGATTTAAAGTGTCGCAAAAAATTCAGAATGTGGGCGTGGCCTATACATTTTTTTTTATTGCGATAGCATAAAATGAGCTTCGGACGCAAAACTTGGGACACACGTCAGAGTCCACGACTTTTTCGAGAATGTAAAAAAAAAACGTAATTTTTCAAAAAAGCTGCTCACAAGCGCCCCCTATTGTGTGGTAGTCACATATAGTTTCTTAGAACTTCACGATGTTTGGCACAGACATTCCTCATGGAATTGCGGACATATTTGTAAATAGATTCCATTAGCCCGCCCCCCAAAAAGTCGGCCATTTTGAAATATGTGCGTTTTTCAGCCATTTTAAGCACATTCTTGCAAACTGCTCCTAGGGGAATGATCGGAAAAATTCCAGTCCAGGACAGGTTCAGCCCCTATCCAATATGATGCCAAATTGAGAAGAACATTTTTGATAGCTCAATCGTGGAGGTCGTAAGCTAACAGCGAATAAACAATTTTTGACGATTTACATGTCGCAAATGACTCCAAACTACTCCAAATTACTCAAATACAGTTGTTCCAATATTCACAAAACGCTATATCTACATTACTATTATGATTGCACACATATTTCAAATTGCTTTCCATTAGCCCCGCCCCCCAGAAAGTTGGCCATTTTGAAAGATTTGCGTTTTTCATGGATTTTAAGCACATTCTTGCGAACTCCTCCTAGGGGAATGATCGGAAAAATTCCAATGCAGGACAAGTTCAGCCCCTATCCAATATGATACTTAATTGCGGAGCATATTTTGGAAAAATAACTCGTGGAGGTCTTAAGCTAACAGTGAATACACCATTTTTGACAATTTACATGTCGCAAATTGCTCCGAACTGTTTGCATATAGTTTTTCCGATATTCACGAAACGCTGTATACACATTGCTATTATTATTGCACACATATTTCAAATTGCTTTTCATTAGCCCCGCCCCCCATAAAGCTGGCCATTTTGAAAAATGGGCGTTTTTCATGCATTTTAAGCACATTTGTGCTAATTCGTCATAGGGAAATGATCGAAAAAATTCCAATCTAGGGCAACTTAAGCGGATATCCAATGTGATGCAACATTTCGAAGGAATAGTCGATCGCTTGAACATGGAGCTCGTAAGCTAATGGAGAATGTACAATTTTTGACCATTTATATGTCACATACTACCTTAAAGGGGACCTAAAAACAGGGCTGCAACGGATTTGATACATGCGGATTCTGATTTGCACCTCTATGATGTCACAGAGGTGCACTCCACCTGTATGGTCAACTCTCCACCTATCAGGGAAATGAGAGGTTGCAGTGGCATGGCAACAGCATAGCAACAGCATGGCAACAGCATAGTAACATGACGCTTGTGCCTCGCCCCCTCCTTTGCAGGGGGGGGGGGGGGGGGGGTCAGCTCCAGCTCATGCAAAGACAGAGCTGGAGTGAGGCAAAATGAGGCATGGCTAAAATGCATGATCTGTTTGGTATTTTGAAAAATAAAACTTATAAATATACCTTATATAGGTATGGCCCTACAATATATTATTCAAATATAGCATGATAGGTCCCCTTTAAGCTACTGAGACCCGCCTGTCTGCATCTTCAACACACACACACACACACACACACACACACACACATACACACACACACACACACACACACACACACACACACACAGCTCATAAAGCAAATATCAGGCTACAGCCCTTGTATATTTTATTATGTGAAGCACTATATGGTTTCATGAAAAATATCTACTGTTTATTGGTAGATATCTCCTGAAACCTACAAATAAAGTGTGAAATATAGGCCTGTTACATATATTATTGAGTGATATATATTACACACTGTTCTGCTTTCTGCACTGACCTCAGCAGCTGTTCTCACTGTAAACATCGCCTCACAATGAAAGCATAACCTAACATCCAGGGGAGATGTGATTAGTGAGTAAACAAACAAACGGTAAAGGGCAGAAAGTCTGATGCACATTTGATCATCTTGAATAACTTATAATCACAACTGGAACAGTTTGCAGAGCTGTGCTTCGTTGACATCCAGCCATGCGTCACGCCTCTTTTAAACATCACTGTTGGCTGAAATCGTCTCCGGAGAATACTTCAGTGTACCCTCGGTTATAGCTCCTCCAGAGACACTCCTCTCTCCTCTAAATCAGTGTATCCTCGGTCACGGCTTCTCCAGACAGCCTCCTCGATAATCGATCCTCGACGAGCCTTTAGAGAAATTAGTTTTCCTTCCAGACGGCGCGCCGACATCCGTTTCCGGGTTGCTGCAGGATGACCTGGGAGTCTGGGACGCGAAATTAGAGAAATGACAAACGGCTCATTTCCGAGTACTCGCGCGCATCTGCTTGACGCCAGGACGACCGGCCGCCCTCCCCGACAGGCGCACGGACGCGAGGGCCTGCTCATCACTGCGCGCACAAGTGCGACCGCAGTTTTAATTTAATTTGTAATTGATTGTGGATTTTGTATCCAGTTTTCACTTTATGTATCTTTATACAATGTTTACTACTTTGCTTATGAGGACAGACAGCCTTATTTACAGATTCTTGAAATTCAATTGTAATTTCATTTGTAAATAGTTACATTCATGTGGATTTATCCAGTTTGCACATTTGTATGCATGCACTTATAGGTGCATTTGTTGTTGTTGAAGGCCTGGCTGTACAGTCTTTATTTACACTATTTTGTTGTAGGCCTACTGGCCTAGATGTTTATGCAGTTTTAAAGCACCTTGGCTTTGTTCTGAATGCACTTTGTTGTAGTTATCCTACAGAGAAAAGAAAATGCACTTGACTTGGAATTAATGTACTGTATGCATTCAAAAGTGCTGAATAAATGTTTTATGGACCCATAATAGTGATTATTATTTAAGTTAAGTTTGGCCATAATCATGTCTTTTTCCATAATCAGGTAGCTGAACAACATTGGTAAAAAATGTATACATTATATATATATTTCTATTAATCATTTTCGGCCTTTCGGCATTCGGTTTTCGGCCAACTGTTTCCTATTTTCGGTATTGGTTTCGGCCAAGAATTTCCCATTCGGTGCAACCCTAATTTTTTTAATTAAATATAACACATAAAAACAATAATTCAATAACGTGCTTTAACCACTAGGCGGTGCACACAAGGTACACACAGCCGTAATAACTTTGTATTATTAGTGTAGGACACTTATGTATGTCAGAGTCCTGCATCGGGTCGGGTACCCGTGGGTGACCCGCAAAAAGAGTGATTCGCGGATGGTATTTTTTCAAACGCTTTTTCCGGGTTCGGTTATGGGTAAAACAAAGATGATGCGGGTCGGGTCGCGGGTGTTGCATAATAAATATATTAATAGTTTAATGTTTAAATCCTCAGACCTCTCCCCCGCTGGACCGCGAATAATCATAACCTCTGCAGCGCATCAATCTGCTGCTGAGCGTGCCACATTTGAAATGGCTGGGGTGAAGCTCTCTAGCGGAGAATACAACTTTTTCAATAACACTTCCTCAAGAGCGAAATCCAACGTCTGGGAGGCTTTTCGTGTCATCCTAGATGGAGAAAATAACCAACATCCCACGCTTTTTGAGACAAATATGCAACTGCGTGTGTTAATAATTGCATGTTTTCACTGCTCATATATATGCGGGTTCGGGTCGGGTTGCGGATCTTGTGCCGACGGGTCGGGTCGGGTTGCGGAACTAATTGGCAATATGTGCGGGTAGCGGGACGGGTTCGGTATTGTACGTCGCGGGTGCGGGCCGGGAGCGGGTCTTGAAAATCAGACCCGTGCAGGACTCTGATGTATGTACAACATCTGAAGATGTGTAGTTTTATTCATGCTTTCGCATAATTTTACAGCATATTGCTATACTTTTTCAGACTCAGTATTTACATTCTTATATTCAAAGAAAATCAGTAATATTGTAGCGATCTGCATTTATTGTTCAAGTGTTCTGTTAACTGTTTGTGTCAGGCTTCTGTGAGGAGAGCAGGTAGGGGCGGGGTTGGGGAGCAGAGGGTTTGGTGTGTGTGTGTCTGTGTGGGCGCGTGCAGGTGAGGGGAGGTTGGCGCGAGAGGAGAGAGAGTGAGAAAGGACGGATGAGAGCCGTTGGTTGTTAATAAACCTGTTTAACTTGAGAACGCTTCACTCGTAATTCCGACACGTCCGGGTGGACGTTACATTGGTGTCAGAAGTAAAAAAAACAACAAAAAAAACAGAGTTTTATCCGCTAATCGCCGGTAGCCGCAGCTAGCACTGACTCGGCTAACGTTAGCTCTGCTTCATCGGCCGGTAAATAATGGAAGCACAGATGAACCGGACCGGAGCTCGTCCGAAAGTCAAGGAGGAGATGGATGGCTTATGGCGTGACTCAGAAGACAATTTATGGCGTGAATTAAATGCTGCTGCCGGTTTCGACTCGGCCGGCGGGAAGCGGCACGTCGGCGCAGGGACCTCTCCCGGGAGTGGCGCGGCGCCGGTTGTAAACAATGATGGCGGCGCCCGGCTCCAAGTTAAAACACCGAAATACAACGGTAAAGCCGACTGGGAAGCCTTCCATGCCCAATTTGAACTGTTATCACGGGCTGTGGGCTGGTCTGAGGACAATAAGGCGCTCCAGCTGGCCCTGTGTATTACGGATGAAGCTTTATCCTGTTTGCTACTGCTCAGCCCGGCTGAAAGAACTGACTATGGGGCCTTGGTTGGGGCTCTGAAGCGGCGGTTTGGACAATGCAGCCAGCCTGGGGTGCTGCGTTCGGAGCTGTCAAGCAGACAGAGACAGCCGGGTGAGCCGCTCCGCATATTGGCTAATGACATTGAAACCCTGGCGAGAAGGGCATACAGCCACATGTCCCCTGAGGTGCAGAGCGAGCTGGCTAGGGACCAGTTTATCCGGGCCATAACCCCCAGGGAGCTGCGCGTCCAGACACAACTGGCACATCCCCGCTCTCTGCAGGAAGCACTGGAGCTGGCGTTGGAGAGAGAGGTTGTAGGAGGGGCGGCAGAGAGCACGCACACGGGAGGCGGCCCGGTTGTGAGAACGGTGAGACAGGAGGAGCCAGGACAAGAGAAACCAGCATGGGCGGCTGAGTTGACTGAGCTAATCCGTGCTATGGCACTGCAATCGCCGCAGGGCAGCAACCGTCCTCGTCGGGGTCCTCTGGTGTGTTGGGGGTGCGGCCAGGTCGGCCATATTAGCACAAGGTGCCCCATGAATGCTGATATTCAGGGAAACGCCCCCGGGTCTGTGTAAATGGGACGTCACAGACCCCCGCCGTTGGGTCCCATCCTGCCTGGTCTCCAGTGGACAGAGCCCAGCTGCACGGAGGGGGGAGCGGGGCTCCGCTTCCCCCAGAAGCAAACGACATCGCAGAGTCTGTGAGGGTGGTGGGCTGGACTCACGCGGGGGATTTCTGCCATGTCCCCGTCACCCTGGCAGGGGCCCCATGGACGGCCCTTGTTGACACCGGCTCCACAGCGACACTGATGAGACCGGACGTGGTCCCAGCGGGGACACGGTTGACACCCACTCTGGTGAAACTGCGAACAGTAACCGGTGAGCTAGCCCCTATGCTTGGGAGAGGGGTGGTGGTTATACAGGTGGGGGGGCTGTCAGTGTCTGTTAAGGTGTGGGTTGCGGCAGTACAGGACTCCTGCATATTAGGACTTGACTTTCTGCGGGTTGCACGCTGTGTGCTAGACCTGGGGAGGAACACGCTGGCCTTTCCAGGGGGTCCCACAGTTGAAATGGTGCACCCCACACTTGCCACGACACCACACCCACCTACATCAAGAGTGACTGAAACACTTCCCCCACCCCAAACCCCCCCCCCTGCAGCCATGCCCCCTGTCATCAATGCTAACCCCAGCCCCAACCCCACACCCCGTACTCCAGTTGATGTACGGCCCCCGGCCCCGGAACAACAACCTGCAGCTCTAAAGGGGGACAGACGGGCGGCAGTGAAGGAGGTGTGGAAACGCAGCTGTGATGACTTAAAACCCGAGCAGCGGGAGGAACTGTGGCAAGTGCTGTGGGAGTTTAAGGACATTTTTGCTCTGACAGAAGAGGAAGTGGGCCTGACACACCTGGTGCAGCACGATATCGACACGGGCGACGCACGGCCCGTCAAGACACGCCCCCGCCGCCTTCCCCTGGCCCATCAGACAGCAGCAGACAGCGCTATTGATGAGATGCTGTCAGCTGGCATTATTGAGCCCTCTGACAGCCCCTGGGCCTCGGGGGTTGTGATGGTCAATAAGAAGAAGAGTTCAAAGATGAGGTTTTGTGTGGACTACAGACCGCTGAACAGTGTGACCAAGAAAGACTCATACCCGCTGCCCCGCATAGATGAGTGTTTGGACTTGGTGTCTGGCTCATCCTGGTTCTCCTCTTTAGACCTGCGCAGCGGGTATTGGCAAGTTCCCCTCAGCCCAGAAGCCAGACCAAAGACAGCTTTTTGCACTGGGAGGGGGCTGTGGCAGTTTCGAGTCCTCTCCTTCGGCCTGTGCAACGCTCCGGCCACGTTTGAGCGGCTGATGGAAAGGGTGCTCGCTGACGTTCCCCGACAGGAGTGCCTGGTCTACCTGGACGATATCCTGGTCCATGGTAGCTCCTTCCAGGCGGCTTTAGGAGCCCTGCGGCGGGTTCTACAGAGGATAGCAGCAGCGGGGTTGAAACTCCACCCCGACAAGTGCTGTTTCTTGAGGAGAGAGTTGGAGTTCCTGGGGCACCGAGTCGGAGGAGAGGGCATCAGCACGCTGGAGGAGAAGGTGCGGGCAGTAAAGGACTGGCCAGCCCCCATCAATCTGCGGGAGCTGAAGAGCTTCATTGGGTTAGCCTCGTACTACAGGCGGTTCGTGCGTGGCTTCTCTTGCATAGCTGCACCCCTGTTCCGCCTGCAACAGAAAGACTGTGATTTTGCTTGGACTCCAGAGTGTGAGCTGGCCTTCAGCTCTTTAAAGAAGGCCTTGACGGAGTCTCCCATCCTCACTCCCCCAGACCTCAGCCTACCGTTCGTCCTGGATACGGACGCCAGTGACGTCGGGATGGGGGCGGTGTTGAGCCAGGTGGGGCCTGGGGGGGAAAAAGTGGTGGCGTATTTCAGTAAAACCTTCAACAAAGCTGAACGGCGCTATTGTGTGACACGCAGAGAGTTGCTGGCAATTGTGAGAGCAATCAGGCATTTCAGGTACTACCTGTGTGGCCTGTCCTTCACAGTGAGGACTGACCACGCAGCCCTCCAGTGGCTGATGTCCTTCAAGGAGCCCGAGGGACAGATTGCACGCTGGCTAGAAGGACTGGCGCCGTACGTCTTCACAGTGGAGCACAGGGCGGGGGTTCGCCATACCAACGCTGACGCCCTGTCCCGGCGCCCCTATGCTCCCAGCGGCTGTCGGTACTGTGAAAAGAGAGAGGACCAAGAAAAGGAGCTCTGTGCAGAGGAGGAGCGAGACCACAGGCACAAACCAGCCGAGCCGGTCTGCAGAGGTGCACGGATCATCGACTCACCCGAATGGAGAGCGCGGCAGGAAGAGGATGCTGACCTACAGCCAGTGCTGAGGTGGGTGGAGTCAGGACAAAAGCCACTGTGGAATGAAGTTGCTGGGTGCTCGCTTGCCACCAAAGGACTGGTTGCAAAGTTTGAGGCTCTCCGGACGAAGGATGGAGTGCTGCAGAGAGCCTGGAAAGAGCCTGCAACGGGGGAGGAGAGGTGGCAGGTGGTGGTCCCCAGGGCGCTGAGGGAAGAAGTGCTTAAGGCCTCCCATGGAACTACTGGGGCAGGACACTTTGGGGTCTCCAAAACCTTGCGTCGACTCCGCCAAAGCTGTTACTGGGGCCAGCTCAGGAGAGATGTTGAGGACTTCTGCCGCCGCTGCGACCTTTGTACGGCGTACAAAGGTTCCACTGATCAGTCACGTGCCCAGCTTCAGCAGCTAGCGGTGGGGGCCCCGATGGAGAGGGTGGCGGTGGACATAATGGGCCCATTCCCGTGCACAGAGAAGGGGAACCGTTACGTCCTGGCCGCCATGGACTATTTTACAAAATGGCCAGAGGCGTATGCTATACCAGACCAGGAGGCGGTGACCGTTGCAGGTGCCCTGGTGGAGGGCATGTTTGCCAGATTTGGAGCGGCCGAGGTCATTCACAGCGACCAAGGAAGAAACTTTGAGTCGAGGGTGTTCGCCGCTATGTGTGACCGGCTGGGCATGCAAAAGACGCGGACTACTCCTCTGCACCCGCAGAGTGACGGACTGGTCGAACGGTTCAATAGGACTCTGGGAAAACAACTCACTATCCTCACCGCGGAGCATCAGCGTGATTGGGACATGCACCTCCCTCTTGTTCTTTGGGCCTACAGATCGGCTGTGCAGGAGTCCACCTCATGCACACCGGCCCTGCTCATGCTGGGGCGAGAGCTGCGGACACCAGCAGAAATGGCTTTTGGCCGACCCCCCGACACACCAGCGGTTCCTCCGGGACCGGAATATGCCAGGAGGCTCCAGGATAGAATGGAGTCAGCACATGCCTTTGCCCGCGATCAGCTGCAGAAGGCGGGCATGAGACAGAAAAGAAACTATGACACGAGGGCTAGAGGGGGGGACTTCAAGGCCGGGGACCTGGTGTGGGTGTATAGTCCAAGAAGAAAGAAGGGCCGGTGCCCTAAGTTGGACTGTCACTGGGTGGGCCCTTGTGAGGTGCTGGAAAAGCTGGGAGAGGTGGTCTATAGGGTCCAGCTGCCGCCTAGAGGGAGACGGGTGGCCCTCCACAGGGACCGGCTGGCCCCATACAGAGGCGATGCACATCCGCGGCCTAGACCCCCAGCATCGTCTAGGAGAAACCAGACAGTCACTTCCCCGATTCACTGACTGTGTCCCCTGCTGACCCCCCACATTCACCCCCACCCCCAAACTCACCCCCTGTTCCGGGACAGGATGTTCCAAGCCGGCAAGCGCAGCCGCCTGTGTTCACTCCAAGGCGGCCTCAGAGACCAAGAAGAGCCCCGGGCCACCTCAGAGACTTTTTATGCATTCCCTCGGGGCGAGGGACTTAGTAAGGGGGGGGCAATGTAGCGATCTGCATTTATTGTTCAAGTGTTCTGTTAACTGTTTGTGTCAGGCTTCTGTGAGGAGAGCAGGTAGGGGCGGGGTTGGGGAGCAGAGGGTTTGGTGTGTGTGTGTCTGTGTGGGCGCGTGCAGGTGAGGGGAGGTTGGCGCGAGAGGAGAGAGAGTGAGAAAGGACGGATGAGAGCCGTTGGTTGTTAATAAACCTGTTTAACTTGAGAACGCTTCACTCGTCATTCCGACACGTCCGGGTGGACGTTACAATATCTTTAAAAACTACAAGTCCTTTATATCAGCTGTGCACCGTTATGGTGTAAATATAACCTATCTATGAATTAGATCAAATGTAAAAGTCAGCCGAATTAGTGTTGATACTGCGAGGAGACGTATTGTGTGAAGAGAAATTGAAGATGTTATTTAATTGTTGATATATTTATGATCCACATCAAGTATTCAGTTTCGGCGGCATTTCTTCCAGTTTCTTTAAAGTTCTTCTCATCAGGGCTCTATAAATAAAGAACTACGGCAGATCTGTAATATGTAATGCAGCTGAACCGTGTATTACAATCCCGTTATGTGATGACTTTCAAAGAAAAAAGCAAGAACACTCGGAATTAAGTATTATTTTATTATTTTAAAATGTCTTTCAACAAATTAGAAGGAAAAAAAGATTTAAAAATACAGATTTCATTATTCTGAGGCTCTGAGCCCCATTTATTTTACTCACAGATGGAAAAAAAGTCCGAAATTATACGATTTAAAATAAAAGCAATAATTGTGGCTTGATATTGAGTAAGAGGCGGCCGCCTCGTTATTCGTGGCGGCTAGCGGCATTAGTAATATGCTTAAATTCAGCGGGTTATC
The DNA here is from genome assembly GCF_949606895.1 of Notothenia rossii. Taxonomy (NCBI): domain Eukaryota; kingdom Metazoa; phylum Chordata; class Actinopteri; order Perciformes; family Nototheniidae; genus Notothenia; species Notothenia rossii. Next base: position 31,406,198 of record NC_136904.1, read on the forward strand.
TCGTCTGATCTGAGGTCGTAGTCGAATGTGGAGCCGCCCCGGCTAGTGGCTAGCGGCTAGGGCTAGCGGCTAGGGCTAGCCGTTAGCTAGTGTAATGTCATTGTATAAGTTACAGGGCTCTCAAGTTTTGAACAGAGTTCAGAGTGAGATTTTGGCAGCGGTGTTTGGTACTCCAACTTCTGGCTCCCCTCAAAGTTCCCATGAAGCCCTCTGTACCGCGAATGTCAACGGGGGGGGGGGGGGGGGGGGTGCTAGTGGAGTGCACGCGTCTCACTCAAGCCTAGTTTGGTGGGCGGTACCCTGGAAAGAAATCTCTGCGTGAGAAATACAAGGTGTGGGAGACAAATGCGAGACTTGAGAGCTCAGAAGTTATTTATTAGTATGTAAGTTTTGTCTCGTGTGTGTAGTCTACTGTTTGTGATCGTTCTTGTGTCCTCACTCGTGGTCTGCACCTTGACGTCGGTAATTAAGACGTTTTGCACAGCATCAGACACAATGTCCACAATACGGTCATGACGGGCTATGTACAGGCGTTTGTATGCATTACATCCATTTGTTATGTGTGCAATGGATTCTAGGTGTTGTTGTGAATCCTGATGGTTTAAAAAGAATGGAGTGTGAATGCGAGGGTACCAGGTGGACAGATTGTACTTAGTGGGTAATAACTGCAGTCTTGCTTTGATGTTAAATGTCAGAGCATCCTCACCAACAGCGGCGTTCTTAAACACTGAGTGTGAGACTGAGTGGTCAGCAAACCCCAAACAGGCTAGCTTCCCCTGTAATCTGAGTCCACACCAGCGCTGCCTGATCTCAGACTGCTTCATGCTGAGCAGAACCCTCCTTGCAGAGTCTCTGTGCAGTTCCACAGTCTCTTCCTGAGGTGTTGTGATGTCGGCCTTCACAACCACACTGGGGTCTGTGATCAGTTCATCAGAGACGGGGACTTCGGTCTGTGTGTTGAGTCTTGTCCATTTCAGCTGGACTCCAGTCCGATTGCAGAGGTCATTGAGATCTGGCCAGTCAGACCAGACCCCGAAGCCCTTGGCCTGAGAGTCTTTCCTCCTGAAGCCGAGGAAGTTGTTCTGGTCTGCGCTGGCCAGGGGGATCTTCCTTCTTTGTAGATCCAGCAGGACAGAGGCCCTGGCCATTTCTCTTACGGTGACATCATCATTGTTAAGCATGTGGATCAGGTGGGCTAGCCTGGTGGCTATGTAGGTCCACTCGACATTGGGGACTCTCAGCCCCCCCTCTCCACATGGGAGAAAGATCATGCCCCGTGTGGAGTGTGTGTTGAGGCCCAACCACTTTCTGACCAGCTGGACAGTTTTGTTAGTCATTTCTCACACACACAAACACACACACACACACACACACACACACACACACACACACACACACACACACACACACACACACACCCCCACACACACACACACACACACACAAACACACACAAGTATAGTTATGCTAGGCCACACATACACACACACAAACAAACACACACACACACACACACACACACACACACACACACACACACACACACACAAACACACACACATAATGTTCGTATTTAGTCTCCTGATTTTAAATGGGAATTAAATAATTTGAGTGTTCCCAGAGCACCAGTGTTCTGCAGTTTGTGTGGGCATACTGTACTGTTGCACAGTTTTGGAAGATTCATAGCTAACCACACTGAAGATTATGGATTATCTCATATTTTTAAGCCTCAATTTGTCCTCCCCCCCTCTAACATCACCAGAAGTCATCATTTAAGGGGTATTTTCTCAAAAATGTCTTCCGGGGGACGATCCCCCGGACCGCCCTAGTATGGTTTGGTCACCATTTCCATAGCCCCACCAAAAATATTTTCCACCAGCCGTCACTGCACTAGATGTCACTTAACTGAAAATGAAGAGGAAATGTTTGACCAGATTTTTACTTCTCAGTAAATGAGCTAGTTGATCATTTTAATTCTAAAATAACAAATGTCATGGATACCATCACTCTCATTAAAATAAAGGAAGTATCTGGCAAGAAAATATTTCCATGGAGAAAAGCCATGACTGTGAGAACAGCAAAAGCTGAGTGCAGAAAAGCTGAACACAGCTGGAGAAAAACAAATCTCCAGGTTCACTTGGAAATATATAAAGAAAAACTTGGTTTCTATAATCGGGAGATAAAAAAGGCATGACCGAGAAGGACAAACAAATCAACGTAAATGACAGATCAACAACACAGATACGATTCTCATGTATTCATTTCACATACATTTTATTACATTTTATTTATATAATCAAATCGTATAAATAATAATTGTGGAGGCTCCACACTAAAAAAAACATTGTTTTTGAGTTGATGAATAGTGCAGATATCAATGTAAAATCAATCGACAGTAAGGAGAATACTTACTTCCGGGTGTATAATTCTCCGTTAAAGAAAACAAATTATAAATAAAGATGTGCAAACTTCAAATTACATTATAATAACATAAGTATATTGATTTACGGCCCAAAAAGATATTGCAGATGAAGTATTTTCAAGAATAACCAGGGCCAGGGGCCAATTTGAGGCCCCACGCACAGTTATTTGATGAGTGCTAGTGGAGCCTCGCAGCGGCGAAACCGTGCTGCGCCACCCTAATTGCGCCACATAAGCGAATTCATAGGTGCGCCTCAGATGAGGCCCCCCTCCACAAGGTGAGGCCCCACACAGTCTGCATGATCTGCCTGTAGGGAGGGACGGCCCTGGGAACAACAGCAGCAGTACCAGTATGAATTGTAGTTGAAATATAGCCAGTGATGCATGACGTCCACTGTAGTGGACAGGTGGTTAATCATGATTTCCTGCAAACATAAAATCAATACTTTGAAAATTTATGAATTATATGATTCCTTAGTTGTTACTTGATGTCACCACATTTTGTATACCTGCAGGGGACGCTTTCCATAAAAGGATTGGCAAGATATAGATGGGTGACTTGGTCCATGTGGCTTTCTGTCGTCCATCTTGGTTTAGAGACATGTATTATGCACTTACACTGACTTGGCACTGAATAGCAGTGCATGGGATGATGCAATAGGGTCCTATGTAGTGGCTGATGGTGCAACTATGCAAAAAAAAAAAAAAAATACATATACAAGAAAACACCTTTTGAATAGCTGTCCACTGTAGTGACCTCTATGTATGAAAGGGTTAACTTCCGCTGACATGGATGGATGCGGTGCTTCCCTGAGTTTCAAATACCGCCGCCGATGGGAATACATTGCAATCAGTTGAAAGCTCTTTGCGTCTGTTTATGAAGCTGAAGGGGACTCTGTGCGTCACAACTGCACGCCGAAGGACTCTCACCAAGCGTCGCTATTGGACTATCAGGAAGTGAGACTGTGTTGTCCAGCATCGTCACACGACGCAAGGAAGCAACAATCTCATATTAATGTATGATTTAACTTGAATTGGAAGGTGCATTCCGGTTATACGGATGAAACACAGATGAGTTATTAACCAAAATGTCACACATCCTGGAACAGAAACAGGCGATCATCATTGATAGTTCTTACAAAACTTTCCGAACGGCAATGCAAAAGTTGTATTTTATTCCAAAGCTGCCACCTTCAATCGAACAGAATGAAGTACCTCCTTAAGATCAAGGACATACAACCATGTTATTTGCTTACCTGTCTTCTTACCAAAGATGTATGATGATTAAAATCTATAAAAACACAGTGAATGTTGTAAAGTAAAGCAAAAGCTCTTACAATAGTAGATTGTTTGATATGTCCTCCTCTCTGTGTTTTATATTTGCCTTTACTGCACACAGAAGGTGTTCTCTGCTGCTCCCCCTGCTCTGTGGGCCATACCAGGAAAATGGAGGATGGCCTACATTTGACATCTAATCCTAATGACATTCTCATGGATGCCAGTCAAACACCCCTCTCTCTCTCTCTCTTTTTCTCTCTCTCTTTCTCTCCTTGAAAGTACCCCTCAGCCCATATAGTGAGAGTAACACATCACTCGGAATATGATTTTGCTCACTAAGCCCAAAATAACTGCAGATCATTCCCTATAGCCTTGAAAAAAACATGAAAGATAACCTTCACTTTTTTTTTTTTCTTACAATGAATGAATGGCCTAAAACACTTGGTTTGTTAATTAAAATCTGTACATGTACAGACAGTTATGGCCCCCAGATGACTCCCAAATCCCATCGCAATCCTCACACACAATTATTTCAAGCTTCGGACTCTACACATATTTGATGGCCCATTGTCCTCCATTTGGGATCATGCATCAGTTGTGTGTGAAGGCTAGTTTAGTATACTCCTGTACCAATCAGCCAAATCAGTGTTGTGCTTGTCCTGATTGCAATACAATGTTTGAAAAAACATTGTATTGAATTTTTTTACACTCTATTTAACTGGTCAATAGGGAGGAAAAGGGGGGCGAACAGCTAAAGGCTAATATAACTACAGTGCATATAGAAAGTCATCATACCCTGTGAAAATCTTTACCTTTTGTCACATTAAACCCTGGATTTAATTCTAACTTGTTCTTAACTGTATGTACACATAATAACCCTGATCATCAAAGCGAAAACAACATTTTAAAAAAGTTCTGGAAGATTATTACAAATTAATTTGTAAAATACCTGATTTGGTTAAGTGATCAGCCCCTTAGAGTCAACTTCCAGATCAAACACCAGGCTAATACATTTAAGTGATTTAGATTACTTCAGAATAAAACCAGCTGTTTCTTGAGGATTCCACTACTAGTAGTCCATGATACTGCAAATAATTCACTGTGGTTGGAAAAGTGCCTTCAAAAGTCTTCAGGGATTAAGTTGTAGGAAGGAAGAGTGCTGTTCAGAGCATCATTAAGAAGTGGAAAGCGAATGGCACAACCAACACCCTGCCTAGATCAGGCCGTTCATCCAAACTTGATGACCGAGCCAGAAGGACATTGATCAGAGAAGCTACCAAGAGGAAGAAGGACACTTTGAAGGACTTACAAGTATTGTCTATGTCTGGGACTGGTCGGTCTGTGCATGAGACAAACATTTCACAAGCTTTACACAAAGCTTGCCTGTATGGCATTGGGGCAAAAAAAAAGCCTTTTCTGAAATGGTGCCACACTCAGCCTTGTTTGTGATATGCAAAAACACACATGGAACACAACCTGGTGTTGCCATGTGGAAAATGTTCAACAGTCAGATGAGACTAAGATTGAACTTTTTGGACTGAATTCCAAGCGCCATGTTTGGGGAAAATCAAACACAGCACATCACACAAAACATATGATATCTACTATGAGACACGGTGGTGGCAACATTATGTTGTGGGGATGTTTCTCTTCAGCAGGGATGGGCACTTGGTCAGGATTGAAGGAAAAATTGATGATGCCAAGTGCACCCAAATTCTGGTTGAAAACCTGCACCTTTCTGATAGACAGCTGAAAATGGGCAGGTAATTCCCCTTCCAACACAACAACAATCCTAAACATTTCGCCAAAATAACAACGCAGTGGCTTAAGGACAGTAAGGTGAATGTCCTTAAGTGGCTAAGTCAGAGCCCTGACTTAAACATGATAGAAAATCTGTGGATGGACTTGAAGAAAGCAGTCTTTTTTGGCAAATTGCATTGGACATTCTATGTTTTAGGAAATACAGAACGGTTTTGCTTTGGTAACGGAAATATGCAGCATTAGGCCACTAATGAGCTAGATCTTATCCAGACCAAAGAAATTAACTGGCCTGCTACAGATCGACAAGTTATTGCCCAATAACTTAGACACAGTTACAGTACATGAACTTTGTGATTCTTATAATCTTCCTGCCAATCCAAGCCAACCAAAGCCTCTATTCTTCTAAGTTTATTATCACTTTAGGTTTATGATTGTACTGTACATAACACTTCATCTTGTGCTGGTAGAAAATAAAAAGCTGCTTCAGATGGATGAAAGAGATTTAATTAAAAACAGATCTGCACTCATGCATCTGTGAATACTTGCAGACCTCAGATGTACACAGATTTTGGATTGTAGTGGTTTATCTGGGGAAAATTTAAAACAACACATTAATTATTTCAAACTTCATGAATGTTAATACGCTTTTTTTGGCTAATACTTTCCGAACACTGGGAATAAGTTGGTTATACTTTGTGAGTATGCACTTCACTAAGTTTGATTCTAACTTTTGGGATATACAATGTTTTTCTCATGCTACAGTATAAGGCAGCAAGCAGCAAGATTTTGTACGTGTGCGACAATGCCACAGAAGACACAAAGTAAACCAAAAAAGTTTTCCAATCAAGAGTTCTGCCTGTACTTCTTCTCTCAATTTCTTCACAAGATGGCAAGACACGGAACAGTTCCCTCATGGTAACACAACTCATTCTGAAGTTTTTCACCCAAAGAATCTCAATCTTACTAAACTGTATTACTTACAGCTTGCACTGTTGCAGGGAGTGAGGCTAAGAATAGGTTTCATTTGTATACATTTGGTAGTGGGAATCTCTTTATTACATATATGAAGTCAGTCGTGCCAATGTTCTGTACTGAGATGTTCAGTGTGACCTGTGTTTATTCAGCTCTCCCTGCCTCCAACGTATACTCTCTAAGGTAAAAGCACCCAGAGAGCTTTGCCTCTATAGTTTCTGAGGTACCATTAGTGGGCTCTCTCCATCACACTCCTCTGGCAGAAATGGACATTCTCGTTTGAGTATATGTCCAGCCCGACTGATGGTTTTCATTGTTTCATTTTGGATTACAGAACCTTTATGGCTTTCAGGATGGTTATTAGTGTGCCTCAGTGTAGCACACTCTTATTATTGTGACAGCTTTCTCTCTGTTCACGTACAGTACAAAAGTATAGCTTCTTGATAGATTCTCTCCTCATTTCATAAATGATCAACTTTTTTAGAACTGGGGCGTTCAAACTTCATTATCAAACTATAATTTGTTGCAAAGATGTATTCAATTTCTACAAAGCCGCCTCCTGTTTTAGTGCAGCCTTGATTACGTATTCCTATGCAGTGTGCAACTGTTAATAAAAAGTATTTAAATAAATAAACTGAATCAAATACAATTCCACCTTTTTCCTATAGCTGAAAATAATTGCAATTATGCTTCAGAATGTCACAATGAAATCAAATAATAACTTGAAAGAAAAATTATAGGAACAAATAAAGAAATGTAATTGCACAAAGTTAACTATTGACAAACTGTGCGCAAGAGAACTGTGACTGTGAAGGGAATGAAACATAAATAAGAGCTGGTGAAGGCAGTCTCTGGTGAAGCCCCTGCATGTGTTCAGATGCTGTTTGCTGATCCTAGATCAGTGTGTGAGGGAGCTAAAGTAGGCCAGCTGTGGAACGGCCATCGATCGTCATGGCCGGGCACACCAGACGTATTTTAGAGTCCTACTGTGGCTTATTTTCCCTGAAGATCTGCGAGGCAAACATCCAGCCACACACCAGAAACTGGGGGGGGGAGGGTGGCTGAAAGATCACTGTCCCTGACCTTAAATTATCTGAGTCTGAGATACATTCAATCGTGTAATTCCAACGTGGATGTTGAAAGGGCAAAGAAAGCAGAGGAATTGGCACAAACTATATGTATTGTGGTCAGTAAGAGCCATCATTACCTTGTTGTAACAGCACACCTTATCAAGGACAAATGGAAACCGCATTTGTTTGTTGTCATCTAGGGGCGCTGTTTCACTCTTTGTGAAATACTCAATGAGAATGGGGGAGAGATGGGCCGGAGGAATAATTACCGAAATTAAACGAAGAGTTTTTATTTATTTATTAAAATTATAACTACAATCCAAAAAAACAAGGGAAGCCTGGCTTCCCTTGGCCTCCAGGAGAAAACGCCACTGAGTTCAAGGGATAATTCTCACCCACCACTTGCTCTTGCCCTGCACTTGTATGTGCTGGTTCTTCTACCAGCTCAACTCTGTCCCTCATCATGAATGCATGATGAGGGACAGTATGGCTGTATATCTGAACTCGCGCCCTCATCATTCTCTTCATCATCTTGCACTTGTTCTATATGGAATGCCATTTAAGCCAAAATTAAATAAATAATTAAATAAATACATATATATATAAATATGCCTATGAAATAAATTCTGAAATAAATAAACGAGGCAATACATATGTATACATGTACATTTAAATACACATTTATTTATTTATTTCATGGGACTTTTATTTCATAATGACACATTTATTTATTTCAAGAGACTTTTATTTCATAATGACACATTTATTTATTTCAAGAGACTTTTATTTAAAAATGACACATTTATGTATTTATTTCAAGAGACTTGTATTTCATAATGACAAGTTTATTTATTTCAGGGGACTTGTATTTCATAATGGCACATTTATTTATTTCAGGGGACTTGTATTTCATAATGCCACCTTTCCATTCCTTATATGCAAATGAACGGGGCGTGGTTAGCTCACAGATCCAGAGACCCAGACCAAAGCAACAGCACCACACTGACTACTCGAGAAGAGGAAGAAAAAGAAGGAGAAGTACTACTGAATAAAAATAAGGCAAACTACTAAATGAAAATAAGGCGGAAGCAGAAGTGGCATGATTTTGTTCTCTGGAGGGGACTTTGAGAGAGTATTACCCAAAAAGTACACAGTAAAAACTTCATTTTATTGTAGCAGTCAAACTAGGACTGATTCAAACAGTGTCAGTTTTACTAATAACTTATGGTACAAATGACTTGTATTGCAAATAAAGTAGAAAAAAACATGCATTATTTTAGTCTTGTACAGCGATTACCATAAAGGCGCTATTAATTGCGCACACAAAAAAAAAAATAGCTGCTAATTTGACCAAGCGAACGCGAGAGACGGCTGAGATGACCGCAGTTATGCAACAGCCACCGAAGCTAAACTGACTATCTTGACTACTTGTTGCTATCCTATTGTGGCATAAGCCATTTTCTACAGGCACATTTGACCTTTTCATTATGATTCTACTTGTGATAGTCCGACAGCAAAACCTGTGCAGCCCATGTATTGATTCCATCTGGTAGCTGCTATAATACAAAACAACACTTCTGCCTGCTCTCCACAATGATCAATGACAGTGAACGGATGGTCAAAGTAAGGTACAAATAAACAGAATCACACGAAGCCTGGTTAGTGTTGGCTGTCTTTATAAAGTGTGTTATTTTTTTATAAGTGTGTGATTGCGTTCCTGCTGAAAAAACCAGCATGGACCAGCATGGTGTTGACCAGCATGGACCAGCATATGTTGGTGGATCATGCTGGTCCATGCTGGTCCATGCTGATCCATGCTGGTGGATCATGGTGGATCATGCTGGTGGATCATGCTGGATCATGCTGGTGGATCATGCTGGTGGATCATGCTGATCCATGCTGGTGGATCATGCTGGTGGATCATGCTGGTCCATGCTGGTGGATCATGCTGGTCCATGCTGGTGGATCATGCTGGTGACCAAAACACAACATATGCTGGTCTGCTGGCATACCAGCAGACTGGTGGTGCTGTTGCTTTGGTCTGGATCTGTGAGTTAACCACGCCCCGTTCATTTGCATATAAGGAATGGAAATGTGGCATTATGAAATACAAGTCCCCTGAAATAAATAAATGTGTCATTATGAAATACAAGTCTCTTGAAATAAATAAATGTCTCATTATGAAATAAAAGTCTCTTGAAATAAATAAACGTGTCATTATGAAATAAAAATCCTATGAAATAAATAAATGTGTATTTAAATGTACATGTATACATATGTATTGCCTCATTTACTTATTTCAGAATGTATTTCATATGTGTATATGTATTTCATATTTCATGTATTTATTTAATTATTTATGTATTTATTTAATTTTGGCTTAAATGGCATTCCATAGTTCTAAGCTGCTGCTGATAGTGCTTGTAGCAGCGCTGCTGCCAAAAAGGTCTGTCAATTTGCAACATTTATATGCTTCACCTGCAAGTGACTTCTTATTTTCTCTTGTAAGTGTAATCCTTACACTTACACTGTAAGGATTAGTAACATGTATTGTGTTTATGTGATGACATTTGGAGATGTTTAAACTCAATGTGTCACGATCACATCAGAACCCAATAGCACGACTCAGATACAACCAGTCTTTAGCAATGTTCAGTTTATTCAGGTCAGGGACAGGCAGGGTCAAAACCAGGAAATCTGTCAGACAGGCAACCAAAACCAAACAGGGATCAGGCAGGAACTCGAGATAGGAATACAGGCAGTCAGGGGTCAAAAACCGGGCAGGACAAAAATCTAGGCTAGAGAATAAAACACTGGAGAGCTTGGCGGAAAAGACAAGACAATCTGGCAAGGGACAGGTGATAGTGAGGTATAAATACTGTGGGGTGATGAGGGAATGAGTAACAGGTGAGGGGAAGGGCCGGGAAGACCGGGTGAGGGAAGTGAGCTGATTACAAGGGCCTGGAGGAAGGCGGGATCTGAAATGACAGGAGAGTTAAGATGAACCAAAACAAACAACAATAGATGTGTCTAACTTGTGACACAATGAGAAAATGCGTTAGCATTCACGCTAGCGTTAGCCATACTAGCCTGTACACATGCTTAAAGGTGGGGTAGGTAATTTTGGAGAAACCAGCTCGAGTGCGCTAGAATTTGAAAATACACAACCGGAAAAAATCTGCGACTTCCCTACAGAGCCCCTCCTCCAACACACACGAACGCGTACATGACCAATGAGGGCACAAGATACATCCTGTTATTTTAGCCGGGCTGGCTAAAATTAGTGGTCGTTCTTTTTACAGTACTACGGATTCCACAGATGACATTTTTTTATGGATTTTTTGTCAAAGCACTTAAGATATTCATTGCTATCAGGATGTTAAGAAAGTTCCATGGAATATAACAAAAAGTGTATCTCGAGCCGGTTTCTCAAACTTACATACCCCACCTTTAATGCACAACTAGCATTAGCTATATTTACCTTGTTTACACTTAGCAGTCATATGTGCTAATCTGTGTATGTTATACTTGCATGTATGAGATCATTAAGTACCTTGTAACTTCTTCTTTTATAGTTTCACTCCGTTTGAATGTCAGTGGACTTCAAATAAGTCAATAAAGGACCATGGCTGCTCATTCCCTGGCTCTCAAAATAGTTTGGTTGGCTGTTTAATCTATGTTCACACTGAGACAGTGCAACAGAGAGAGAGAGAACAGTACACCTAGTGTGTAAGTACATACAATCAGGTCACACAGTATGATCACAAATACATAAACTCTGTTAAAAATCAGTTTTTATTAAAAAAGAGTATAGGCTACATGTGTTCTCAGCCTTGGTGAAACTTGACATGTTTTGGTACATGTGTCTGAACCTCTCTTTAGTGGTTCATTAATAAAACAGATATTTCAAGGTGAACCTACTTTGTTCATTTACTGTTGAGGTTAATTTCAGTAGTTGTGTGCTATAATGTATTTACAAAGTGTGAAGAGGAGGCAACTTCAGAATAGGGAACCTTTTTAGGTCAATTAGAGTCAAACTACTAGCTTATTGGTTATGAACAAGACTTCACTTTAAAATAGGGAACATGCTTGAAGATATAAATACCTAATTAGAGTCAAACTACTAGCTTATTGGTTATGAACAAGACTTCACTTTAAAATAGGGATGTTCTTAGATATACATACCTCATTTTGAGTTATTTAGACACATTTAATCCTTATAGTTTCATGTCTTGTTACATAAGAATAGATCATATTTGTTAAGTGTTATTATGGGAGAATTACTATTCTTGTGGTAGTACTGCCTTATTAGGCCCATATTGAGCAGAGCATATTAAGACCAAAACTCATGCACAACAACTTCCTTACTTGCAATAAATAAGCACTAATTAGAGAGTTATTGAGGAAAAACTCTCAACTAATGGCCTATTACTTGCAGAATACGGTCATGTAGAATAAGGCATTAAGTATTTTATAATGACTAATAAAGAGCCAATATTAGACCCTCCAGAAAAACGCGATTCTGCGATCGCAGAATTTACCGCATAATCAGCAAAATGGCGCAGATTTTTAAAAGGCCGCATATTTATCAAAAGGCCGCATAATCCCCGCATTTTTCCACACAAAGTTGAGGGGAAAAAAAGTTAACTCGTCTTGACGTGACGTCATCAGCTTGCGCATCACAGAATGTAAACAACACTGTATAGAGTGAACGTGTGGAGCTCATACGATAGAGAAAACACCAAGATGAAAAAATCTAATCCATCTCATTTACCAACGAACATTTCTACTAAAGACCGGGCAAAAAGTGGGGGGAAACTATTCTGCACCCCGTGCACCTCTGTGTTTGAGCATAAGAGAAAATCGACGGTGACGACCCACTTTGATTCATTCAAACATTCGAAAATGCTTTCTGCTGCTGCGGACAAGAAAGCCAAGCAACTCACGTTCACCGAGGCATCAACCTCCAAAACCCTTTCGAGGGCTACAAGAAACGAGGTGAGTAGCCTACAAGATTGAAGCTGGTCAGATAACGAACGAGTAAATGAAAACCGCGTTTTTCTGGAGGGTCTACAATATACTGCTAATATGCATGTTAATTAACTAGTTGATGGTTAATTTGTGTACTTTAATATAAAGTGTTACCAAACTTTCCCTTATCATTGTTCATGCATTTCTGTATCACAAGACAACACGTGCATTGGTTGTATCCCCAAAGTTGAAAGTAAATGAAAAAAATTCAAAATTGTGATTCATCATGATTTATCCCACATCTCTATTGTATTTAATACAATTAAAACATTTTAAAATAGATAGAAAGCACTAGTATGTTTTCTCTTTTGAAGCATAGGACAGGAAAATGCCATGTTATTCATTCTCAGTACTATTCATAGCTGGACCCGAAAAACCATACTTGCAGTTGCAATTATACACAATAACATGCAATTTAGTAGAGCTGTACCTGAATATTCAACTATTCGAATATTCGTTCGTTGGCCAACTATTCGGGTTTCAATTTCGTTATTCGGATATTCGTTTTTTTCAATTTTTTCAATTTTTTTGTTTTTTTTCCTAATGCTATCAATAAAGGCGAATTGCCATATTATTATACTATATTTATACTTTTGAATTGCACTGTTAAAATGCGGAAATATATACAATCTCAGCCTGTGCTCCTGACATCGCGTTCACTTAGTCACGGACGCAAACGGCACACTTCACCTCGCTTCACCTCGTTTCACACACCTGAACACAAAATGCCGAAGACTTCAGCTGGGTGGACCATTTTAAATTGGACGACGGTAAGAAGAACCGTTCCAAATATGCGATAAGAAACTGGCCTACCACGGTGGCACAACAACTCTGAAAAGTCACCTGGATGCTGTAAGTAGTAGCCTAGCTTAGCTTAGCTGTTCTCAAGTTGCCATGATGAAGCTGCTTTATCAGCCGTTTAAACAGTAACGTTACACATGATCAAAACGTGCACTTACTTTGCTTGGTAAATAGTTGCAAGCAAGCAACCGAATTGTTTTTTTATATTAGTTTATCAATTTTATCCAAATAGTGAAAATAATAGGAGTAATGTGGGAACATCTGGGGCTAAGGCAATTATTGGCATATAGTTTGTTCATTTATTTTTCGTATTTCATTTATTTAAATCTGTTTACTGAATCGGTAACAAGTATTACACTGTTAGGCCTACTGTTACGGCTATGTTATTAAAAGTATTGTTGTTATAACATAAATATTTGTTTTGTATCTTTGTTTGACTCTTCAGGTTGTAAAACGTTATAGACGGAATTTGGAACCAGATTTGGTCCCCGGGCGCTGCACTGCGGCTGGGTTAAATCCAGAGGACACATTTATTTTAATGTATGCGAGTACTGAGACAATAAATAAATATAAATCGTAATAGTATGCTCTTTCTGCGCTTCTGCTTAACAGCTTGTTGTCAGGTGTCTCGGATTCGGAGCGTGTTATGAAACCTTTTGGAAAAAAACATTTTATTAAAAAAAAATATATAGGCCTACCTCTCCGCACCGAAAATTTGAATATTCGCTGCTGATTACTACCGAATATCCGGAGCCCGAAAAATAGTATTCGGGACAGCCCTACAGTTTAGTAAGGAGTTACAGCTATGCCTTATACCTACACTTTCCTTATCATGTATTGACTCAATGGAGTCGTGACAACATTTGAATTCCCTAATATGCTTCCCTGCAGCAAGCAGCAATGTTTTTGCAGAGATTTTGATAATGACAGGGGGTATTACAAGCTGTATAGATTGTGCAACATTAGCAGCAGATTGTGAGCCCTCTGGGACAATCTTGGGATCTTATGCAACATAAATAATCTTGACTTGCTAGTGCGTGTGTGCCCGTTTCGTCTTCAGTGTGAGATTTTGTTTAGCCACTCCGCAAAGAAAGTAGGACTGAGCAAAATATTCCAAGGAGTGACAGATTACCTTATATGCAAACAAGATGTAGAAACAACGGATGATTGTGGTTTGAGATAACAATATCACAAAGCTATCCAAAGAGATTTAGCCTTCTTCCCAGGCGTACATTTGAGCTGCTAAGGGGAACAAAAAAACATTTTCAAAAGAAACAATGATCATTAATACAACATAAGCCACCGTACATTATCCTTCAGCAAAGAAAAACCTTCAGGCTTTTCTATATTAAGAAGTCATTGCAGATCATTTCTCGTGCCCTCTGACAGGTGAAGAGAGAATGTTCGATTTGAAAAATATTACCTCTTGAGGGGCCGAAACAGGAGAATATCAATCATTTACAGTATGAATTGTAAATTGGAATGTGCAATGGTATCAATCGTGCTGCACTAGAATCTCCTGGTAGTTTCCCTGTTTCCCTTACAACAAATATAAATATATTTACTACTGTATTCCTGCATGGCAGACAGGCAATGCAGATAAGTCGAGTCATGACTTTTCTCCTCCGCTGCGTGCCCCTCGCTCTTGCTGCTGGAGACAATCCAACACTGAAATTGTGTGGAAGGCACTTTGTAAATTGCATTGATCTTTCCCGAGACCTGCCTCCCACCTGCCGCACATCCTAATGCCTGGCTCCCTTTCAGGCCGTGTGCACTGAGATAGGTAATGACAGCCTGAGATGGCACCGCTCAGACATGGAAAAAAACACCCAGTTAAACATTCACATGCATACAAAACATGTGCACACCCCTCACACTTCGGGATCTCTTTGAATCTGAATATGAATAATTTTCAGAATCGTATTCCTCTGAAAATCACAAGGTTCTATACAAAGAGGAAACCAGTGTTTTGCATGTTTTTGTTCAACAAATAGCACCCTTTTTGTATTTTGTCACAACATTTCTGATCGAACAGGTTGGTGGCATTTTTCATGTTTGTGAGAATGATGTGCTTCATTTCTGCTTCCCGTGTGTTTGTATAACTTGTCAAGGAAAAGTGGTGGATAGAAGAAAGTAGGGGCTAAGAATCTAGCTGTTTAGGTATTTATTCCATATTACAAAGGGTTGGATTGGGGGGGGGGGGGGGGGGTTCTATCCAGTGAGGGGCTGATAAGAAAATAGGATGGAGAAAGCTATACATATCGTAAAGCACCCTGAGCCAAATTTGTGATATTGGGCTATATGAATAAAACTGAGAGGCATTGTCTTTTTAGAACAACATTTTAATAAAATCAGGCTATTTTGTCGCAAATAAAAGGATTTATGCCTAACAAACCTTTGTATACCATAAAATGTATCTTTGAACCATTTTGTGTTTTATAAATGTTGTAATATTGAAGAAAACAACCCACTGGACATTAATCTTGCTTCTTTGTGCATGGCTAACAATGCTTTCTTATGTTTATTAATCAAGATATGGTAATAGCCTGTAACCCAAGTTCACCAGAGTAGGAAACTATTGATGATGACAAAGATGTTATCAGTCCAAACAGGAAGATATAGCTATCACCAACATTTTTCATGCTGTTACATCTCTGGTAGCCAATACAAAACATTATCTGCTGCCCCTCCATGTCCCCCAGCGATCAAAAATATTCCCCCAGCGATTAGAAATATTCCCCCACTGATATGATGAAAATCTAAGTGCAATAACATTCAGGTAGCAGCATTCTCAGGCACGTGTACATGCACACCAACACAAACTTGCCCGCAACCTTGAAAGCTATTTTCCTTTTTTTAAATCAAAGCCTTTAAAAGGTGAAATGCGTTGATGTTCCTTCAGTGTACACAAGACAGAGGCAGGTTGTTTTCCATTCACACTGTTTTAGCTCAAAAAGATGTAGCTGTTTTCTGTTATTTAAGTAAGTTGTAAGTATTGTAAGTTAACAGCCAAGCAGAGGGTGTTTTTACTGGGCTTTTACAAAGTCTCAATAAAATGGAGCCAGCTTCACTCAGTGTACCTGGCTTCTATTAAGAGTTCTCAGGCTCCACTGGGCCCTTAACATGGATCCTCTGTGGATGTCATCCAATGTTATTGACCGTCCTGGATGCTGCCTGTCACTCTTCTCCATCTTCCTCCTTTTCGTCACATATACAGAGCCTCGAGCTTGAATGCACAATCATATGCACACCCCACTGCACATGCAATACAATCAATGCTGCTATCAGTGTATTATCTCCATAACCCATCATTTACAATAACACCAGGCAGTCTCCTTGACACATAAAGAGAAACAAAAAGGAGCCCTAGCTGCTGTTGTGAGTCTGAGGAGTTGGGAAGAAGGGGGGTTGGGCTAAATGAAAATCAATTACCACCATCGCCAGGCGGTGATAAATAAGCAGGGCATGGTGTGGACAGCCGCCAGGGTGGACTTGATGGTGTGAGTACAGATGGCATTCTCACAGAAGCACTGCCCACTGGCATACTGCAGAGAGCGCGTGCAGATGGACTGAACAGCTGAGATGGATGCTAACACGCTTTCTAGCGCTCCACTCAGGCTGAAAATGTCACCCGCTTCAAAACGGGCGAAAATGCCTTGTTTGTTTGATTCAAATAAAAAGATGATTATGCTTTTCCACGTGAAAACCTCACACTCCTACGCACTCCTGCATGACGCATCATCAGTATTCAAGCTTCATATTAATCAGCACTAATGCATTTCCCTCCTAATGAGATGGGTTTATTGAGTCCTAAAGCAATGTCTGCACTAATAAGCTGTTTACAAGCAAATCAATGATGGGAGAAAAGGACATGCATAGTCAATGTGCAAAGACACCATCAAATCAAAGCAGATGATTTCAAACATTTGAATAATCACAGGACTCAGCTGTGATTTTTCAAGGGCATATTTTGAATGTGTAATTAGCTCAGTCACGCTAAATGAGCGAGGTTTTTATAGGGAAATGTAAACGTTTGAAATGTTGAATCGCTTTTCTACAGGGGAAAGTGTGCGTTGATGGAGAAATGAGCAACATATGAAACGATAAATTAATGAACTTCTGTTTTTCCAAGCAGCTTCAGAAAAGGGAGATTGCTTCTACCCTATTTGACAGGGGAATTAAATAAAACAAACTTCTTCTCCTCCAGGGGCTCTTATAGATTAAACAATCTAAAAGGTTTAGAGTGTATGCACTGCTCGATCACTGCAGCAGACCCCCCACTGTCGGCCTCATTATGTTAAACTCTGATGCAGACCCAGCCTTACCGATCAATGGCAGCTCTGCAGAGATCCCCTGGCTGTACAGAAAAACTGTTGCTGACTGCTACCAGCGTACTATCATTGCACTTTTAGAGAATATAGATCTCCTGCAGATCAGTAGAAGCTTCTTATTGCTGCAAAAAAAGTTCAAGAGGCAGGTTTCTAGTGCATCGGCCCATTGATTTCTTAGAGTATGGTTGAATGTTTCAATATAGAGCGGTATAGAGAGGTAAGGCCAGGAAGATCCATGGCTTTGCGGGGGAAGAGAGAGTAGAAGCAGCTGTCAGGTGATTTCATCATGCCCACTGTTGTTTTTAAATTAATATTACATAAGTGAAAGGTTTTATTATGGTCCGGCAAGAGGCAACCGGAAGACAGACTGTGTGATATTCAAACAACAAATAGCGTGTGCGTTCCATTTTCACTCTCGTCCATCACAGACTGTTTCACAGACTGTTGCACATAGCGACTTATAATCGAAAACATGTTTAGTGCGGTACTGGCGGTATCAGCCCTGGACTGTTGCTCGTAGAAGCAGAAAGCAAGAGGCTAAAATTGTTTGTTTGCGTAACTCACTTCCGTTTTGCTTCTCATGCACTGATTCGCTAAGCTGAACAGCCAATTAGAGTGATTTATTTTGCAGACAGCCTCCGCTCCCTATTCAACATGTTCAATCGGGAGCGGAAGGTGTCGACACGGCCGAAAAGACACAACGGTGCGGGACACACCAATCTGAGTAGGGCGACAGGACGTCCATCAACAGCCAGACATCTATCGACGGCCGAAATCGGCTAGGTGTGTCAGGGCCTTTAGGCGACACAATGTGATGTTTCAAATCTCCTCTGTAGATAATTCGATTATCATCAAAACATCCTTTTGACAAACTGGTACTTACCCCTATCCTATTACATGGCTTTGTTGAACAGTAAATTCTGATTGGTCAATTATACGGTCTGTTATTTTGTTATAACAGACTGCTGCTATGAAATATAGATCATTTCTATGTAGTTCAGATCTAAGAACACAGCGAGAGTATTTTTTGTTGTTGTCATAGCAATATAATCAGTTTCAAATATGCTTTTTAATCAATATTTTGTATCACATTATTGATTTATTTAGCAGCTAATACGTGGGGTAATTCAGCAATTCAGCAAGGAGGTCATTATTTGTTGATAACCATAACAGGGTGAGCAAGACCCAAACGCTAAAGTATTAAATGTATTAGGATATGATATATAATGTATATGCTATGATGTAAAAATTGCAGAGCAGAATTCTTGAAGGCAAATCATTTCAGTGTATTTTCCATGGCAATTTGTAAATGTTTATGTTTTTATTGTACCTGTATTAAATGTTTGACCCAGTGTGCAAAATATGTTGATAGTGGGCCTGTCTCATTGCTCTATGCTCTAATGTCACGAAACCATTTTTTACCCGCAATTATGTTAAAATCTATTTGGAACCTGACCCATAGTGCGATACAGGCTCAGAGGTGTTGCAGGGAAGTAGACGTAAAAGCTTTTGGAGCCTGGGTATTGCAGGGGGGAACAACACAGATGAGTCAAGTGTAATTTAATTAGCCTCTATTAATAATATTCACAACTGCATGGCCGCCGGTATTCCAGCAGCTGCTGCACCATACTGTACATGAGTTGACTTTTCTCTGTCATTCCTCAGCTCAATAGACTACTGGATGAAAAAAAGGTGTTTGATTTTTGAGGTTTTCAGCCTCAAAGATTTTTGTCAAAAGGGAATAAGAGGAATACAAGAAGACGACACTGAGCTCTAGCGACGTAGTCATTAGGACAGGAGGAAAGTGAGAAAATTGTAGAATAATGAGTAAGAAACTCCATTGGACATTAAGGCCATGTTTACACGGAGACGAAATAGGTTGTATCCGCTACAGTTCTCTATCGTTACGGCCTCGTCCACACGTTCACAAGTTTGTTTGTGAGTTTGCAAATCTTTTAAATGCATTTGTGGATGGTGTTTTACATTTACAAATCACATATTTACACACAAATAATTTTTATGTTCACACAAATATTTATGAGACAAAGCTAAGCCCATAATAACTCAGCTAACTCAACTATGCTTTGCGACGTGCATATCCCCTCGCTTGAGGGGTCTTTCACTTATGTGAAACCCGTGCCTATCGCCAAGCACTGATGTTATATCTTTATAAAAAAAAATCGATGAACCATTGTTGTTGTGGTCTCTGTGTTGCCAAAACTGACCTGGAATTACATTGAGCTAAATGAAAAGTTTTGCGAGATCTCTTTTTTTTTAAAAATGTTAACCAATTTGTTGGAACACAATGCAGTAGATGTAATTTGGCCGATCTGACTCATTACATCAGTAGCAGAGGTCGCGTTAACCGAATATATTCCGTCTATGACGGAATTCTTTTGACAATGACGGAAAAATCTGAAAGCAGTCCGTCATTTTGACGGATTAGAACAAACTCAGAACAGCGCCAAAGTTTCCCCACAGCAGGGCTCCGATGTAATGCCCTTATGTCGTTTCCAGACCTAACTATGCCGTACCAATCATTGAAATGTCTGAGAGTAAATGCTTTACGCTGTGGCGCGCTCCCGCGAGGTGCAGTGGGCATGCACAACACGGCATAACACCGGCGCTAATTCCCCCCCCCCCCCCCCCCCCCCCCCCTTTGACAGTTCACGAGCGTGCTCTTCCTCCCCCCCCCCGTCAGTTGTGTACAGACTGACGGGTAATAATGGATTTTGACGGAAATGTTACGATCCTGTCCGTCAAAATGACCGGCAGCGAAAAAGTCTAGCGCAACCTCTGATCAGTAGCAACAATCACTGATGACGCCAATTCAATCAACAACATATTGATAAATATAATAAACTGTTTAAATAAGATTGAAATGTGTTGTGCCATAGTTTTAGGAAATGCAACATGTGGCTTATTTCCACCCTGTTTCTTAAAGTTCCCACTGTTTTTATGATCTGATTTACTACTACACATCATCATGACTGAAAATGTGAAGATTAGCGGCAGGCACGAAAGAGATGTTCTTGTAAAAAAGAAATGTCAAGTTTCAAAAAAGATTCTTAAAAAATGTAACTTTCCATCCTAGATCAAGAAAAGCCACTAAATAAAAAGGATATGGAATTTTTCAACAACTTTTTTACAATGTTCACAAGCAGAACATTAATTGAAATGTTAATCTTTTTAAAACATTACATCCTGTTTTGGCAAATACCAGCGTTTTAAAAACTACTAAATGTAGTTTTGAGTGTAGCTTGATATTTCTTTTCAAAATGAGCAGAAGCTGATACCAGTGTTTGATTTGTAAAACAGCATGATGATCAAAGGGCTGAGAAGTCTACTGTATGTATTCCTGCACAAAGGAATATATAACGCGTGTACAAAGTGGTCACAGAGGGAATTGTTTTCACACAATTTAATGAATTATTTGAGCAGAAAGAAGATCAAATCCAAGAGACAAGATTCCAGTTCTTAGATACCACATGGTCTGTCTTTGATTGTTTCACTACAGAGGAAGGCATGATGGGGCAGGACTCATCCGGTCTGTCCCAGCTGAGGTAGACAATGCTGCATGGTGAGCAGCCGAGACACTTACAGTAACAAAGAGAGAAATAGATCAATTGTCAACAGGCAACTGCCAACTCTAAGCTAATCAAAGAATTCCTGGAGCAACAAAAAGCAGAAACATCCTTCTCAACCCTCGGCTCAGAGTATCCTCCATATGCCGTGCTGCTCAGAAGCAAGAAAGCATGGTGTGCTCACCAGAGGTGTTTCCAGCAGTGGCTAATTGTCTGCCTTCCCTCAGTGATTGCAAAAAAAAGCCTTGATATTTCCTTGGCTGAGCTAAGAGGTCGAGCCTTTCAATTACCTCCTGCCTTGTAAACAAATTGTCCTCCAAGACTGCCTCCTGCCAGGAGCTGTGAAGCTGAGGAGAATTAACTACGCTACGCTCATTAGATAAAACAGACATGGCTTTACAGGCTCAGAAACTAGAACCACTTTAGAATAGAGATGAGAAGATCTTTAGACTTATTGGTGAATATACTACTGATGTACACTGTACACATATATGCCTCACCTAAAGAGTAAAATCTCTCTTATCAATACATATGCATCACTGTGATTTTCTTTTTTCCATTGTAATAGCGTTATTGAAAAGTAAACTGCAAACCACTAAAGTGTACAATCAAGCTGTTTATTTAATGCAGCAGTTAAACGGATGCATGAAATTAGCGAAAGGCACGGGAGGAAACTATTTTACAAATGATTATGGCATTAATGGGGACATATGTTCTTTAAGTAACCAGCTCATTACAATGTAAAGTAGCAGTGTACCGTATAGGCAACCCTTTGATGTCATGTAATTGACAAAAGGCGTCTGCAGAGGCTTTGTTTCGAGGAAGTAACACTTTCTTAGAAACCAACCAACAAAGGGATGAAAATGGATAACAAAGGGGTTAGGGATACCTTATATGAGGTCTATTTTTGACATATAAAAATAAATAAGATGACAATCGGTTGAATAAAGAGAAAGGAGGAAAAAGGGATAGGATAGATAAAGATCTGGGGCCGTATTCACAAAGCATTTTATCTTACCGCTAGGAGTGCTCCTAACTCGCGCTAAAACATTTTACGTATGAGTTTTTTCTTAAAAGTTATTCACAAAGCCGCTGAGACCTACTCATACTAAGGATAAATCACTAAGAGTGAACTAAGAGTGACGCGCCGTTGCTACAGTATGGATTACGTCGATTCTCGTGCATGAGTTTAGAAGCGGTCAGTACGGTGATTGGTTGTTCAGAGCAGGCGGTCTCGGTGAAACTCATCCGCAACATCCCACAAACGAGCCCACTAAAACAAGGAAATAGCCTAGGCTAGAAATGTATTCCTATCAAATAGTTATGGACAGTGCAGTTAGCAGAATACACGCATGATGACAAGTTTGTGCAGACCACGATAATGACGTTGTATATGCACGTTAAAGAGAGGGAGCAAACAATAAAAATACGTAAATTGCATTAAATCAAGGAGGCAATTAAAAGCACCCCGCAATCTATTATCCAATGAGCATATTTCCAGCACTTAAACACTTTCAATAACAGCCCATACAGCCGTTAAAGCCCCCCTATCATGATGAATGAAAACAATCTGCGTGTTGATGGAATGTACTTTCTTTCTATTGACGAACACGTCCTCATCTTTTGAGGGCGAAATTATTTTTATGTGCGTCCCGTCAATAGCACCGACCGCACCGGGCATACCTGCAATTGCCATGAAGTTGGCTTTGATCCTGTGTAGTTGTTGATTGTCCAAAGGAAACCGGATAAACTGTTGGATGATATGTGGTCTAGAGAGCGCGTTGATGGTTTGGTTTAGCCTATGGCACGGCTGACTGATGTTTGCGATATTCCTAAATCGTCGGCATTGCAAAGTTGCATTTTCCCTGTTGCTAAATATCGTAGTGTTGCCAAACATTTTATTTCCGGACTAATCGGGTTATTCCTGTTAGTCGGGGATGTTATTGCATCCCGCACTAATTCCACAACAAGTTTGATACCCTCACGATTTTGCCTATATCTCTTGATCAATTCACAGTCTTCCATTGTCTCCAAAACATTTCGTCTCGCAGCCATTTTCAGATTCTTTGTGAATAGGTCTTACTGAGTTAGGAGTCCTCTCGAGGACTTTTAAGCTCTCCTAAACTTAGGTGCTACTTTTAGGCCTAAAATACTTTGTGAATTGCTCTTAGTGAATACAATTAGGAGTCCTAAATGTAAGACTGACACGCCCATTATGTTTAGGAGTTTCTCCTAAATTCGCCAGTTAGGAGCTACTTTTTGCCCTAAGATCCTTTGTGGATCTGGACAACAAGTAGAAGTAGGATCTTTGATTTATGTTGTCCAATTTCTTTGAGATAACACTAATGTAGGACTAATAAATAGGGTTAGTGAAGACATCGCAGAGTACAACTTATATTAATTTATAGTTTATAAAAATTAGGTGTAGTTCCCCCTTTGGGCCAAAGATAGTATGCTTCATTTTGCTAGTATTGAATCACATATTTAGTTTATGTGTTTTAATCTGTTTACCTTGATAATTGTGTGTTTTCAATAGGTAACTAAAATCTACAAATGAATGTTGCATTATAAAAGTAGCAGAAGTGAGGTGTAATACCTGTCTACATGCTCAAAAGAGAGAGAGGTGGGGCAGCATGTTACCTAAATACTGGGTTCATACAATCTAAAAAAAACAGACATTAACAGTAGAGTCATGAGCGTTGCAGTAGTACAGAATGGTATCTGCTGCGAGTGCTATTTACACCTGAGGTGAGCCAAAGGCGAAACCATGTTGGTGTTCAAAGTGTTCACAGGATTTTTTTACCGCCGTTTAAAAGTTTTATCTCAATCACAAAAAACAACTAAGACGGAGAAGATCAGGGGCCTCATTTATAGCGCCGTGCGTAGGATTCACGTGGGAAGGTTGCTTACGTAGTAGAAATCCCAAAAATAGGTACAGAAAGTTTCAGATTCACCAAACATTGCGTACCGTCGAGGAAAGTGCGTACGGCACTTCCTACGCCGGTTTCCCTTTATAAATCACAATCGACTCGAAATGCGGTGCAGCTTTTGCGGGCTTCACGTAACG
Source organism: Notothenia rossii (assembly GCF_949606895.1). Lineage (NCBI taxonomy): Eukaryota > Metazoa > Chordata > Actinopteri > Perciformes > Nototheniidae > Notothenia > Notothenia rossii. The sequence goes on from NC_136904.1 coordinate 31,430,514, forward strand.
CCCATATTTGCCTATAAATAGTCAAAGAAACGCAAGAATTCATTCATTTTGACTGACTTTATGAAGAAGATCGCAGGAAATGACGACAGAACAGCTAAAAAAGAAATCTCAAACCGTGTCAGATTTGGTTATTTTGGGGAGGTCGAGATAAATCATATTGTTTGGTGGATGCAGTTTGAACCAGAGTAGCAGCATGGAGGTCGGATCGTCACCAAAATAAATAAATAAGTGGTCCGAAAAAGGTTAACGACAAAAAAAATACACATAGCCTTCCTCAGGCAGTGTGTTTGTACCAAGCGGCAAACTCTGGGGAAGAGTCGGGACGCTAATACGGAAGTGCCTCAACCTGCAGTTCATCTAGTGGCCAGTAGGAGCAGTCTGCAGAAGGGAGCAATTTCCATAGACCCCCATGTTAAAATGACTTAGTATGCATGAATTTCATGTTAGCTTAGCTTCTTAGCCTGAGCTAGCTATGTTTACTTCCAGTTCGGAGGCAGCAGGTCCCGCCTCGGCTCCGCCTCTTTGCCCTTATAGAGAGGCGAAGTCCCTCCCCTTCCGGGAGCCTCCATGGGACCCCGGAAGCGGAAAATTATACATTGAAGTCAATGGAGAGAGAAAAGTTATCTTTTGATCCCGTTTGAATTGTGCCACGAATGACACATATGATGTTTGTCAATCTTAAACAGTCATTTCCATGTAAAAAAAGTAAGTTTGTCTTAAAACTGTTGAAATATAAGACTATGAAAAATACGCAACTAGAAAGACTACAAATCCCAAATCGCAATCTGGGTCGCGTAAGTGATGTCATAAACTGTGTCCCAATTCAGCGGCCGCATCCTCCTGGGGATGCATTCGAAGACCGCATACGTCAGTTCTGCCAAACGAAGGCTGTCCCAATTCAATTGAAGACAAGATTCCTTCAAATGCAGCCCACAAATGCAGCCTTCTATTCCCAGATTTTGAGGATACATCTGATGTACACTCCGCGGTTTACCATATCCCAGGATGCAATGGGCGACGGTGACGAATGAGTTTTTAAAAAAGAAAATGGCTTCTAACGTCCCGGCAACGGCTTAAGCTTCGCAGGAACTGGATTTGTTTTTAAATGTAAGTATAGGGTTTCAACTCACCCAAATAGACATGAAACAGTAAACCGATTTAACTGTTTTATTTAAAGATACGGGCGATTGGAGATGTCTTCTTTATATTACATACATAAAATAATATGAAGCGAAAATATTTTGAAATGTTGTAAACCCCGTTTGGTTTTCATATTGTTGGGATTCATTATAAAGCTAATTTATTTATTTAATTGCTTTTGTTATACAAATCTTACTGCAACAATTTGTTTTGATAGGGAGCAAGGAGCAGACTGCTCAATTTATTAAAATGCGTGGGGAGAATGAATCCCTCTTCACCGGGGCCAAATCCTCCGCGAGCATCGCTTGGAGGTAATGCACAATATCCAGTTTGTATTGTTCTTATTTTATGAATCATCCCTCATTTCATACACTCCATTCTAATAAGACAACTAGTATATGGGTCAATGCCTTATTTTCTTTGTCGTATTTGTTTAGGGATGTGATCACTGCTTGAATTGGGCCAGTACTCACCGGTACGCAGTACCGGGACTTCTGATTTTTACCCATAGGAGTCAGGCTTTAGCCATATCCGCTGCCTTTCATACTTTTTTTAAGTACAGTGAGCCTTTCTAAAATATACAGTAAAGAGACAAACCCACCAGCTTTATAGGATATGATCTGATGCAGACACATGTTACGTCATGTTCGATATGAGAACCCCGGACCTCCCTGATTAGTCGTGGAAAAACATGCCATTTCTGAACGTTACAGTAAATATTCTGTTTTAAAAAAAAAACTTTTCCTTGTCTGTTAAAGTTTTGTTGTGTTTCTTTTTAATTACTGAATCAAAGATATAAGGATACGAATAGAGGGAGTCGTATGTTGTACAGATTGTAAAGACCTTTGATCCAAATTCTTGTTTTTGGGCTGTATACATAAAATGTACTTGAAACAGTTGCTGATTTAGAGTACTGGCACCTTTTTTTATTCCAATTCAAGCACTGGGGATCTCCATGCCACCATTAAAAAAAAAAGAGAAGATTTCTTCCTAAGTGTGTATCCTTAGTTGTGACATTGTTATTGTTTTATTCATAATACTAGATGTTGTACTATTCTCTCTGTGATTAGGACGGTTTTGGAAGATATGGACCTGCAGGGAAGTGTAACTCCCCTGCAAGCTTAGAAGAAGTGGGACAATCTTAAAAAAAGATATAAAGTATGTGAGTTTTACAAGTTAATAAACACATTTGCTGAGATTTGTTTATCTGCTGGTATTTTTTTTTGTAATGCCATGATTGTTTTACTCTGCCTTTAGGATTGCAAATACCCAGGAGAGGGAGAGGGAGTCGGTGGGAAACCCACTGCTGCAACTTGGCCGTGGTTTGTCCAAATGGATGAGATATTAGGACAGAGGCCCTCCATCTGCCCGCCTGTCCAAATATCCTCTATTCCAGAGGACACGCCGCGGCCAAGTTCAGCAATGGGGGACCAAGAGGAGGACGAGGACGAGGATCAGGTTGAGGCAGGGCCATCCCGGCCTAAAAAGAAAAGAAAGGATGGGCTAATGGACCTCATCAGAGAGGACATGAAGCAGCAGAGGGAGGAGAGCAGGGAGAACCGTAACAGGCTTTTTTATCTCCTAGAAAAATTAGTAGATAAATAAATAAATGTAATGAGCAATATGAAACTTATCATTTATTTGATGGAACAACATACAAATGAAACAACATACAAATAAAACAACATTTAAACTATATACACATTCAGGCTGAGCAGGGAGTCCCAGGTGGTGCTGCTGGACCTGGCTGCCACAATTAAGACCCTGGTGTCCTCTGACGGTGGGTGGGGCTTCATTTGGGGTGGTCTCCAGAGCTGTTGGGGAAGCTTCTCTCCACAGTACATCGGATTGTCCATTCGGGCTAGGGTTCGCAGGGTGGACGCAATCGACGGCTGCCATGTCACTAAGATGTTTTCAGCAGCAGATAAAAACAAAAGATGTATATAAATATTGCACAAGGTTATTTTATCACAGCTCGTCAATTGTTTTACATACCTTTACACATAATCGTGGTCACCAGGAACCTCCTCCAGGGCAGACACCTCCGCAGACAGTTGGTCCCGCCAAGGAGCACCACTGACTGCCTCCAACACGTCCTCCCCCTCATCCTCTTCTGGGGCCATGATGTCACCGGCCCCAATGCAGATGTTGTGGAGGACGGCACATGCTGTTATGATCTGACATTTTTAAATTGGCAGAAATATATAAATATATATATATATGTTATACCTCATGTTAGATCTACTCTTCATTATTATCAAAATGTCCTAATGAGTGATTACTTACTTGAAGAACAAAGGTGTGGTGCACCTCCAGCGCTTGCAGGAAGATACTCCTGAATCGTGTCTTCATCACCCCGAAGGCACGCTCGATGATGGAGCGTGCCCGGGAGTGATTGCTGTTGAAACGCTGGGGTCCCACACCTTGCAGCGGCCGTTTGTAGGGAGTGATGAGGGGGAGTGGATGTTGGAGGCAGGGGTACCCCTCGTCTGCGAGGATATAATGCCCTGGAGGAGGGTAGAGGGCCCGCCGATAGAGTGGGCTGTAGCGGAGCACTCTAGAGTCATGGACTGACCCAGGCCAGCCCACGTACGTGTCGATGAAGCGGCCCTGATGGTCACAAACAGCCTGCAGAAAAATGGAGCTGAACAGTTTTCTGTTTCTACACTGTAAAATGTTTGGCTGTAAAATTACAGTAAATGACTGGCTACTAGTTGCATGGATTTCACAGCAATTTACAGTAAATATTTCACAGTAATTGACTGAAAATATTTCAAGTAATTTACTGTAGATATTTTACAGTAAATTAGAATAAAAGTACAACTAAATACTGTGGCTTTACAGTTGCCATGCCCATGGAATTACTGTGATATAGCAGTACAGAGCTGTGGTATTATGGTACCTTGCTGTACATAAATTACAGTAATTACCTGTATGTTTACACTTTTACTGTAGAAGTAATGCAACACAGTAGCCAGTAATTTACTGTAAATATAAAAATGTAAATAATACGATAATATATTGTAAATTTGACTAGTTAACTGGGATTTTACACACAATTCAATCAGCTCAATCAATAAAGAAGAACAAAGAAAATGCCCATTTTAACTTTTTATTACTCCATTGAAGTGCAAAGTACATTTCACAGTGTCTTGGACATGTTGTTACGGCCCCAACCTCTGCTCCGCGGTAGTGGTTCGTGCTGAGAACCGCAACATGAAAGAATACACGGTACACAATAACCGGTACTTGGTAACAAGCATTTATTGATAATCAGCCGTTGGTTCCCACAAGCAAAACGGGAAATAAAAAGAGGTCTGGAGGACTGGCCAAAAGGAACAAACAGAAAGAGGGAACCCGAGCCAGCCACACCACGGGCCGTAGGACCCAGAGCTCCCCCCCCTAACCAGAAGTCAAATTTAAACCCTTTGGGAAACAAAATAAAGCCGCGAAAACTGGACTACCAGGTCTTCAAGGCTAAACATAAACACATCTGCAAAAATATGGCCTGCAGCTCAAAATGGCAAAGAGGTATTCTAAGGAGAGTGTCTCCTGGCGTTAGGATAGGCGAGACATCCTTCTCCTCCAGCTTCTCTTTATATAACACGGCTGAGTGGAATTTGGAACACCTGGGCAGACGCGGAGGAGCCAGGGGCAGACCAGGTGCACCTGGGCAGAGGCGGAGCCAGGGGCAGACCAGGTGCAGCTGGGCAGAGGCAGAGCCAGGGGCAGACCAGGTGCACCTGGGCAGAGGCGGAGCCAGCTGATAGCTGTAGGTGCGTGTGTGTGGTACAGCGTGTAGGTGTGTGTGGTACAGTGTGTGTGTAGATGCGGCTGACAGACAGGTCTGAGTTGGTTTGGTGTCCTCTGCTTACTTTTAATACTTGTAAAATTATTTTCTTTTGGCCCGTAATTTATTTTCCTCATTGTAGCGACCAGAGAGGGGAGAGGAGGGGCATATATCCAGTCTCTGATAGTGTTACGTTATTATGAGAGTGCTCTGTTTCATTCTGAAATTGTATATATTTATATAAATATATATAGGCTATATATGTGTGTGTGTGTGTGTGTGTGTGTGTGTGTCCCTGCATCTGTAGCCTGTTATTGTCTCATTATACCGCACTGCTAATGAATTCAAAGTAAATATATAAGTGGTTATGAACACATCTGTCCATCAGACAGAGGGCTGCTGCGTCTCCTGTCATCATTAACGGACGTCTCTTTAAAATGACCGCTCAGAGGAGAGGAGTTCTCATTTCTCTAACCGCCTGCTGCTTCCCCTCCTTTCTCCTCGGTTCCCCTCCTCAGCTCCTCCGCTCGCATCTCCTGTGGGCGGGACTAAGTCTCGAGGATAGGAGTCGAGGAGGGGAGTTAGAGAAATGAGAAAGGGCCCAGGTGCACCTGCTTAGCAGGGAGACAGAAAAGAAAACAAGGAGGGGAGCACGTGTCTACACAGACATCCACTCGAAGTCAACCATTTTTCTGAAGAATGTGCTGACATGGGGGTTTAAATTGCCATGCCTCTTTTTGGCTTTCGAGCCCGTCTCAGGATTAAGGCCCAGGAAGCACCTGAAAACAATAAGCCAAGACAACAATTTCAATTTACATAGATTTATATGTGGCATCGTTTAGTTTAAGGCACATGCAGCGGTGCCCCTTTCAATTTCAGTAAAACCTGCACCAAAGAAAGAAATTAGTATTTAAAGCCAAGCAAGAGCGATAAAAGCAAGAAAATCCCTTAATTTGTTGTGTTATCACAGAGGATGGTCTGAATACAGTATTTTACTGTGAAATAATGCAGTAACATGTTGTGAAATCCTGGTAATCATTTATCCTGGACATTCACAGTAATTAACTGTGCCTGTATTGACTTCACTGTGAAATTCAAAATTACTGTATTAAATTGTGAACATTACAGGTACAGACTGTAAAGTGGTAAAACAGTATTTATTGTAAAATATTACAGCTAAATATTGTGAAATCATGGTAATATTTTACAGTGACCATCAGGGCCGCTTGGTGGACATGGCAGCCGTCGATTGCTCCAGTAGCTTTTCTGAAGGCTCTGTGTCTGGCCAGCCCTGCAAACCCACGCGACACAGCCTCCAGGTCTTCTGCTGTCCTGGGGAGGTGGATGACCTGGTGGCGAATGGCCACCACCTCCTCAGTCACTCTGTGGACAATCCGATGTACTGTGGATCTAGGCATCCCAAAAACTCTGGAGACCACCCTGCATGATGCCCCACTTGCCAGCCAGAACAGGAACACCGGGGTTTCAATTGTGGCCCCCCATCCATGTCTCTTGTCCTGACCCAGGAGTTCCAGCGGCACCTTCAGGGACTCCCTGCTCAGCCTGAAATCAGGGCGTGTGTCCTGGTCATTAAAAAAAACCTGTCCAGGAAAGGGACGCTTAGGTTGACCCTGCAATACAGGGGCCTTGGCTGGTAGAGGGAAAGGTTGAGAAAAAGTGTTAAATAAGTGAAGAGCATTTTTTTCCTATGTTTATTTTTACAGTCTATGGTTTGTACCAGGGACAGGAGACACCCCCTTAATGAGAAAATGTAAGAAATGATCGGGGAATCCCTCCGGAGTGGAGTCATGAGGACTGGATCTGAATTATTTTTTTGTATTTGGTGGTTTGTGTCCCAGCTGTCGATCAGCTGTGCGCAGCGGCTCCACTGCAGCAACTCTATATCCACCAGTTAAAGGAAATACAACTAATGTGTTGTGTTATATTAGCTGCACAATTTACCACATAGGGCAGGGATGGCAAACATACGGCCCGCGGGCCGGATCCGGCCCGGGAAGCATTTCAGCTTGGCCCACGGAGCTGAAGGACTTTGCTAAGTAGGCTGTGAGGAGGGGAAAAAAACTGCTATTTTGAATCCTTCCACTAGTGGGCGCACTACCGCACCGGTACCAGTGAGAGCGCAGCCAGACTGTAAAACAAGTGATGAGTAAGAGTAGTGATTGCAGTCAATAACCTCTGACACCCTCATCCCCAAATGTCTCTGTCAAAAAAGAGAAAAGTGGACACGGAGTGCCGAGTTTTCCAAGAAAAATGGACTGCATCCTATTTTTTTACAGAGGTAAATGGAAAACCTGTATGCTTGGTGTGTTCGCAGCAAGTTGCTGTGCTCAAAGAATATAATATTCACCGCCATTATGAGACTCACCATGGAGAGAAATATGACTGCTTGCAAGCACAATGGAGAAAAGAAAAGATAAATGGCCTGCTATCAGGTCTAAAGAAACAACAGGCCATTTTTACCCGGAGCCGAGATATAAGTGACGCAGCAGTGAAAGCCAGCTATCTCATCGCTAACGAAATAGCATCAGCCTCAAAGCCATACTCTGAGGGTGAGTTTGTGAAAACATGCATGCTGAAGGCTGCAGAAATTGTGTGCCCTGAGAAGCAACAAGCTTTTGCCAACATTAGTCTAACGAGGAATACAGTGAAGGATAGGATTGCCGATCTTTCAGCAGATTTGGATAGCCAGAAAAAAACAAAAGTCAAGTCATTCGTAGCATTTTCAGTTGCAATCGATGAGAGCACTGACATTACAGATGTTGCTCAACTGGCCATATTAATTTGTGGTGTTGATGAGACTTTGACGGTCACCGAAGAGTTCCTTGAGTTGGTTCCTATGACAGACACCACTAAAGCGGATGACATTTTTAGCGCTCTCGTTGAAGCACTGGACAGGGTTGGAGTGGACTGGACCCGTGCTGTCAGTCTGGCTACAGACGGCACGCCATCAATGATTGGGAAAAAAGCAGGTGTTGCAACGAAATTCAGGGAGAAAGTACAAGCAGCAGATGGAGGAGATCGTTTTTGGACATTCCACTGTATTTTGCTCCAGGAGGCATTGTGTTGCAAGTCGTTAAAAATGGATCACGTCATGAAAGTGGTTCTTCAAACGGTTAATTTCATCTGAGCCAGAGGGCTGAATCACCGTCAGTTCGACAGCCTCCTCAGTGATAAAGACATCACCTGTAGCCTACCATATCACACTGAAGTAAGGTGGTTGAGCCGAGGTGCCGTGCTGAAGCGTTTTTCTGATCTACGCAAGGAAATTGGACAGTTCATGGAGAAAAAGGGTAAGCCAGTGCATGAATTTAAAAAAAAACAGAATGGCTGTAGGACCTTGCATTTATGGTGGATATTTCAGAGCACTTGAATAATCTGAACATAACGATGCAAGGTCGCGAAAAAGTTGTCACAGAATATTATGACAGCATACGCGCATTTAAGTTGAAGCTGGCTTTGTGGGAGACACAGCTGTCAAGTGGTGACCCTGCTCATTTCCCTCATCTAAGAAATGTGCATATGACCGGAGTTACTGCTGACATGAGACGGTACAAAGACAAAATTACGGAATTGCTGCGGGAGTTTGAGCGGCGGTTTCAGGTCTTTGGTGAGCTTGAGACAGAGTTTGCAGTTTTTCACTCGCCATTTGCAGTTAAGGCTGCGGATCTGCCCGTCGACATACAACTTGAGATAATCGACTTACAATGTGATCAGGATTCAAAGGACAAATTTGCCTCGTCGGACTTGGGCACATTTTATCGGTATCTTTTGCCAGGATACCCCAAATTGACAGCCCTGGCAGCAACGGTTTTGACCATGTTTGGGAACACCTACCTTTGTGAACAGGTTTTCTCTGTAATGAACATTACTAAAAAAAAGCTGCGCTCAAGACTCACACACAAGTGCCTGAATGAAATAATTAAATTGGCTGCTAGTCAGGATTTTAAGCCTGATATTGATGCCCTTGTGAGGGCTAAAAGATGTCAAGTTTCATGAGCAAATTAATCAGTTCTGTGACCTCAGTTCTGTGAAAATAAGAACCTACTGAAATATTTGAAAATGTTATATTATTCTGTCACTGAAAATTGTGTATTATAATGTCAATCAGCGGCTTCAATAGGCAAAAAATAGTTTGATTTGATGTGACACTGTGACTGCACTGCCAATATAAAAATTCTATATTTTCAAGGCAAGGGAGGTAACTCAAACTCCTCACTTAATAGCTCCCACGTTTTTATTTGCATTTTGTGGTGAGTCAGTTCAGGTGGAAACTGTGATCTGTTGTAAAGAACATGTGTGTAGCACTTGAAATTGCACTTGTTTGTCTTAATACAGTACATTTCAGTTTGTTCATAACGTTTTGCGTCTCATTACATGTGGACATTTTCCGAATGTACTTGTAGCTACTTATTTGCACTTAAACAGAAATATTGTCGTTATTAAGGGCCTGTGGGTTATTATGCTATGATGTTACTGGTCCGGCCCACTTTAGATCAAAGTGGGCAGTATCTGGCCCCTTAACTGAAATGAGTTTGCCACCCCTGACATAGGGTGTTCTTAGTTTCCATACCTCCGTCTTGGCAAACGGCATAAAACACGATTAAACATGATAGTATAAAACCATGCCCGTATACAACCGATAGAAATGAAAACGGCGTCAGTTTAGACGTAATTCTGTCCTCCTGCTTACCGCATAATTTATGAGAAAACATTTCATAACATTAACACAACATATTCGAGGTGGTTTTAAATAACATATCCGTATTTATTTATTTCTCCAAGTTATGTTTTTGTGTGCAATGAGGAGTCTCAAACAGGCGTTTGTTAAATCATTTTAAGATTGGCTTTAATCAATTTATGAAGATTAATTCTTCATATATGATAAATGAGAGGTAACATTTTATTTATGGTATTATTTCCAGATATTTCTCTCTATTCTTCCTTCTGCCAACGGTGTCGCAGTTTCTCGTCTCTCCTGTTTTTGTGCTTAGTGCGTACGCATGGGTTAGAGTTTGCGTGGAGGACCGCACATTTTCCCGTCAAGTTAGTATTTTATAAATTGCAAACATTGCATAGAAACTGGTGTACGGCATTTTTTGAGCGTATATCCTTTTATAAATGAGGCCCCAGAGGAGCAAGTCAGTAACAAACTATTTGCTAGAGCAGCGGTTTTCAAAGTGTGAGGCGCGCCTCCCCTGGGGAGCGCCAGAGAGCTTCAGGGGAGGCACAGCGTGAGAAAAGAATAACGACAAACAGTGAAATTTAGCTAGTTAACTTCAGCTAACTTTATGCGAGTGGCAACATGGATCGATGTTTAGTGAAGTTACCTAAAGTGAAACAGGAGACAGCGTCTGGTGGAAAATGTCACTTGCACACTTTTGGCTGTGGAGACCGAGTTCCCCCACCTCGCCAAAAAGGCTGTAAAAGTGCTCATTCCCTTCACCTCCGCCTACCTGTGTGAGTGCGGGTTTTCCGCATTGACTTTGATCAAAAGCAAGTACCGGTCAAGCAGGGGCGGATCTACCGGGGTGGCATGGGGTGGGAACTGCCACCCTAAAAATAGCCTTGCCACCCCAGCTGCCACCCCAGTTGGCAGCTTTGTTTTTGAAATCGGACATTTATGAGAGAAAATCCCTAATGTCCGAGTGCAAGTGAATGCAGCACAAGACGCGAGCCTTGTAACCCCTCCCCCGGCCCTGGCGCGAGCGTGGAAATGTGATTGGCGGCGATTTAATTTGAACGGGACGGCGCAAACCGAGAAGCATTCGGACCCAAGTACACGGAAGGAATGAGGCATTTCTACAATGACAGAGAAGAGACTGTCAAGTTAGGCTGTACTCAGCATTGAATCAAAACGCACTAAAGCTTTGGATCTTAATAAGTTTGTGAGGCGTTTTGCTGAACAAGATGGTAATCGCCGCATTCAGCTGTTATAGGCATGCCAACTTGATGCTCTGCTCACGGATGACTCGATGAGCATAACAAACTGTTAAGATGATGACCTTACATGTGTAAATATTTTTTTTCTTTGTTGGTGTCTTCCCCCAAAAACAGTTTTAAGTCCTGAAAAAGTCAAATAAGACGGTGTGTCAAACTACACTGCCCAGCCAACAGAATGTAACCACTTTGATTTAACTAGGCCAGTAGGTAAGGACTTTCCACTGGATAATGATACCCCTACATTATAGCAACAACAACAATAATAATAACAATAGCAATAATAATTGGGAGGGGGGGCACGGCTGTTCTTATGTTCTCTGAGGGGAGGCTCATCTTCCCACACTTTGAAAACCCCTGTGCTAGGGCATAGTCCTGATACCAAGCTCAAACCAACTTCGAAAATATTCGTTTTTTTAAAAGCACAAACGAGTAATCAATTAATTAGTTATATTGCTGCAAGGTAGCTTCCTGCCACCCACGGCAGCACTTCCGATGAACAGCGCTAAAGCCATTACACCAGAAAGAATGGAGTTGGAATGTCTAAGTGACTTCAAGCAGGAGCATAATTCTTGTTATCATGGATCAACACTTTATTTGTCAAAAAAAGTCCCAATTTGATACTCTGCTAGTGACCCAGTAAAAGTGTGTCATTGTTTTGTCATTAAATGTTAAAAATATATAGATTAAAAGGAAAATGTTTAGAATAAGATAACAGAAAAGTAGAATGTGCAACCCTGACTCAACACCACTGTATGCCGACACAGAGTAATTTAAGGGATTCACTGGATGCAGAGGGAAAACAAACAGAATATCTCAGCAGTGGTGGGATGTTCGCTTCATTCAAATGTTATCATCCACTCCTACTTGAGAAAAGCTCTACATTCCTCTGTGTGCTGAAGTGTACAAAATGCAGATGCTCCTCCTGGGTGGGGGGGGGGGGATATGATTTTCTGTCACATTGCCCTGGCCATGAATATATGGATGCAATTGTATAGGCTGTGACAATGTATAGAGATGTTCAATATGGATTTTGTACTATCACAAAATGACACTATCAATAACTGCACCTGCCTCAGCTTAAGATTAAACAGACTGTATGTAAAATCATTCCCTGATTAATAATGTTTAGAGATGTATGCTCTCTGGATATGTAAGATAAAAAAAAGATTTATAATTTAAAAAAATGAACACCACAATATATTTCCTTTAAACCTAGAATTTGTGTTTGTCTAAAGAAAGTGTGTTTTTGTTTGAGTGTGAGACAGAGAGCCTTTGAGATGGACTGGCCTCATAGCTGTAACTGTCAATTCATAGCAGGTTAATACATTTATATCAGGGGTAACCAACAGGTCGATCGCGATTGACTGGTCGATCTTCAAAGCCTTCACTGTCGATCCCTAGCATTTAAAAAAATATATATATTTTCCAAAAAAAAAAGAAAATGTTCATGCTCTGGTTGGTTGGTTGTTTAAAAAATCTTTTTAGACCATGCTCTGGTTTGTTGATTTGAATCACGCACAGGTCATTTTACAAACTCCAATTGGTTATTAGATATGTTGACGTCTATGAATTGCTGCATGCAATTGTGGGCGGGGTTAACAATCGTATCTTAACGGTCATCTTGAGGAGTAACTTAAACTGTACCAAGTTCTGCTAATATTTAACCAACATCGATATGGCTGAGGGTCCGGCGAAAAAGAAATCAAAAACGTATTATTTTCACCCGGAATGGGAGCATGAATTTCTTTTCACATCAGCGAAAGAGAAGACTATATGCCTCATATGCCAACAGGCGGTAGCCTTGGCGAAACGGGGCAACCTGGAGCGCCATCATGCGAGCACCCATGGTAAATTCAAAGACTCATATCCACTCAACAGCGCATTAAGAACCAAAATAATTGATGAACTGAAAAGAGGACTAAAAGCACAGCAGTCACTTTTCATTGCGCCTACAGCAAAGAGCAATGCAGCTACAGAAACGTCCTTCCGGATTATCCATATTTTGGCTCAGCACAAAAAAACATTTACGGATGGTGAGATGATTAAAGAAGCAATGAGCGCCACAGCTGACGTCTTATTTGCGGATTTCCAAAACAAAGAGGACATAAAAAAAAGGATAAAAAGTGTACCACTTGGTGCACCTAATGTAGCCAGAAGAGTCGAGTCATTGTCCGAAGATGTATCCCAGCAAGTATTAAAAGACTTGTCTCTCTCGGAATACTTTTCAGTTCAATTTGACGAGTCTACCGATGCCACAGACACAGCCCAGCTAGGTGTGTTTGTCCGAATGGTTTTCACGGATTTTGCTGTCAAGGAGGCCTTTCTTGCCCTTATCCCATTGAAAGAAAGAACCAGGGGTGAGGATGTGTACAAGGCATTCAATGACTATGTTCGTGAGTACAAGATTCCCATTCATAAAATAGTGTCCTTCACAACCGACGGGGCACCAGCGATGCTCGGTGTTCGTTCAGGATTTGTTGCGCTGTGCAGAAAAGACCCAGACTTTCCACCATTTGTAAACTATCACTGTGTGATACATCAACAGGCATTGGCAGCTAAAGCAATTGACATGTCACATGTAATGAATGTTGTTGTTAAGATTGTCAACTCTATTCGTGCAAAAGCATTCCAGCACCGGCTATTTAAGTCTTTATTGGATGAGCTCGACTCTGTGTATGGAGATTTGATCCTTCACGCAGATGTAAGGTGGCTCAGTCGGGGCAAGGTCCTCCAGCGTTTTCTGGATTTGCTGCCAGAGATCATCAGTTTTCTGAAGTCGAGGGACGAGGAGTATGAGCAGGTGTCCGATGATACTTGGTTATTGGACTTGGGGTTCCTTACCGATCTGACTGCAAAACTCAATGACCTTAACCGAGAATTGCAAGGGAAAGACCGAGAGCTTGGTCACATGATTAGCGCAGTGGAGGCATTCAAAGTGAAGCTCAGTTTGTGGACCACTCAGTTAAGACATAAGAGGCTGACACACTTCCCAAATCTTGGAAAGGTGTCACAAAACCTCACAGACAAAATGGCTTTCCATCCTGAACAATTCTGCGCCCATTTGAACAAACTGACATCAGAATTTGGTGCTCGATTTGTTGAGCTACAAGACATGGGGCAAGTAGTTGGTTTTGTATCAAACCCTTTCCTCAGCGTTGACATTGAACAACTGTCAGCTAAAATGCAGGAGGTGTTTACATTACCTATGGGTGTTGACATGGAGATCATTGGAATGCAAAGCAACATTGAATTGAAGGCAAGAGCAAGAGATCAGGACTTTTGGTCACTCGTGAGTAGAGAGAGGTATCCACTGATTGTGTCATGTGCGCTTAAACTGAAGGCCTACTTTGGCTCCACATACTTATGTGAAACGGCCTTTTCACAAATGAAAATAATTAAATCCAAGTATAGAACTTGTATGACTGACGCACATCTTACTGACTGCCTCCGGCTGGCAATCAATAACTATCAGCCAGATTTCAAAAGGCTTACAGATAATGTGCAGTCACAGCAGTCTCATTAAAGGCAGGCTGATAGAGCAACTTGAGCATTGAAAATATATTGTGCATTGAACAGAGAAACTTAATATGGATTACATTGAACTGTAGGCTAATATCTGTACATGTGAATATTACTAATTGAACTGAGAAACTAAATATAGTGTATTCAACAGATACTGTAAATATTAATAGTTTGTATTGAACAGATATGCCTACCGTAAATATGAATATTGTACATTGCACCGATAACTGTGCATAACTCTGTCTTTCTTTGTGTGCATCTTTACACGTACATTGAGCCTGTTGTAACATAAATTGATTGCAAAAATAAATATGACGATGAATAGTCTTACCCCCAAGTGTTTTTTTTGGAAGATATCAGATTGGTAGATCTCGGTTGAAATTTTTGAATAAAAAGTGATCTTGGGCTTGAAAAGGTTGGTTACCACTGATTTATATGGATCGTTGTGTCCTCCCCCGTCTCCCCCATGCGTCGTTGTTAAATCACCGAAGCTATGTCCTGCGTCTCTTATCGCCTGCGCTCCAACATGCAAGCAGACAGCTCAAATGTCCCCCTTGGTTATCAGTATTTAACACGGGGGAACATACACGCTACATGCTGATCAGAAGTTATAAATGGTGTCAACAATTTGCCACAAAACTTCATTTGAAACCTGTGCTAGGAAGTCTGAAAGACTTGCGTTTGTGGGTGATGCCAAATTGGGCGCAGCTACCTCATCTCCATTTCGGTCTGTAGAAATAAGGATATCTAACGAGGGAAGGAGAAGTCAACTTTAACCAGACAATAATGGACTAGTAAATGGGCCTTAACATGCAAATGTGTAGGTTCATAATGATATGTGGTGCCTCTACTGTGACATGTTTACATGCTTTAATGTTCAAAAAGGTCTTTATTTTTCTCATTGCCTGTGCTGCAGCACCTCTTTTCATCCTCTGTCTGAAACCAGAGCCCAGTCTGCTCTGATTGGTTAGCTGCCCGGATCTGTTGTGATTAGTCAACCGCTTAGAGATGTCCCATCACGTACAATGTGTTGGAGCGCTAGCCAATAGAAGCGCAAGTTTTACATAGTGATGTCATGTTACGGAAGAAAAGAGTCCAATGGCAGCTGGAGGATTGTATGGGAGAGAAACTCCCTCTCGAGGGAACGCAGGGATTTTAGCCTTAGCAGACCATTTAAATTAACAAAAACCTAAAAAACACACTACAGGAAAGGGAAAAACCCCGATAGCATAATAGGGCCCTTTTGGATATGTTTTACTTTAGGATTTCATAAAGTGTCAGTGTTTGCCAAAGATTTTTTAAATGGACACTTGAAAATTATTTGCAAAAGTGTGGAAGCATTAATGTAAAAAGTAGAACACACACTTAAACGTTCACACACATACAGACACTTCACACATGTAGTGATTTCAAAATCCTTCTTGAACTGCACAACATGCATACATGACTTTCAGTGGAAGGACTTTGATCTGCTAATGGTCCAGACAAGCGCAACAAGAAGATTTGGCAGAGGCCCAGCCACCGTCAAAAAACAGAAGTTAATCTGGTGAGAGTTTGGGAGGTGGGCAGGTCGCACACACGGCTTTGTGTGCGTTACCATGGCATCCACAGAAAGAAGAGCGAAGCCCCTCATGTCTCTCTCAGAGATGAAGGCATTCATCACTTGAGTGACATCTAACAAGGAGTCGATTTACCTCAGCCCGAACACAGACATCAGCACCCACAAAAGAAACTGCATTAACTGTGGCTATTTTTGTCCTACAATACAATTTTTCGTTTCGTGGTTTAAATCTTCTTTATAGCCTTTAGCCAAGACAATAAAGCCCGGCATGTAGAGCTTTCCAAAGTGCTGTACATAATTCATACGGTACAATATATTCCCTACAAGGAAAGGGCTTGACAAGCAGGCCAAGCCTAATTTGGAGCAATGTAACCGAGCAGATACTCCGGGATAAAAACAGCTGTCAGTTTGACACGGCAAGCATATTGCGACTTGAGGAACTTCAGACAGAATGACAAACAACATGCACTACATGGCAGCATTGGAATGAATCCGTCTCTCAGTTGATTGATTGTGCACTTTGTTTGAATTTGTTATGTGTGTGCTTCCATGCTCATTTAAATGTGTTAATGTAAATGCTTCTCACATAGGTATTTTACAATGGTGGCTATAGGACATCATTGCCAGTCACAGCTTCCTATAGTTTCTTTGAATGAATACAAAAACTGCATCTGCACTGTGAAACAGGGATGTTTTGTTTCTCCATCAACTCCACAAGCATCAGAGACACCAGAGGTCAGGTGAAGCTGTTGCTAACCTTATCTCTTGTTCAATATTGACTTAGGTCAAGATGAGGAAAAATGTATATTTGGCTCGTCTTGAAGTAATTCCCTTATTGACTTTAGACAGGATAACACTGACGTATTGGTTAACAGACGCCAAGGAGGTTATATATTCATCCCCTTGCTAATAACTTAGTTATCACAAATAGTCTAAATCAATTTCTATTTAATGCCACGGGTCAAAGAGAAAGGGATTATTTTTTGTTACAAATCCTGAAATAAATTCTGAAAAGATAATATGGTGTATTACAGATTTATCTCACCATTAATCATGATAACATTACCAAAAGCTGAGATCTAGTCAGGGCCGCCCCTCCCTACATGCAGATCATGCAGACTGCGTGGGGCATCATCTTGCGGAGGGGGCCTAATCTTATGCGCAAATGCGGCGCAATTCATCTTATAAGCAAATGCGTCGCAATTACGAGCGCCACGAACGTGTTCACGAGCGTGCTCTATCACACCTCACCTCGCGACAGGTGAGTGACGAGTTGTTTACAAACCCGGGTGGGGGGGGGGGGGGCTCATGAAAAAATCTTGCGTTGGGCCTCACGTTGGTCAGGGGCAGCCCTGGATCTAGTGATGTAGAAGAGGCAACAAACCCCATCAGGTTTTCTTTGGCAGTTGGATTTGCGGGTTCTACAATCTACAGAAAGTGACCTTAGATTAGCTTTTTGTTCGACAAACAACTGTTTCTGAAGTGTAAGAATACCTCAATGGAATTTATGTTTTACAAACTGGCTGCTGTAAATAAACATCATAGTTTGCAGGCTAACATCTCAGTTCAACAATGACTTTATGTTTGCAAATGACTACAGATGTAGCCATCTAGATGCCCCTCCACCTACCAAATTCCAGCCAGAAACCTAACGAATCCCAGTGGCTGGTAACTTACACCCCTGCCCCTGTTTCCTGAGAGGGCGTTGCTAGATTCCACTGTAGACCCCCCGATATATAGATAGATATAGATAGATATAGATATAGATTTATAGATTTATAGATGGATTGGTATGAGGGTGCTTCCTTCACAAATACACATACTCAGCTAACTGGGTAAACTTCTGTCTTTGTTTAGGCCTTGGTTAACACAGTATGTTTTCCTGGACTAATAATAGTACCAACAATATGTATTTGTTTTTAGCTCCATATAACTATGTTTATATAATAGGTCTGAAATTGTGGCTCTTTTAAAACCTGATCATCTCATGGCTGACAGCTAAAAAGAATATTCAAGTTTCTACCAAAAAACCAAGATTTGCTAAAGCAAAATCCATGTTTAACCTTGTGAAAGGCAATCTATTTATCCACCTTTATATCCTTTTCAGATTCTCGATAATTTTGTTGATTTATTTTAACATGATTTCCTTCTAATGTCTCAAAGCACTGAGTTATGTCGCCTCTCTACCATTAACCGCTCAATGGTGCATCTCTCTCGTTCCTGTCAATGTGCCTACACCACATTAAAGATGAAGATTTTTCTCATGTAAATTTCCCCTCCTCCCATCATGTTTTCCATGTCTCTGAAAATATGTTTTTGTCCCTCTCCAGCCACACTGAACCAGACTCTGGTAAACAGATTGACAGCTGGGAGAGAAATACACCCTTGGGTTCAAAAGTGAGCAATGTCTGAGAACTGTCTGAATGTCTATCCTGTTGAAAGGACTACCACACTGAGCCGCCCAAAGTGACATGTGTGATATGATTGGCTACTTTTGCCTGGATTAAATGTAATTAAAGGAGATGCTTCTTTATTGGTAGTGGCAGCCTCCTGATAAGACCCTGACATCCCTCAGATCCCACCAGAAAATCAACTGTCTCTCATAGCAGGCATTTCCTGCCTTATTATCTTAAATAACTCGACTCCTTTATAAGACTGATTTAGTTTTTTGGGGGAAGTAAAATACTGGTGCATCACAGTCACTTGTGAGTGGTAAAATGTTAGGTAAAAGGTAAATGAAAAAAAAAATGGAAAAAAAAAGTGTGGTATGCCATAATGTCCAGTAATGCTCTTTTTATCGCGCCGCTTCTTCTTTGCCAGGAAAGTTTGTAAGAATGTGAGGATTGGACCTCATCAAAATCATTCCAGCTCTTGAATTAGTAACTGCTTAGCTGTAAGTATGGACATGATGTTAACTTCATAATTTCCATGAGTTTCTTGAACAAGAGATTTGTTCAGTCGTTCAGTCACTGAAGATGTAGTGCCACAAGCTGTGCGTCTCATCAAGCATGCCTACTGAATAAATGGGGGGTATACTGTATGTGCAGACAACCTTCGTTATATGACCAGGAGCTCATGCTTCTTTGCTGGCTGCCCTTGTGTCCATTTTAGAGTATTGGAGCTCTTTTGGCTTTGAGGTGTCATCATCATGAAGTTGGCAGAGCTTAACATCCCGGTCTAGCGAGCACAGGCCTCATACACTTTGGCATGCTGTTCTATTTGCGACAGCATACAACAACACTCTGAGCCGACAAAGTTAGAAATATTCAACTTCTACTCAAGGGGTTGAATTAATTCAGGTTTACATCAGGTTTTTCCCGGGTCGACGAGGATGCTGGCGTTGTTTTTTCGCCGCTCCTCCGCCCCAAATATTGTTCTTTAGTCCAGATCAGAACCTCTCCTGTCTGGCTCTCTACTTTTGAAACGTCAGTCATCAGCAAAAAAATAGCGGCATCTCTATATCGAATCGACACAGATCTTTGTGTTGTCATCTCCTACCTGCTGGCTCTTTCCTGCTCATCGGTCCCTAGCCCGCTAGCTAGCTAGCATTATCGGACCTAGCAGGCTGCTATCTAGATGCTCCTCGGCTCCCTGAAGTCTGCTGAGCTAACAATTCTGTCTCCACCCCAACTCCACCCTTAGTCCACCCTAACTCCGCGGCTCGTGTGGGTCTTCCCATCCCGCTTCGATCAGCCGGCTTCCCCGCTGACATCGTCTCTCCCTGCTGCCTACAGCCGGTGGCTATCAAGCTAGCTAACAAGCTAGTAGGCTGTTCACCCGGCTCCCACTCTGCACCAGGCTGTCAGCCCCTCCTACGATTCTCCTCCGGAAACCACTGGAATCATTCTCCTGATATGCTGTGGATTATCACTCTCATTTTATCTGGACTCACACCGCTCCTTCTTCCACGGTCACCCGGCTCCTGGTCTCTGCTGCCCGGGTCCCCAGCATTAGCTAGCTCCGTGCTAGCGCCACTTCACGGGATCATGCCGCCGCTCTACTCCCTGTCAGATCTCCACTCCTTTAATAACCGCCTGCCTCCGGACTGCATGGACATCCTCGCAGATAATGAAATACTCCGCAAACGCCGTCCTCCACACAGAGGCTATGGCCGTAAGTCTTTATTTCATTCCACGTCTCCACGCTCCATCCCGTCCATAGAGAACCGCAGTGATGCGTCGTAAAACCCGGAAGTAAACTTCTTCGGGTTCCTTCGCGAAAAACCAATGCAAATTCTCCATAGGATTTTGGAAAATAGCTCGAAATAAGGTCTGTGGTTGACACACATTTAAGAGAGGGATCACGTTTTGTTCAGCGGGATAATCTCCACATGTCAACCCTACTTTTATAATTTTTGAATCATAAATCTAGTCGCCAAAAGTGAAATGCTAACGTTATGCTATAAACGAACTACAAGCCAGTACAGCAGCAGGGTCGCACGACTTCACAGTAGGGCCTGGCTCATTTCGTGGCATCTGCAGGCAGTGGCAAGTACTTCCGGCATCTGCCACAGAGGCCGCTACTCCGTGGTATCTGTGGCAAGTATATGCCACAGATGTGGTATCTGTGGCAAGTATATGCCACAGCCACAACTTGCCGTGGCAAGTAAATGCCACAACTTATATATGCCACAACTTGCCGTGACAAGTATATGCCACAACTTGCCGTGGCAAGTAAATGCCACAAGTTAAGAGTTAAGAGAAGGTTTACGGTAGCTGCCACCCGCCTTCCGTGGCAAATGCTGATATTTAAACCCGTATTTATCGCGTAAAATGTCGCTGTTTTGGCATGACTTTATCGGACTGATCTGTACACAAGACTGATGATCTGTTACTGATGGTCCGATCATATTTTAAAAAAAGATTAAACATATGTTCAGATTTTAGTTGGAGAACGTGGTTTGTTAAAATAAATAAACGTGCTATTTTTATGATAATACTCAAGATATATTATTAGTAAGTTGACATAAAGATCTAACATTGTTGACCAGAGGTGGGAAATAGGCTAACTTGTATACTCAAGTACTGTACTTGTGATTTAGAAATAGCCTAGTTGTACTTTAGTTGAGTATGTAAATGGTATGTTACGTAGTAGGCTACTTACCCCACTACAACTCAGAGGTAAATTGTGTAATTGTAGCCTACTCCCCTACATTTATTTAATACGCTACCTTTAGTTACTTACTACAGATTCTGATTAATGATGATACATATAATCAAGTCTTAAATCAGACTTTATAGTTACTCCTGGAGTAAATTCACAAGATACCCTACTACAGTATACAAAGTCATTAAAACTAGCTGCACCTTTACCAGCTTTGAGAACACTTTCATGATCAATCATTATAATGAAAACATGTAATATGCACTTTAAGTATATTGTTATGCTAATCATTTTGCGCTTTTACTTGAGTAACATTTTAATGCATGACTTTTAGTTGTAACAGAGTATTCCAACATTTAGGTTGGCTACTTCTACTTTTACTTCACACTAGAACCACAAGGGGTCGCTGTATAGCCTACCTAAAACCACCAACGTGTCAAATGAACGAATGCATTGATTTTCAAGGTACAATGTTATTTTATTTATCATACTAGAACACAATGAGTGTTGCCACTACATCGCCGTGGCATGTGCCTTGGCATTTGTGGCATCTCCCACAGAGGCCACTACTCTGTGGCATCTGTGGCAAGTATATGCCACAGCCACAACTTGCCGTGGCAAGTAGGCTATATGCCACAACTTGCCGTGGCAAGTATATGCCACAACTTGCCGTGGCAAGTAAATGCCACAGATGCCACAACTTGCCGTGGCAAGCATATGCCACAACTTGCCGTGGCAAGTATATGCCACAACTTGCCGTGGCAAGTAAATGCCACAGATGCCACAACTTGCCGTGGCAAGCATATGCCACAACTTGCCGTGGCAAGCATATGCCACAACTTGCCGTGGCATTTGCGCATGCTGAACGGGAGTTGCCACAAGATGCCAGAGTTAAGAGAAGTTTTACGGTAGCTGCCACTCGCCTTCCGTGGCAAATGCTGATATTTAAACTCGTATTTATCGTGTAAAATGTCGCTGTTTAGGCATGACTTTATCGGACTGATCTGTACACAGGACTGATTTGCGATCTCTATTTTTCAAAAAGATAATAAATTATCATTTATATTCAATTTTACTTGGAATAGCCTACGTGGTTTGCTAAAATAAACAAACGTGCTATATCTATGATAGTATGCTAAACATAGGCCTATATTGTAATAAAAAAAAAAATATTGGCAAGTGAGCGTTGCAACGCAAGCCCTTGGCAATTGTCGCTTCTTGAGGGGAGTTTCCACTGCTTGCTACGATAACCAGGTGTATTGTTACTAGTAAAGACAAATAATTAAAAATAAATATCTGTATTGACACAGCAACGTGTACATACAATGGTGTTATTAGACTTGGCTACAGACTTAGGGCAGCTGTAACTGATTGCAGTTGCCACTGCTAGTGAGATGCTAAGATTTATATTTTATAAATGAGGCAAAGGACAGTTATATTTGATTGTACACATGTATAAATGTGTTATTTTAAATCCAGGCATATGTACTTAATTTGTATTATTTTCGTTGTTAATAAACAGATTAATGTCATTGTATCTGTTTTGTTGTTTAATATTTTAATTCTGGTTGAACATTTTTATTTAAATGCTTCAGATTATTCTTATTAGATATTGATATCGGTGAATCCAAACAAACCATGTTATTCCGTTAAGACAATCATGACAGTATATTAAAAATCAAGACACAATGCATGCTTTTTTATCCATCCTTTTTTTGCGTTTTGAAAGTGGTGAACAATTAACATGAAGAATGTTCTCTTAAGCATGATACTCCAAGCAATCCTCATTTAACCGTATAAAGTTGATTTAATATGTTGAGGAAAGAGGGTTACAATGTAATATAATTACACCCTTGTTAAAACTTTTTGTGTGCATCAGTAAAAAGGTTATATGTCATGCATGCAAATATCAAATCATTGTGTTGCTAATTAACATAAACAGATTTTGATATGATACGTTGTATTTAATTTATTTATCTAAAATGTTGAAATCTTTGCGTTACAGCAAATAATAATAATAAAAAGAAACAGGAAATAATTTACACATTATTAGTAGATATTTATCTACAGAGTATCTAAAGAATAAACAATATAGCCTACTGAATATGTAAGAATACACTACAATAAACCATCTCACTAAAACCAATAGAAACATATATTTGTCTTTCTTAACCCTTTCATCCATGAATTATGAAAGCCTCACTCAGGATTTTTTTACCAATTGTTTTTATTGCTCTTGGGGCATGAAAAACAAGATTTTAACTTTAGTTTATTTTTATCTATTTTTTTCAAATTTAGAACATTTTAAAATACATTTTAAAAAATAATTTTAAGGATGATGTTTTCCTTATTAATAAGTCACAAATCACAAACTCAGTAAATGAACACTGACATAACAAAAACACAGAAAATGACCACTAGTTGTCATAAAGTAAAACAGTAACAATAGGAAATTACAGTCTTTTCAAGTGAATGTATATATTTATATATAAAACAAACAATAGAAGCACACTTACTGTCAAGTAGCCTATACCAACATTAACATAAGATAATCCTTATGTGTATTATGTATGATGGAAATCCATCAAGGGTGAAAGGTTATATCATGTGCACAGCTATTGCTTATGGCAATGAAAATCGTATTGGTCCCGCCATGCGTTTTAGAAGGGGGATGATTTTAACCGTTTTTATTTCAGGGGGGATGCCATCCCCCCTCAACTCGAGTACCGACTATTATCATAAAAATAGCACGTTTATTTATTTTAACAAACCACGTTCTCCAAGTAAAATCTATAGAACATATGTTTAATCTTTTTGAAAAATATAATCGGACCATCAGTAACAGATCATCAGTCTTGTGTACAGATCAGTCCGATAAAGTCATGCTAAAACAGCGTCATTTTACGCGATAAATACGGGTTTAAATATCAGCATTTGCCACGGAAGGCGAGTGGCAGCTACCGTAAACCTTCTCTTAACTCTTAACTTGTGGCATTTACTTGCCACGGCAAGTTGTGGCATATAGCCTACATGCCACGGCAAGTTGTGGCATATATAAGTTGTGGCATATACTTGCCACGGCAAGTTGTGGCATGGTTGTGGCATTTACTTGCCACGGCAAGTTGTGGCTGTGGCATATACTTGCCACAGATACCACATCTGTGGCATATACTTGCCACAGATACCACGGAGTAGCGGCCTCTGTGGCAGATGCCGGAAGTACTTGCCACTGCCCGCAGATGCCACGAAATGCGCTTGCTGTCTCTCCGACTTCAACGTCACGCAAACTTAAGATCGTTTCAACTGACTTGCACTGAAACTGCACTTTAAACACTTTAAATATATTAACATTTTAAACTGTATACCCCGGTTATCTAGGCCCGTTTTGTTTAATGTATACCACGTTTATCTAGGCCCTTTTTGTTTTGTTTTATGTATACATGTCACACTGTGGGAAACGATATTTCGATATTTCTGGATGTATAACACATGTAGAATTTTTGACAATAAAGCTGAATTTGACTTTCGCGTGCTTGCATATTTTAACAAAGCTTTTCATTTTAGCCACACTGAATTGAACTAAAAGTCATGGCTGTGTCATTTACCAGTCTGATATCGTTTTACAAAGATGACAAGAAGAGTGTAGATAGAGGAGAGAACCACTACAAGTCAGGACACGTTACAGTGCAGCCTAGATGAAGGTGTGCTTACCGGTGTTGTCAGGGCTAGCATGAGGGACAAGGTTTATAGTGTCGGTGAGTAGTGATAGCAAGAGTACCGTTAACCTAGAGTTAATTTATTCACATTAATTCCCATCAACAAATCAATTGTATGTGTCACATGAAATCTTTATTAGGCAAGGCAAGGCAAGTTTATTTATATAGCACTTTTCAACACAAGGCAATTCAAAGTGCTTTACAAAAAATGAAAGACATTAAGAAAATGGCATTTAAAATCAGTCATTAAAAAGAAAAGCTAATAAAATAAACATTAAAAGAAAAAATACATGGATAAAAGTTACAGTGCAGTCTAAGATATGAATAGTTCAATTAAAAGCAGCGACAAAAAGAAAAGTCTTCAGCCTGGATTTAAAAGTAGTAAGAGTTGCAGCGGACCTGCAGGTTTCTGGGAGTTTGTTCCAGATATTTGGAACATAATAACTGTACGCTGCTTTACCATGTTTAGTTCTGACTCTGGCGACAGAAAGCTGACCAGTCCCTGAAGACCTGAGAGATCTGGATGGTTCATCATTTAGCAGGTCAGAAATGCATTTTGGTCCTAAACCATTCAGTGCTTTATAAACAGCAGCAGTATTTTTGAAATCTATTCTTTGACACACAGGAAGCCAGTGTAAAGACTTCAGAACTGGAGCGATGTGATCCAATTTCTTAGTGTTGGTAAGGACTCGAGCAGCGGTGTTCTGAATCAGCTGCAGCTTTCTAATAGATTTTTTAGTGAGACCTGTGAAGACACCATTGCAGTAGTGCAGTCTACTGAAGATAAAAGCATGGACACGTTTTTCCAAATCCTGCTGTGACATTATTCTTTTAATCCTAGATATGTTCTTTAGGTGATAGTAAGCTGATTTAGTAACTGTTTTAATGTGACTGTTGAAACCAATAACTAATTTAATCCGCTGACAAGAGAGCCCACCTCCGAAGATCGTGACTGGCTGAGGGACAGACTCGGGGGCAGGTTCTCAGGAATTTCTTGGCTTCTCTCCCCCGAGCCAGAAGAGGAACACTGCAGCTTGGAAACACTTACTGTTCCTGAAATTATCAAATCTGTTGGGCATCAGGGAACTGAGGCAATTGTGGCAAGCATGGCATTGTCTGAAGAGCAACAGAGGGCAATTCAGGTGGCTACCACTGGTCAGCGAACCAACCCAAACTGGCATTTGTTCAGGAAAGGAAGGTTGACTGCCAGCAACTTTGGAGCTGTCCTGAGGTCAAAGCGTGTGACTGCTTCCTTTATTGCCAGGGTGCAAGGGCAACAACAGGCCGTTGATGGTGTTTTGTCTCTACAGTGGGGGACTATGAATGAATGTGAGGGCGTCAGGTCATTCACCACTGCAACCCAGATGCAGGTCCATGAGTCAGATTTGTGGCTCTCCCTATCAGGATTGTTGGGGCCATCTCCAGATGGTCTGGTAGGGTCTTCCGCTGTGCTGGAGGTAAAGTGTCCCTACGGAGCCAGGGAAATGACAATTAGTGAAGCATTGCAAATCAAGGGCTTCTGTGTCAGTAAGGAAGGAGAAACATTCAGCCTGCGTGAGGAACATCCTTACTGGCACCAAGTGCAAGGTCAGCTTCACCTCACTGCAAGGAAGAAGAAATAAAAAAATGGTGAATTGTTTTTAATTTACATTTACTCGCCTTTGCAATGTTGTGGTTGTTAGAGTGTTAGGTTTCCTGTCAGCTCGTCTGTTGGGAAGATATAAAATATTAGTTTCATTGAAGTCACACCGTCACATATACTGTAAGAGCATTAAGACATACAGTACATAGGCTAAAACAAAACATCTAAAGATATAACCTTGCACTTTGATAAGTCTCGTGAACATTTTCACTATTTTGACATTTTTATAGATGAAAATTGAACTAAAGAAATAAATGGTAGATTAATCCATATTGAAAATAGGTGTCAGCTGCTACACTAATTATAATAGTTATATTTCTTAATTAATTAAGATAAGATATTACTGTATTGATCCCAATTTGGGAAATGTTTGTGTTGCAGCAGCATAACAAGAAAAACAAAATATAAGTTATTATATATACAACAGTATATGAGGGATGGAATATTAAATTGAATATAAATGTGATTTTACGTCCAAGAGAAGCTATGGAGCAGAGAGTTCTCTGCCAGCCAGAGGTGATTTGTTATTAGTTCAATATGTCAAACTGATTTCCCTGACTAAAATCTTTATTTACATGGTGAAACGTTATGCTGCTTGTACTAATTAGACTTATCATATAAGCCACACAGGTTTTAATAGGATGTATTCATTATCTTTACTTATGTTGCGGTCTTTTCAGCAGCGCCATCTCTAAAACGGCGATACAGTGAAGGATTATTTGAATTATTTGAAGGATTAAAGTAACGTGTTATGGCAGGAAAGTTAAATCTGGTATATTCATTTTAATGTCACCTTATATATATTCATGTGTGTTAAATTTGAAGGGACAAAGTATCTTTTCCCTCCCCCAATATATTGAGGTGAAGTACTTGGGTTTAGAGAAGAGATGGGAGCATGGGACACCCTTATTTGGGAATAGGGCCAAGACTCTGGAATGTTTCCCTCGTAAAAGAAGGGTGTGCGTTACACAATCTTGTAGCAGATGTGTGTGTGTTTTCATTGCAGTAAAATATAAGTGCTACATGATTACTGGTCAACTATACCTCTGTTCTTATTCTTTCATGTGTGGGTACTAAATGGCTACAAACATTGTGGAGAAATTAGCTTAAACATCTTTCATTACTCTATATGAAATGGAAGCAGTTTTTTATGACAGGGACGAGAGAGTTGGGGGAGGTAGCACATTCCGAGGAGTTTCAGCATGTCAATTGTCAGGGGAATCGACTTGTTTTCAATAGAGGTGTGTGGTTGGTTACTTTGTGTTAATAATAGCAGTATGTGTAAAGGAAGCTGGAAATATACAATGTGAAACCTTTTATTTGAAGTAAAGATGTGAACAATAGCTCAAACAAATGGAAGGGCTATAGGACTAATGAGGGTGTTCTCTGTATATTGTTCTAAGTAACAGTGGGATTTAAAATATTGGAGAAAGTATGGAGATGTTCTTTCGTAGTGTGTGAAATATGTGATGCTTGAAACAGGTATTTCAATTTATGGAAGAAAATGGTTTCCTGAAAGAGTCAGGTTGGGTAGATATGTAACAATGGATGAAACAATTTATAGAGGGAGTTTTTGTAATATCATTAGTAGACATTAATGGTGTTGTTTAGATGGCATTTAGCAACTAAGACAGATAGTATGATTAGAAAGAGACAGAGTGGAAAGGGTTGGATTGATTCAATCTCAGTGTGCTAGATTTCTTATGGATAATGCGTCCCGGGACCTGGACTCCCCCTCTGAGTTAGAAAGGCTACGACCCCGTCCCTCCAAGCAGACAAAAGACCCAACCCAAAAGGAGGCTCCTCCTTCTCCATCAAACAGACAGAGAACCGGAGCTGAACCGTCTCCACCTGAGGCATCCAGAACCAAACCGCTTGCTGACATACAGAAATACTCTCATCAGTCCCTCAGACAGGGCATGAAGCTGAGCCACGAGATTTGGCACAGGAGCAGAGTGGGGGACACGAGAGCAGAATCCGCCCTCCATGAAGCAGCAGAGAGACTGTAAAGGGGAGATGAAATGCAAAGCAGTGCAAAGAACAGTGGCATGATGTGGGCTGCAGATGTGACTGGGCCAACGGCTGCCTAAAAGAGTTACAGCAGATGGATTCAAGAGCTGATCGACTGAAGAGAAGACAGAATCAGAGGAGTTGGCATAGTCGATTTGAAGTGAGGAGGTCGGGGTCACGGCTTGAGACAACCAGGGGAGGAGAAAAGGAAAACGGGAATGAGTGAGTTTACACATAAACACACTTATTCACAAAACGCGCATAGAAGACACCACATTTAAAGAACTTGAATTGACTTGATAAATAAGTAAAGATAAAAAGAGGTATTAACCATGAATTAATCGATTGGTAAATTCAAAATAGCAGTAAAGAGGAAACTATTAATGTAAAATGAGAAAATCGTTCTAAAAACACACTGAGGGTTAAAGGGGGAGACATGAGGGAAATATGCACTACACTTTAAGCAGGGGGTGTTTTGGAGTAGCACAGTGTAGAACCATATTCTTCAATCTTTCCATCATATTAATAAATCATTCTTCAAGAGATTTTTATTCATGTGTGAATAAAGTACTGATCTCATTTGTTACAATATTGATTTCACCATTGTGGCATAGTTATTACCATAGGAGGGCTTTAGGATGGAAACTGTTTTTAATCCTTGGTAAAGTAAAGGGTGATGGTTGCATGTTCGGACACCCAAGGTTCCACACACTGCTAAAGAGTTTAACATTGTTTTTAAGTAGACCAGAATTGAAGATAAATGAGTATAATGAGCTATGAAATGCAGAGCTACACAGATCCTAGTAATGTTTTGACTTAAGATAATAGTTATGTACACAAGTTTCTGAATTAGATTTCTTAGACATTTTAATACTACTTAGTTGTAAATAAATTGCAGTAGTAGTAGTACTATTATGAAGTGAGTTTTGTACCAAGTTGCAGGAAATGTGGGAAGCAGCCGTCCCGATGACAGGTTAGAGATATCTGACTTAAGGTGGTAATCGTGAATTGATAAATGATGGCGCTCCATATATGACTGATTTTTGTAGACAAAGGATACTGGCCTATGCTGAAATATCAAAGTCTCTGCAGAGCACGACACATGGCCAATGAAACTGAGACCAAATGACCTTTGACCCTGACTGACAGTGTGACTTGAGAAAAGCACTATCAATGACTGACTCTGGGGCTGACCAAACTTGACTTTACAACCTGACAGTGTGGGTGTGAATGAATTTCTGCATGTGATCAGTGTAACTGCATGATTCTAAAACAATAACTAACCGAGCATGTCTTTGGACTAATACATTATTTTGGAGCTCCATGGGAAACACAGGTTTCCTACAATTCCACGCATTTGGAAAAATGCACATGTGACCCGTTTCTAATTCCCACAGGAGTTGGCGGTTTGCAAATGTAAAACTCAAACTAAAATCTAAAGATTCTGTTTCTTTTAGGACTGCCAGCTGGAAATGAACACTTATTTTCCCTGGAGTGTTTACTGTGAAAAATGATGGATTTACTTTTGTGAATGATGTTTGGTATTTTCTTATAACCACTGGTTACCTGAAGGTTTTCTTCCCATACAGGATTTTATTACACATGTTTACATGTGTAAAAAGGGGGAGTGTGGGATATTTTCATTTAGGGACTGGAAGAAACCTGCCGCCCCAACTCAGATGTTCAATCTGACCATTGATTGACAGTTTTAGATTTAACCTGCTCCATATCTGGGGATAAGATACTGTTTGATGAATGTTGACATGTTTCTAATATTGATTGAGTTATAACAGGTAACACAGATGCAGAATCAGTGGCCAAGGGGCTACTGAGAGAGATGTCATTCCAGAATGAGAATGAGAAGGTGAACTGTGATAATGAAAACTATTTTGTAATATTTCAACAGGTATTAAAGTAACTGAGGTTTGAAATGTAGAAAGAACATATTACAGCTAAGTTAAAACATAGGAATGTAATGAGATAGAATTTAATTTAGACAACATCTTGTAACTAGCCTGGTAAAGAAGTAAAAGCCATAGACTGTTTAGATCATTATGGGGATGTACATTTAATTTAAAGTCATAATAGAAAGACATTTGATGACAGTATGTTGAATTTCTGTATTCATTTTTCAGCTTGATAATATCCAAGCAGTGACAGGTAGAAGCAGTCTCGCCTGGAAATTATTCACTTTGTCAGTATCATGATTTTAGTTGTTTTTAATCCATAACATTAGTTTGTTCCATTACCAGAGACATTAGCAGTTCATATTATATTTAGATTTTAAATGGGATCTCAAGGATTTCATTTAAAATAACACAGATGCTTGTCAGGAATTCAGAGCTATTGAGATATGTTATTTAGTTCACCTGAAGATGTTGGGGTTTATTTTGTTGACACAGGCCAAGTATTAGAATTCTGAAGCGGCCTACCAGTGGTGGGTCAAACACCTGAGGGCCCAGAAGCACTGAGCGTAGACTTGAGGGGTGGGTATCAGATTTCTCCACACAGGTTGCTGACGCCAAAAGGGGGACCCGAGGAGCAGGAGGCCGACACAGCGGAGTTCGTCTGGCTGAAGGTCGTCAGGCCTACGTGACTCAACCCCAGGCTCTCCGGCCTCTACAGAGTGACCCAGAGGACATCTCATGCCGTCCGCCGAGGAGCAAAGGGGGACATCTGGTACTACTGGAGCCAGTGTGCGGCGAGGAACACTCCGGCTAGGACCTTGGAGGACATCAGGATGGACCTGGCTATCGTCAACGCGGACATCCCTACAGCAGACGACTTGGAAGGAGGCGTCAGCGGGCTGGGGGACTTCTCGAGGCAGCAGAGGAGTCTACTTCTCTCTGATCAGATTCATCAGTTCCACCTTTGAAGGAAAGGCCGCATCTCCCCCTCCCTATCAGCTGCCCTTGTTGGCGTATTCCGCTGAGGGGGGGGGGGGCCCTGATGATTCAACAACACGCAAGGATGCTGCTTTCTGGCACTCAGGCTCTCACTCTGATAGTTTCTTCATTGGCATTGGAGGTTGTTTTCTGTTCTCAAGGGTTTAATGAAGGGGGACAGACACAGTATTAAAGAAGGACAGTAGTTTTGTTTCAAATGTCTTATGTGTGTTGGTCTCGTTAATGCGAGACCAAAAAGGGGGAATTGAAGGATTATTTGAATTATTTGAAGGATTAAAGTAACGTGTTATGGCAGGAAAGTTAAATCTGGTATATTCATTTTAATGTCACCTTATATATATTCATGTGTGTTAAATTTGAAGGGACAAAGTATCTTTTCCCTCCCCCAATATATTGAGGTGAAGTACTTGGGTTTAGAGAAGAGATGGGAGCATGGGACACCCTTATTTGGGAATAGGGCCAAGACTCTGGAATGTTTCCCTCGTAAAAGAAGGGTGTGCGTTACACAATCTTGTAGCAGATGTGTGTGTGTTTTCATTGCAGTAAAATATAAGTGCTACATGATTACTGGTCAACTATACCTCTGTTCTTATTCTTTCATGTGTGGGTACTAAATGGCTACAAACATTGTGGAGAAATTAGCTTAAACATCTTTCATTACTCTATATGAAATGGAAGCAGTTTTTTATGACAGGGACGAGAGAGTTGGGGGAGGTAGCGCATTCCGA
Source organism: Notothenia rossii (assembly GCF_949606895.1). NCBI lineage: Eukaryota > Metazoa > Chordata > Actinopteri > Perciformes > Nototheniidae > Notothenia > Notothenia rossii. Next base: position 31,462,593 of record NC_136904.1, read on the forward strand.
GGAGTTTCAGCATGTCAATTGTCAGGGGAATCGACTTGTTTTCAATAGAGGTGTGTGGTTGGTTACTTTGTGTTAATAATAGCAGTATGTGTAAAGGAAGCTGGAAATATACAATGTGAAACCTTTTATTTGAAGTAAAGATGTGAACAATAGCTCAAACAAATGGAAGGGCTATAGGACTAATGAGGGTGTTCTCTGTATTAGGCCTGTGTGAAGTTTGACTATTTGAAAAGCATCTCTAATACTGCTTAAGAGTATAGGTAATGTGTTCCTCGTTGTTATTGATATGAAAGTAATTAACATGTATTACGTATATTTAGCCAACTATAACAACTATATCTTAAAACATACTTTTAACTTGTGTTTGGCAGTCAGGAGGCGGGAAGATGGACACAGGGACAAAGGGCCATAAACGGGATGTGTGTGTGCTGGCTACAAGCTGCTGTGTCACACTGATTGGGTGCAACAGGCCATGTGTTGGTCTCTGCCAATAAGATGACCTCTGGGGGAAAGCACGTACACCTCCTCCTCCTGTGTTTTAGTATGAAAGCCTGTGTTTTCCTTTGGTTCGCGCTCTTGTTTTTCACCGGCCGTTCCTGAGACCTGTCTCACACGGGGGTAGAACCTGAGCCCGGAGTACTCTGCAGAGTGCTTCGTGATTTCTTTGTATTTGTATCGTTACTGTATATCATTAAAGCAGGATTATTGTTTCACTTGCATTCTGGTGTTTCTTAATCCCTTCCTTTTCCCGAATTCACCCAGCTTATCAAACGACACGCGGAGACGAGGTTGGTTTTCAACATCCTCCAAATCTCCAACAACAGTCACTACCCAATATTTACATTTCACCGTGACATGGACAAAAATGTAACGTCAGCTTACCTCATGGCACGAATCCAGACTCTCCTTTGGAAAACATTGGCCGGGAAACGATAGAACAAGCACGTTTCATGCGGAAGACCTGTGGCTGCAACCCGGAGCAAAGCAACAAACCATTGCGTAGCTAACTAGTAGCGCTAGCTTTAGCTAACGTTAGCTAACGAAACGAACTGGAAAAAAATTGGAAAACACTGGTAATTAATTATTCTATAATTTGTTAAACTACGGTGTTAAAAACGACAAAAATCCCCAGTGGGGTCACTGCTGATGTATTTAATGTCGTAGAACAAAACGTGATTTATCTCTTAAATTTGTGTCAACCACAGACCTTATTTCGAGCTATTTTCCAAAACCCTATGGAAAAAATGTATTGCTTTTTGAGGAAGGAACCGGAAGTGCTAAAAATGCTAACTTACTTCCGGGTTTTACGACGCGTCACTGCGGTTCTCTATTCAGTCCTGTCACACGCCCACACTACGCCATCACAACAAAAAACACGTGAATCTGACCAATCTCCTTCCACTCCCCTGGTCCACACAACCCCTCCCAATGCAACGTCACCTCAGAGCATCCCTGCTCAAAACACGCTCCATCCACAATAAAAGCCACATTCTGAATGAATTCATTAAAGACAATAACCTGGACTTTCTGTATCTGACCGAAACATGGCAAAAGCCCCTGGACTATTTTTCTTTAAATCAAATCACCCCAGCAGGATTCACATACATTGACAAACCTTGCCCACAAGGGCGGGGTGGTGGTATAGCTGCTATTATCAGAAAGGAAATATAGACCCTCCAGAAAAACGCGATTCTGCGATAGCAGAATTTACCGCATAATCAGCAATATGACGCAGATCTTTAAAAGGCCGCATATTTATCAACAGGCCGCATAATCCCCGCATTTTTCCACACAAAGTTGAGAAAAAATTTGTTTAACTCGTCTTGACGTGACGTCATCAGCTCGCGCATCACAGAATGTAAACAACACTGTATAGAGTGAAGGTGTGGAGCTCACACGATAGAGAAAACACCAAGATGTTAAAATCTAATCCATCTCATTTACCGACGAACATTTCTACTAAAGACCGGGCAAAAAGTGGGAGGAAACTATTCTGCACCCCGTGCAACTGTGTGTTGGAGCATAAGAGAAAATCGACGGTGGCGACCCACTTTGATTCATTCAAATATTCGAAAATGCTTTCTGCTGCTGCGGACAAGAAAGCCATTCAACTCACGTTCGCCGAGGCATCAACCTCCAAAACCCTTTCGAGGGCTACAAGAAACGAAGTGAGTAGCCTACAAGATTGAAGCTGGTCAGATAACGAACGAGTAAATGAAAACAGAATGAGGCGGAGAAGTGTGTGTGTGTGGGGGGTGTGTGTGAGATTAAAATAGCCCAATTGCTTTTACAATAAATAAACATTGAATGTGTTTAATTGAATAGTAAAGGGGTTTAACGTTAGTGGCAGGTTGTGTGTGAGAGAATAAATAAGACAGCCCAATATTTTTAAAAATTGTTATTCTTTTCCCCCGCATATTTAGCATATTTCGCAACTTTCCGCATATTTCGCAACTTCCCGCAATTTCACCGCATAAAATCACATAAAAACCCTGCATGTTTAATTGCATAATCAAGGATTTTAGCCCACATAATCAAGGAATTTAGCCCGCATAATCAAGGATTTTTGCCCACGTTTTTCTGGAGGGTCTAGTAATAAAAGCTACCATAATCCCCATCCCTGATGCTTCTTCATTTGAACACCTGATCTTTAAACTCTCTGGTCCCACTCCCCTGGTCACAGCCATCCTCTACCGTCCCCCAAAACCAAACCCCTCCTTTCTCTCCGACCTCTCTGACATTCTCACTCAGCTTTCTGCCATATCCCCATCTGTTCTCCTCTTAGGTGATTTTAACATTCATGTTGATGACCCGACCTGCAAATATGCCTCTGAATTTAAGGAAACCCTTCACTGCTGCAACTTCTCTCAACACATCAACTTCCCAACACACAGCCGTGGTCACATCCTGGACTTGGTCTGCTCCACTGGTCTCACCATCCATCATCTGTCCAGCCTCAATCTCCACGTCTCTGATCACCTGGCCATCATCATGGACATCAACATCCCCATCCCCGCCCAAAAGCAAAAACGCACAATAACCTACAGAAACCTCAAATCCATCTCACCTTCAGCAATCACTGCCTCCATTACCTGCAAGATGTCTGTCTCCCCGCCCCCACTTTCTGAAAACCCATCTGAACTTGTGGACTATTATAACAGCACCCTCTCCTTCTGTCTCAATGAACTGGCCCCCACAAAAACTAAAAATGTCTCTTTCATACACTCCGCCCCCCTGGTATACCCCCGAACTCCGCCAAATGAAATCAAGGAAACGTCAACTTGAACGCCAACACAAGAAAACTACACTAACAGTCCATCTTCAAATCTACAAAGACTATCTCCAGCAGTACAGTAATGCACTCAAAGCAGCCCGGTCTAATTACTACTCACAACTCATTCAGTCTGGCTCCAGCAACCCCAAGCGTCTCTTCTCCACCATCAGCAAACTTCTCAAACCCTGTGACAACGCCACCTCGTCCTTCACCACCGAACAGTGCAACTCCTTCCTTTGGTTTTTCCAAACCAAAATCAGCAACATTTACAGCAATCTGACACCCTCATCAGCACTCCCCACCTCCCCTCCTGGCTCCCCCCCCTTCACCTCACAGCCCCTGTCCCACTTCTCCCCTGTGACCCCCATGCAACTGTCCCACTTCATGACTGGAATTAACTCCACCTGCACACTTGACCCAATGCCCTCCAAATTTGTTAAAGAGAGCCTCCCTGCCATCTCCCAGCTCATCCCCACCATCATTAACTCCTCCCTCAGATCTGGATCAGTTCCCCACTCTCTCAAACTGGCTGCTGTCACACCCATTCTCAAAAGACCTCGACTCAAACCTGACATCATGTCCAACTTCCGGCCCATCTCAAATCTCCCCTTTCAGTCAAAAATACTTGAACGTGTCATTGCCTCCCAACTAAAATCCCACCTCAGCTCCAATGACCTCTTTGAGCCATTTCAATCCGGTTTCCGATCAAAACACAGCACAGAAACAGCTCTTCTGAAAATCACAAACGACCTCCTCCTCTCCTCTGACTCCGGCAACCTGAACATCCTCATCCTCACCGCAGCATTCGACACCATCAACCACACCATCCTGCTGTCCCTCCTCGAATCATCACTCAACATCACTGACACTGCACTCTCCTGGCTGAAATCCTACCTCACCGACAGACATCAGTTTATCAACATCAACAACTGCACCTCCTCCACTGCTCCTCTGTCCCAAGGCGTCCCCCAGGGTTCGGTTCTTGGCCCCCTCCTCTTCATCCTTTACATGCTCCCCCTTGGCAAAATAATCTCAAAAATCTCTCTCAAAAATTAAAAGCATGGATGCAAACAAACTATCTCCAAGTGAACAGTGCCAAATCAGACATCATCATCATCGGCCCCCCATCCCGTATCAAAGACATCCAGAATTTCAACTTCACCATTGACAGCGACACTCTATCTCCCCCCCCCCTCACATCCGCAACCTTGGAGTCATTTTCGACAGTCAGCTCAAATTCAACCACCACATAAATCACATCACCAGGACCGCCTTTTTCCACCTCAAAAACATTGCCCGTCTCCGCCCATCACTCTCCTCCTCTGCTGCTGAAACCCTGATTCATGCATTCATCACTTCACGACTCGACTACTGCAATAGCATCCTCTATGGCAGGGGTGGGCAATTATTTTTTCCATGGGGCCACATGAGAAACAAAACATATTGTGGAGGGCCGGGCCAAAAGGCTGAACTCAATTCTGTATAATATTAATTGTATTTCTTTATAAAAAGCAGTAAATAGCATTGTTTTGACAAGCTGGTAAGAGTATATGTTATAGTTGAGCAATGAAAAAGTGAGGTTCCCTTACAAAAAATGTAATTTATTCAATCAAATTTCCCAAAACAATGGTAAACAAAATGTGAACGTTTTTCACAATTTCTGACTCATATTAGTGAACATTTTCAGTCGCATTCACTACAAAACACATTTTGAGTTTCATATACTGTTGGAAAGTTGTGTAAAGATTCTTCGCATTCTTAAGACATCACAACATTGTCTTTGTGCTCCAAACATTCCGCAAGATACATCATATTGAACTGTCACTGAACATCACTGAACTGTGATTTTGAGAAAAGGCTTCCAAAGAAAGTGTCCCAGTTCACTGCTAGTTGGTTCCTTTACATGCCTACATTTGTAGTCTAACCACCTCATTTGGTGTTTTTAAGTTCTTTTTTCTTGTTCAGTGAGAGAAATCTAGTCTCTGCTGGGCTTTAACGAGTGCATCGAAGTCAGGTTGAATGTCTGAGGTGGAGATGCGAAGCACAGCTGACAGATGATCATCAGTGAGAGAGGATCTATACCTGGATTTCATAAACTTCATCTTTGAAAATGTTTGTTCACATATGTAGGTAGAGCCAAAGAGAACCAACATCTTCTGAGCATGTCTCCTCATGTTTGGAAAGTTCTCCTCCTCGAGAGAAGAGTAGAAATCCAGCAGAGATCCTGACTTAAAGCGCTCTGCCAGTACTGCATCAGACTGCAGGTCAATGAGTTCCAGCTGAACATCACTGGGTGCATTATCCATACTGCAGGTAAAGGGAGAGGAAATCATGAGCATTTCATCCTCGATTGTTCGGAGATCTTCAAATCGCCTTGAAAACTCACTATGCAATGCTCCTAACATGGATGAGTACCTGCGGAGGTGATCAGCTGATGGTGTGACTTCTTTCAGGGTTTGCATGTGAGTGAGAGTGTTGCTCTCCAGTTGGCTTGAAAGAAACTGCATCTTTCTCATGAAAGCCTTCACCAGGCTGTGCATTTCATGAACAAAAAGGCCCTTGCCTTGCAGTTTGGTTTTCAGTTCATTCATCAGTGCAGTCACATCAACAGCAAATGCAAAATCTGCCATCCAGTCCTCGTCTGAGAGCTCTGGGATGTCTTTGCCTTTCTTCTCACAAAACTCTTGAATCTCTGCTTTCAGGTCCCAAACTCTTTTTAGCACTTTGCCCAGGCTGAGCCATCTGACAGCTGTGTGGTAGCCGATGTCACTATGCTCAGTCTCATGCTCCTCCAAAAGTGCAACAAACTGTCTGTGATTCAATGCCCGTGCCCTGATGAAGTTTACTATTTTAGTAACAACATCAATAACATTGTGAATTTTTAGCACTGACTTGCACAACACATGTTGGTGTATAATACAATGCAAAAATACCAATTTCTGATCTGCGTCGATTTCAGTCACTTTATCTTGCATACGTTTCAAAAGTCCAACATTTTTACCTGTAAGATTTGGACAACCGTCTGTTGTGACACCTGCCAGTCTGTCCCATTTCAGTCCCAGCGTGTCCATGCACGCATTTACCTCCGTGAACAGATCGCTCCCTGTCGTCGTCCCTTTCATCGGCCGCATTGCTGCCAGCTCCTCCGTAATCTTGAAGTCCGGCGTTATCCCACGGACAAATACGAGTAACTGCGCTGTGTCGCGGACATCACAGCTCTCGTCCAAAGCCAAGGAGATAAAGTCAAAACTTGCCACTTCATGTTGCAGCTGAAGCTCCAGATTCCCCACAATGTCCTCGATCCTTCTCGTCACGGTTCGCCTGGACAGCGGGACTTGCTCAAAGGCTTCTTTTTTTTCAGGGCCTATTAGTGCTGCAGAGTCCACTAAGCACTCTTTGACAAACTCCCCCTCTGAGAATGGCTTACTGTGTTTAGCTATTTTGTGGGATATCACGAAGCTGGTCTTGGTTGCTGCATCCTTGGATGTGTGAAGCTTGGTAAAAAAGCCTTGCTGCTTTTGCAGCTTAGCTAGCAAAGCGTTCGATGTGCGCGCCCTTTCAGCATCAGTCAAGTTTTTGTATTTCTCCGCGTGTTTCGTCTCGTAATGCCGACTCAAATTGTAGTCCTTGAACACGGCGATCTGCTCCCCGCAAACTAAACACACGGCTTTACCTCCGACTTCAGTAAATAAATACTTAGCAGTCCAATTTTTGTTGAAAACCCTACATTCGGCATCTACCTTTCTTTTTTTAGCATCAGCTGACATTTTTGAGCGCTAAAGTCGTCTTGTGACAATTATCCAATAACGCGCACGTCTTGATTTGACGTATTGCGTCATTATGTACGTGAATAAAAAACAACTTCAAAATAAAAGCATTGCAGCTTTAGTCCATGCATGAGGTAAAATTAGAAAATATGTTTATTTTGTAATTTCCAATTAACCTTACACGGGCCGGTCAGAGTCAACCAAAGGGCCGTATGTGGCCCGGGGGCCGTACAGTGCCCAGGTCTGCTCTATGGCATACCATCCAACCTCCTCAATAAACTCCAACATATCCAGAACTCTGCTGCCCGCCTCCTCACCCACACCCGCTCCCGAGACCACATCACTCCCATCCTCCAGAACCTCCACTGGCTCCCCGTCCGTCAAATAATCCACTTCAAAGTCCTCCTCATAACTTACAAAGCCCTCAACAACCAGGCCCCCCCCCCTACCTCACAGACCTGCTGCACCACCACACCCCTTCCCGCTGCCTCCGCTCATCAGAAGCCAACCTCCTATCCATCCCCACCAATCACCGGACCTGGGGGGACAGAGCCTTTTCCGTCGCTGCCCCCTCCCTCTGGAACTCACTCCCACAACCCATCAGAGACTGCACCGACCTCACCACCTTCAAAAAACTCACAAAAACTCACCTCTTCAATCTGGCTTTTAATGTGTGATTGTTTTTGTATTATTTGACTTTAACTTTAACTATATATTTATTTGTTGTTCCTTTCTTCTCTTTTCTTTTCTCTTCACTATTATCTGTAAAGCGTCTTTGAGCACCTGTAAAAGCGCTAACAAATTAAATCTATTATTATTATTATTATTACATGATTCTAGCAATCTAAAATGATCTCAAATTATTTGAGATTAAGTTTGGAAAACATTGCACTCATGGGTTAACCTTGAAAAGGCTTGTGACAACTTAAGATACATTTAACTCGGCAATAGAACTGAAAAAGTGTATTCCTAATCAAGCCCTGTGCTGGACTTTTTGCCATTAAACTCTAGTGTAGCACTTAAAATGGAACTTAACAGTGTTGAACAGTTTACCATTCTAGAAAAGTGTCGCCATACTCTGTGGTTAAAACGATCCAACACCAGTATTTTATTGGTAACACTTGCTAAGAGAAACATTCAACACCTTACAGGATCACAATTAGCATTCTAACAAGGTGGCATTATGGAACATTAGCATAACAGCCATTCCATATAGAAAGTGTTTTTAGGTATTTTTTGTACTGTATGTCTCACTCACATGTTTCACAGAACAGAAACACTTAATTAAATGAATCAATCCACACTCATCTTGTGAGAGCGACCCCCTGCTGCTTAACGCTATGAATCTATTTTTGTCCCGTTTTGTTAAGCGTAACCTGAGCCGACAGCTGTTATAAATCACAAGAAATATTTAGCTGCTTTAACCATATATCGAGCCCAATCTTGGATTTCAAATGATTTAATGTAATTGTTTACCTGTCTGGCCATTGTAATCGGGCTCTTTGAAGATCCAAAAATCCATGGTTTTCTTATATTTCTGATCGGATTGGCAAAAACTTCAGAATTTCTATTGACCGCCATTCAAATGACAGCTTTGTTTTCCCCCAAAAGTGGGCGGAGCCGCACTTTTTGCCCGGAAGTGACGCATTTGTTACTCTCATGTATACTCGATTTGAACATATAAACTGTATCTACTTTGATTGATCAATGTTTACAGTCTGTCTGTTAGCTTGCCTCTTTCACTACAGGCAGATTCCCCTCACTTTATGTGCAGGGAAATAAAATATCGTAATAACTACATAAGCTACTGTTGATTGCTTCTGTGCAATACATTTTGGCTGTAAGTTAGTCAAAGGAAGACAGGTTAGCCAATAAAATGAACAATATAAGCATGCTCTTTAGAACATGTTCATATGTGTATGTAGTGTGTGATGACCCCCAAAAGAGTGCAGTGCTCTTTAATGCAGCTCAAGGCCTAACACCCCCCCAACCGGTCCCCTCATTGGGGCTGGATATATAAAATATATAAAAACACACCAGCCTTCCACATATATTTAACACTTTAACACTAACATTCTGCATAAAAGACATCATGTGAATATTAAAGAGAAGAGAATAATTAAAGAAAGGCTTTTAGAAGTGCTACATGTTTGGGTATCAACATGTGTATGTGTATTATACTCTTGTTGCCCGACATCACACAACCATCTGAACATTGTGTTAGCCTCTTGGGATGTTTAAACTTTAGAAAGTATTGGTGTTATCAACTGAACATGTGTGACTAGACAAACCTCAGCTGAACAAGAGCAGTAGCTGCTTCACACAGGAAAACCGATGTTAAATATACATTTGTTTATATCATAAAAGCTCCTCGAAGCCACAATGGCATCCAAAAATAAGCAATCAGAAATGTCTTTACTGACATACTGTCAGCTCATGTTGGACATAAACTAGGACAATTGTGAATGCCACAAACACTGAAACATCAGGTTGGAAGTTTCCAGCAGGCTGCAGCTGACAGATATTGTACCAACGACATTTTAATGCAATCTGCAGTCACTTTTATACTGTTTACAAAGAAAATGCTTGTTTGGGATGGTCATAACAAACCTGCATCAATTATTTCATTAATTCATATCTACTGCCATGTATCCAATACTTTCTTTAGCATTGAATATTGAATGCTCAAAGCAAACATGAAAACCCTTTTCTGACTGTTGGGAAATGTTGTCAAATGTTGCAGCTGTTTAACTTTCTAAATTCTGTAGGTGAGAAGAGAGAAGCCAGAGAGAGATAAGGGTTGTTATGGCCGGGGCCCAGCTTGGCATCACTTCTGTGTTCTGTTCTGAACCTCAGTCAGCTTTGAGAGAGGGACTAGAGGTAAGCAAACTAAAATATAATGTATTCTTCTTCTTCAAATATGAATTTGTTCCATCCATAAATCCAACATGCAGTTCTGGTCTAGACTTTTGGTCTAGACTTTGTACTAACCCAAATTATTCAAGATAGGGAAAAACCTACAACTGAAATTGAAAAATCAAGCAGATGAGTCATTAGTAAATAGACTGCGACCACCCAAAGGGCTTTTAGAACACACGTCAGCATTCACACGTACACTCACACTCATATGGAGGCAAAGGTAACCATAAAAGGTAGGAATCGGACCACTGATCATTTGAGTTATTAAGCTAGACTTCAAACTAAGCCAAATAAACCAATTGTGAAAACTACGTTCGGAATTGAAAACTGTCAAAAATCAAGGAGATCACAAAGTAGTAAGTAGTACAATTCAAGTTCAAAGGCTTTATTGTGATATGCACATCTCCAGTAGTTAGTTAATTAATAGATCGTAAATACCAGGCTCCAACAACAATGCAGCATAAATATACATACTGTAAGACATACAATTTTTTTGAGGGGATAATGGTGACAATTTAAATTGTTATAATAAAAAATGTAAAAATGAAAAGGCAAAGGCTACAATGTGGGATCAAACCTGCAATCCTCAGATTTGTGGACGAACACTTTTTTAAATACTCACAGAAATGCAATGTAGAATAATACACTGTATGGTATGAGGTATAGGATAAATATCAAACAACATATATTGGTTCCACTGTGGGACCCTAGAATTGTTCCCACATTTTAACCTGATGACAGTATTATTTAAAAGACTTTGACAGTACATCTTGGAGGATTAAATACTCCCAACAGAGGCAGCTTCTCTGAATCTCTCCCCAAAACAACCACTCACACATTATTGATCATAGGACCCCTGCAGTCTCATATAGACCTGCCTCATTGTTCCAAAATACAAAATAGTTTCCTGTGGATCGAAGTTAAAGCAAACTGCTGCTGTCACACGCACACAATTTCAAAGCCTTTTCGCAGCATAATTCTCTCAGTTAAAACATTTGTGTCAGCACAACACGAAAAAAAATAACAACAAAGACAGTTTGTCTCCTTAGGGCCGGGAGATGACCTTAAGGAAATAACATTTGTGTCAACATTTTTTGAGGGGATGCACTTTATCTTATCAGGCTGCTTCTACTGAGGACAATAAAAAGTATAAAGATAAAGAGGAAAAAAGGGCAAAGATATAATCGCTGATAATATTGATGGTCCTATCTTGTTTTGTCAGCATTTTGAGGGAGGTAGATAAATGGGATTTATATGGTGGCCCTGAAGTGCAAGTCAAAACAACATTTCAGATAACACATCGACATTTCAGAAAACACTACAGCATTTCAGAAAACACTACATCATTTCACAAAACACTACAGCATTTCACAAAACGCTACAGCATTTCACAAAACGCTACAGCATTTCACAGAACACTACAGCATTTCACAAAACGCTACAGCATTTCACAAAACGCCACAGCATTTCAGAAAACACCACAGAGGCTTCTATACCAGTGCAGCATCCCATTTGTGTTGTGGCCTGCTTAGACATGCTGGCGACTCGAAATGAGAACAGAGGATCCAAGGGCATCCGTCTGAATGTATGTAATGTATCAAATTGTGTAGTGATTCCACGTGCTCCACGGTCTGTCGTTAACAGTCAGAGTGGTGTTATGTCAAACACACTCAAACTGGCTTTATTAAATGTCAGGTCTTTAGCAGGTAAATCATTTATAATCAATGATTTTATCACCAAGCACAACCTGGATTTTATGTTTTTAACTGAAACTTGGATAGACCAAAATAACAGCACAGCTTTTTTTATAGAATCAACTCCTCCCAACTTTAATTCTATGAGTCAGGCAAGACTACATAAGAAAGGGGGTGGAGTAGCTATTTTGTTTAATGACTTATTTCAATGCAAGCAGACTATGTATGAAAACTTTGCTTCTTTTGAATATGTGGCCCTTCAGTTGAAATGCTCCTCTCGAGCTCTTTTCCTAAACATCTACAGACCACCCAAATACTGTGCAAGCTTTTTTGATGATTTTACCGAGTTGTTGTCTATAGTGTGTATTGACTTTGACCGTTTAATCATTGTTGGCGATTTTAATATCCATGTTGACAACCCTGAGGACAGAGGGGCTAAATAACTGTTTTGTGTTATCGACAATTTTGGACTGACTCAGCATGTCAAGGACTTAATTGAATCAAAGGGTCTGAACATCTCTAAGCTTGTGGTGACTGATGTTGCGCTCTCCGATCATTCCTGTGTTTTCTTTGAGAGCTCTATTACCGTCCATACAACTGTTAAGAAAGAGGTAACCACTAGACGTCACTTAACTGAAAATGCAGAGGAAATGTTTGCCCAGATTTTTACTCCCTCAATTGCCCATGCTAACTTTTCAGTAAATGAGCTAGTTGATCATTTTAATTCTAAAATAACAAATGTCATGGATACCATCGCTTCCATTAAAATAAAGGAAGTATCTGGCAAGAAAATATCTGCAGAAAAGCTGAACGCAGGTGGAGAAAAACAAATCTCCAGGTTCACTTGGAAATATATAAAGAGGAACTCGGTTTCTATAATCAGGAAATAAAAAAGGCACGACAGTCTTTCTTCTCTGACATCATTACCAAAAGTAAAAACAACTCACGTGCCTTGTTTGCTACAGTCAACAGACTAACAAACCCCCCAGTGTCAGTAGCCTCAGAATTTCTATCCACCAGGGCCTGCAATGATTTTTCCTCCTTCTTCACTGACAAAATCATGCAAATTAGACAGGCAGTCAGTGCCTCTGCATCAGGTACAGCAAATGTGTTGTCCCTATGTTCACCTAAAGCCAATTCAGACACCATGTCACAATTCCGTCTGATAAATGCTAAAGACCCGGAAGACATTATTCAACATCTGAAATACTCCCCCTGTAGCCTCGACATCATCCCGACAGGATTTTTCAAAACTGTTTTTCATTGCTTGGCCTCAGATATACTACACATAGTAAACACGTCTCTTCAATCAGGTGTATTTCCACAGGCCCTGAAAACTGCAATAGTTAAACTGCTCCTAAAAAAGCATAACCTAGACAAAACCATAATGAATAATTACAGGCCAATATCAAACCTTCCCGTTTTAAGCAAATTGATTGGAAAATAAATGTTTCAACAGTTGAGTAATTTCATGTTTTTAACTGACGGTTTTGATGTGTTTCAGTCGGGCTTTCGACCTAACCACAGCACTGAGGCTTCACTTGTTAAGGTCTTAAATGACATCCATTTGAACACAGACAGTGGCAGAATATCAGTGTTAGTATTATTAGATCTCAGCGCTGCCTTTGATACTGTTGACCACAACATATTGTTAGACCGTCTTGAAAACTGGGTGGGAGTTTCAGCAACAGCTCTAAACTGGTTTTGTCACGATTCTCATGTTATGTCACGTTTGTAGTTTTGTATGTTTGGGTTTATTTTGCTGTTCGGTTCTCCCTGTCTTGTTGTCCTCCTTGTGTATTGTCTGGTCCCTCTCCCTGTGTTTTTCCTCCCTGTCGTTAGTTTCCCTGGTGTGTCTAATTGTCTGATTGTGTTCACCTGTGGCCCTTGTGTTTCTCCTCCCCTGCCCGGCTGTTTCTCGTCCTGTGATTACCCCTCCCTGTATTTAGTCTTGTCTCTTCCTGTGTTCAGTGTTGGTTCGTCTTTTGTTGTTGACTGAGTTCACCGGTGAGTGTTCTGTTTGTCCGAGTTATATTATTTTATCCTTGAAATAAAAGGTATAATCAGTTTTATCTGCATGTGGGTCCTGCTTCCTTCACTCTACCGTAACAGAACCAACCAACCAACCAACCAACCAGATGTGGGCCCAGCAGATCCTTTGAGCAGGAATTATTGGATTTTTCCTTTTCTTTGGCTTACTGCTTTGATCGATGGAGGGGAGCGTCCGGTGTTCAGCAGCGAGAGGCTGCTCTGGCAGAGGCGCGCCAGTTGGCTACGGAGAGACCAGGTTTGGTGAAATTCTTACCTGGCTGGATTTCGAATTTCCTCTCGGTGTGTGATACCCGGCCTGCTAGCCCCAGGCATGCTAGCTCCCTGCCTCCCAATTCCCAGCCTGACACCATACGCCTCGGTGTGTTCCGTCTGGAGTCAACCCTTGCTTCTGCCCCAGTTCCTGCTGCTGTCCAGGAGCCGTTCTCTGGAACTCGTCTGGCTTTTGGAGGTCCACGGAGCCTCCAAACGGCTCCTAAAAGGAGGAGTCGCAAGTCCAGGCTAGCAGCCCGAGCACCAGAAGCCATGCCTTGGGCTCCAGTACAGGCCCCAGAAGCCATGGTTCCATGCTCCAGTGCCGGCCCACAGAGCCATGGTACCGTGCTCCAGTACCATCCCACACAACCATGGTTCCGTGTTCCAGTTCCGTGCCCAGAAGCCATGGTTCCAGCTCCAGAATCGGCCCACACAGCCATGGTTCCAGGCCCAGGTCTGGCCCCAGCAGCCATGGGTCCGGCCCCAGTTCTGTCCCCAGCAGCCATGGTTCCGGCCCCAGTTCTGGCCCCAGCAGCCATGGTTCCGGCTCCAGAACCGGCCCACAAAGCCATGGATCCGGGCACCAGTACCGGCCCACACAGCCATGCTTCCGTGCTCCATTACCGAGCACGGAAGCTGTTTTTGATTTAGCTTATTTCTCGGTCTCTGAAGTCTTACAGGGTTTGCACTCAATTGATCCTAAAAAGTCTACCGGGCCTGACGGCCTTGACCCGTTCTTTAAAAAAAATTGCAGCTCAGATTATAGCACAACCAGTAACTGATAATTTTAATCTCTCCCTGTCCACTCACACACTGCCCGCTGTGCCATTGCTGGTTTCAGAGTTATCTAACCGACCGTACTCAATGCGTCAGACTGGGTAGTACTGTCTCTGAGCCAGTCACCTTGGAGAAGGGAGTTCCACAGGGCTCTATTTTGGGGCCTTTGCTCTTTTTATTATATGTAAACAATATTTGTAATCAGATGCAATTTTCTACCTATCATATGTATGCTGATGACACTATTGTATACTCATGTGCTCCTTCTCTGGATATGGCCGTTTCCAATTTAAAATCTGATTTTATCACGCTGCAGCATGCACTTCTTGATTCTAAACTGCTATTGAACCGTAAGAAAACCAAAGCAATGCTTTTTTCTCCCAAGTCAGCATCCTCTTGCCTCTCCATTGACACCCTTGATGGTATCAAATATCTTGGCTTTTGGTTGGACAGTAATCTGAACTTCAAATACCATATTGAAGTTCTATCAAAGAAATTGAAATTCACTTTTGGCTTCCTTTACAGACTTAAATGTTGTTTTTCAACTTCATCCCGTAAAAGGTTGGACTCTGGCTTATTCCTGTCCCAGCTGGACTACGGTGATACCATTTATAGATTTGCCTGTCCCACTGTTTTGGCCAAACTTGACCCACTCTACCATGCTGCACTGCGTTATATATCAAATGCACCCTATAGGACTCATCATTGCAAACTGTATAGCTCGATGGTCCTCACTTAGTATGTGTAGGATGCAGCATTGGTTTTTATTAATGTATAAAGCCATTTTAGGTAAGCTTCCACTCTACATACTGTATGTGCCAGATTTGCTCCAGTTTGTGACTCTTACAACCTCAGGTCCAGTGCCTGCTGTGCGGACTGAGGCTGGGAAAAGGAGTCTTTTTTTATTATGGTCCTTGGTCTTGGAAAGACCTTCAATCAGGCCTCAAACTGACAGCACTTGTCTCAATAGCATGTTTTAAATTGAAGTTGTCTGAAATCCTTACCGCCAGCTGCTCTTGCAGTAATAAGTAGTGCACCTTTCTTACTGTCCTAATGTGCACAATGTAGTGACTGCTTTTTCGTCTTTTGTTTTCTTAGTTATGTTCTCTTTATTTTATATGTATGTGTTATGTGTAACGTTGCTGCCTTCTTGGCCAGGTCAGCATTGCAAATGAGATTTTATCTCAATGCTTTTTATCTGGTTAAATAAAAGGTTAAATACATTTTCATTTTTTTTTATTACCTGACTCACACAGCCAGGGTCCAGGCTTCTGTTCCGTGCCCAACAGCCATGGTTCCGGCTCCAGAACCGGCCCCAGCAGCCATGGCTTCGGCTCCAGTACTGGCTCTCCGGCCGACGGTGTCCTGTCGGCGTACCGGCCGACTCCAGCCCCTCGTCTCCTTTTGGTTCTCTGGCCAACGCCAGCTCCCTGTGTCCTTTCGGTATTCCGGCCGACTCCAGCCCCCCGTGTTCTGTCGGCGAACAAACCGTCTCAAGTCTCCTCGAGTCTCCTCTCGAGTCTCTTCTCGAGTCTCCTCTCGAGTCTCTTCTCGAGTCCCCTCTCGAGTCCCCTCTCGAGTCCCCTCTCGAGTCCCCTCTCGAGTTCCCTCTCGAGTTCCCTCTCGAGTCCCCTCTCGAGTCCCCTCACGAGTCTCCTCTTGAGTTCCATCTCAAGTCCCCTTCCAGTCCCTACTCGAGTCCCTTCTCTAGTCCCTACTCAAGTCCCTACCCTATGTCCTGTGCCGTTGGAGACCCCGCCGACAACTCTTCTGCCGGGGGTCCTGCCAACCCTATGTCCGGTGCCGTTGGAGGTCCGGCCGACACCTGTTTCGTCGGGGGTCCTGCCAACTCCATGTCCTGTAACAGGACATGTATATTACTTACTGTATATCACAGCATTAATTTCTGGTTTTTACTAACTAATATCAGTATGTTGTTACTTCGGCATCATTTTGAAACGTGTATTACAATTAAATCTCTGTAAAATATGTTCATTGTGTTGTAGTCTACAATAGTATTTACATGGATATAAGCCCCGAATATTACTCCAGTCATTCAAACAAGACGCGCTGGAGAGGGGGTGGGGCTTATATCCATGCAAATACTTTGGTAGGTACCAAGTACAACAACATGAACATATTTTACCGTGATTTAATTGTAATACACGTTTCAAAATGATGCCGAAGTAACAACATACTGATACCTGTTAGTAAAACCATGAATTAATGCTTTAACAAGTGTGCAGACAAGACGGCAGGAGAAAAACCTTTTAAAATGCGTGTTTTCTGAATGGAGATCGGATCGATCAGGATAAACCAACCATAGCTGCTCCGTCCAAACTCACAACAATGGCATACAGACATAAATAAAGCAGCGACTGTATTCACCATGACACAGACAGTCTGCGGTTTGTTCATGTTTAACTTTTGTCCAGTTTCTTGAGCTCTGTGTGCTAACGGCTGATGTTTCGGGACATGTTGCGCTGACCAATCATGAAGCGTCATTTCTTGACTGGCAGCAAAAACAACCAATCACAGCAGTGCTTCTCTGGCTGGCTCTGTCCAATCACAAACAAGAAGTGTTCTCCCTAAAGGAATACCCTTTCCGTATAAGTTGAAATGCTGTGGTGTTTTGTGAAATGCTGAGGTGTTTTGTGAAATGCTGAGGTGTTTTGTGAAATGCTGTGGTGTTTTGTGAAATGCTGTGGTGTTTTCTCAAATGCTGTAGCGTTTTTTGAAATGCTGTAGTTTTTTCTGAAATGCTATGGCGTTTTCTGAAATGCTGTGGTGTTTTCCGAATATGCTGTGGTGTTTTCCGAAATGCTGTATCGTTTTCTGTATATGCTGTGGCGTTTCCTGAAATGATGTAGCGTTTTGTGAAATGCTGTAGTGTTTTGTGGAATGTTGTTTTGACTTGCACTTCAGGGCCACCGTAGATTCAGGTTGTTTGCTAGAACACAGAACAGTGATTATCAACACATTTTCATCATAAAACAAATGTGTGAGTTGAAAATCAAAGTTTGTCCTCTCCGTTTGATAACATTTGCTGTAATTACATTTCAGTACTGCAGTCAAGAATAAAAAACATTCCAGTTGAGTCTTATTATACACTGAACAAAAATATAAATGCAACACTTTTGTTTTTGCTTCTATTTTTCATGAGATGAACTCAAAGATCTAAAACATTTTCTATATACACAAAATAACCATTTCTCTCAAATATTGTTCACAAATCTGAAAAAATCTGTGATAGTGAGCACTTCTCCTTTGCCGAGATAATCGATCCCCTTTGCACAGCCTCAGGGTCTGGGGGGGTCCGAAAACCAGTCAGTATCTGGTGTGACCACCATTTGCCGCACGCAGTGCAACACATATCCTTCGCATAGAGTTGATCAGGTTGTTGATTGTGGCCTGTGGAATGTTGGTCCACTCCTCTTCAATGGCTGTGCGAAGTTGCTGGATATTGGCAGGAACTGGAACACGCCGTCGTATAAGCCGATCCAGAGCATCCCAAACATGCTCAATGGGTGACATGTTAGGGTTAGGGTTTAACGGTTAAACCCTAACCCTAACATGCGTGTCCGAAAACCCTAGGGTTAAACTTTAACCCTAGGGTTTTCGGACACCCCCAGACCCCCCCAATAAAGCAAAACTGCACGTTTCAGAGTGGCCTTTTATTGTGGCCAGCCTAAGGCACACCTGTGCAATAATCATGCTGTCTAATCAGCATCTTGATATGCCACACCTGTGAGGTGAGATGGATTATCTCGGCAAAGGAGAAGTGCTCACTATCACAGATTTTTTCAGATTTGTGAACAATATTTGAGAGAAATGGTTATTTTATGTATATAGAATTTTTTTTAGATCTTTGAGTTCATCTCATGAAAAATGGGAGCAAAAACAAAAGTGTTGCATTTATATTTTTGTTCAGTGTAGCTCAATGCTACGGTAAATGATTGCAATCACTGTTTGCATTAGCTACCCTAGCAGGGCTCCATGGAGGGCAATTTATATCTGGCTCTCACAACTTTGCTCCAGATAGTAATATCCCCTTCATGCTCATCAGATAATGTATCTTCAAAACTGTGGTGATCCACTGGCTTTCCCATTCAAGCCACCATGAGCTTCACGTTTTTGGTTTTGAGTGGAATATTTCAACATCTGTTGGATGGATTGCCATGAAATTTGACATTCATGTCTCCCTCAAGATATAACGTTATAACTTTTAACCTTCAATTTTACTCCAGCACTGTCATCAGGTTCATTTTTAGCCCCCTGTAGTTCAACTGGTACTATGGTCTTTAATGGGTCTTTAGCAGAACCCCAGGTTTTAAATGTAGTTCCCATCAGCCTCAGCACCGCATATTACACCATTATGCTGCAGATCGTAAACATTATACCCGTTCAAGAATTTTCAAATAAAAGCTACGGTTTTACTGATGTGTTTATCAGGTTGTTTGGAGGCATGTCATTTAGTGTGTGGAAAAGTATGCAATAATTATTTTCTAACTAGTCTCAATTCTTATTAAAGGGGCCCTATAATGCTTTTTGATGTTTTCCCTTTCCTGTAGTATGTTATATAGGCTTTGTGCATGTAAATGTTATGGAAAGGCTAAATTCCCAGATCTTCCTCCAGAGGGAGTTTCTCTCCCACACACTCCCCCCTGTCTTAAACACCTATAGAGAACCGCAGTGATGCGTCCTAAAACCCGGAAGTAAGTTAGCATTTTTACCACATCCGGTTCCTTCGATAAAAAGCAATGCAATTTCTCCATAGGATTTTGGAAAATAGCTCCAAATAAGGTCTGTGTTTGACACAAATTGAAGAGATCACGTTTGTTCTACGACATTAAATACATCAGCAGTGACCCCGCTGGTGATTTTTGAAGAGTTTACGTTTCTGAAAAACGATGGTTGTTAACATGTGGCTGAATAACACTACAGAAGTTGTCCAGGCCGTTTTACGTCATTACACCGAACACGTAAAACACTCCCGCTAAGTTTGTTTGCCCTATTCTGCTTGAAAGCAAGTACCTGCCTCCTGCAAACTGTTAAAATAAACGCTTAAACTTGTACCATTTAGAATCTGTATGTTTGAATAAGGATCTTAAATTGGCGTGACGTTGAAGCAGCGACCCTGCTGTAGTTTGTTTAACCTCTTAAGTATGAGGGTCCCCCCAGTGGACCCCCCCCCACCGTTTTTTTTACGAGACTATGTCTCAGGGCTTCTTAACATTTATGAAACTATTAATGTTCCATACCCTTTTAACGATAAGAAGCTCAGCTAACTAACAATATGAACCATTTTTAGCTAAAAGAAACACAAGAGTAATACCAAGCCTTTGAATTAGCATGGAGCGAAAAAATGCTAACTAATGCTAACGGACTTTTGCACAGCACTCACGGTAGCAATGCGCTTATTACTTATCGTCAACTGCACAAACAAGATATCTGATTAAAGCTGAGACTCCACAGATTCCACACATGTAATACACACACTGTACACACTGTACACACTGTAGGACCCCGAATTGCGGAGCTATCAGCCAGAAAAGAGAAAGTAAACAACATCCGGTTTCAAAAATATTACAATAATTACGTTTTACTTTTTTTGATTTGTGTTCACCGGAATAAAAACGCCGCTCAAGGTTAATCCAATGTCTTTGTATCACGTAGAATTTTTTACTGATAATCCACCATCGTATTTATGGCAATATACTGGGTATAAAGTGTTGCCGTCCAGGCTTGTACTTTCAGATGTGCTTTGTTTGCTTCTCTATTATATAGTTCTATGGTAATGTTTACGTGGATTTGGGAACTGCCCCTCGATTCTATTGGATATTTTGGTTAAGAAAAAGGTGTAAATCACCCAAATCGACCAATGGGTTCCAGAGATATGATCCTGCGTAAAGTATGAAGAATGCCAGCCAGCGTAAGAACATTACGCAGCCGACTTCATTTATTGTTTACTACGTAAGGAAGCAGGAATTGCAGGACCCAGAGCGCACGGAGCACAGAGCGGACAGCAGATAACGGAATTGCAGTTTTATTGCTTATAGATTATCAGAACATTTCAAAGGGGACACAGCCACATTGGATATGAACCTATGGATTAACTACATCATTGTTGTTATCTTTTTAATGCCATTGAAGACCAGTTTAGACCAGACAAAGACAAAGGTAAGCCACGTTAGCATTGTGTAGCTACCTAGCGCCACTTATTTTGATTTACGTTTTTGTTGATAACGTTGCAAGTGTGTATCTTTCAGTGTTGAGGTGAGCACCGTTAGATTCTGTGTCTTTACGATCATAAACGATGTGTTGGATTTGCAGCTGGGATAAGTAATAAGGGAGCTAGGAGTGATTTCCGGTGCATAATAGGTTAGCATTTTTCGCTCGGGGCTAATCCAGAGGCTCACTGTTAGCATTGTGGGACCTAAGATGATAACAGGGTATGTTTTTTTAATTTTTTAATTTTTTCACAACAGTCGTATTTGGATGGAATGAATACCTATAGTGATAATTCAAAGTAATGCAATTATTTTTACAGTGAAAAAGGTCAAATGGAACCGATGGTTCCCAAATTATCCAGAGGTGAGTCCGCCTGGACTTTATTTGTCTAAACCTCTCTAAAAAGGTCAAATTTCACTTGTTTTGCATCAATCTTGATACAGGGTACTTATTATATGTTATAGTTTGGATTCCTAAAGCTTTTAGTCTACTAACCCATCATTCAAGGGTGGTTTTCACTATAAGTAATTGTTTTTCTTTTAGGCGGACATTATAATTTACATGTTTTTACTATGTTCCATCTGAATTTACTTTAAAATAAAAACATCTAGATTGATTCTGACACTTCTACATCCAACTCACAGATGTAACCTTGCTTTGAGAGAAAATATTATTAATTTACCCCTTTTAGAAGTGAAGATATAGTCTTTGCTGTGTTAGTGGCATTTTGGAGCCTGAAACCTGAAAAACAGGCTCAGTGCTTAAGAGGTTTAAGCATAACGTTAGCATTTTGCTTCTGGCGACTAGATTTATGATTCAAAAATGATAAAAGTAGGGTAGACATGAGGATATTATCCAGCTGAACAAAACGTGATCCGTCTCTTGTGTGTCAACCACAGACCTTATTTCGAGCTATTTTCCAAAATCCTATGGAGAAATTGCATTGCGTTTTTGAAGAAGGAACCGGCAGGAGTTTACTTCCGGGTTTTAGGACGCGTCACTGCGGTTCTCTATTGGGCTCCTTTGTTTACGTCTGTTGACCAATCACAACAGAAGCGGCCAGCTAACCAATCGGAGCGGACTGGGCTCTGGTTTGAGACAGAGGGTGAAAAGAGGTGCTGCAGCACAGACAGTACGAGAACAATAAAGACCTTTTTGAACGTTGAAGCATACATGTCACAGGAACAAAATACAAATATGTACCTTGAAATGAGCATCATATGCCCTTGTTTAACTTATAAGAGCACATGTATTTTTCGGTTGTAGCCTTTATTATATTGTAGTGCATTGACATTATGCCAACTTTTGGGGATTTTCTCTCATTGCATAGTGAAGTGAATAATTCACTGAAGTGGACACAGCACATGTAAGTTTAATGTTATTGATCAATCATTAAAAAAGACATCGCTGAAACCATGATGCTATTTAAATAAACAAATATTTGAATGATTTATATTACATTGTTTTTCAAATATGAGAATAATGGCAGCGTTTTTGCAGGGGATGAAAATAATACACTATTATATTTATAAAAAATGACTTACAATGGAACTGATTACGTTTTGGTTTGACACTTTTGTGTGTCCTTCGCTTGACATTATTAGTTTGTTGACAGTCGGTTTTTTATTGTCATAATAATGCTCAAGTATCCTTTCAAAACTTGAAAACATTTTCTCTTTTATGTTCACTAACTCGTGGCTCTGTCTTCCTATTGCTGAGTCAAAGCATTTCTCTCAGAAGGGAACACAAACAAGAAAGCTTCACCTGAGAGGAAGCAAGCTTTGATTCACTGGGATTGATCAAACATCCTTTCAACTCCTGTTGATGTATTGTGGTCATTTTGTGTTATAGGGCAATACAAAAGCTCCCTTATTGCCCAGGGTTACATTGGCATCAGCTATTTGGGGAAGCCCTGATTCACAGAGGCTGGCAGTGCTGTGGCTGGATTGTAAAAAACGGTGTCTTTCAATAATTGAAAAGCCAATGTGTATTTCAGTGTGTCAGAGTCAAGTGCCTTTTCTATAAAACAGCTCTTTGTTTATAAGGCCAAATAAATGGCTCCCTGACAATCATCCTTTTTAAGTTTAGGATTTAAAAATCAAGAAGTCTGTAACCTTCCTAATAATTTGACTTTATACTTGTTAGTGTGCCCTGTTTGGCACACCACTGCAATGCATACAATCACTGAAAAACATTCAAACATTAGAATATGAAGGTTTAATAGGAATTGACTTTGCCTCAGTGTTGGGGAAAGCACACATAGTGTTGGGGAAAGCACACATAGTGCTGGACGATGCTGTGGATTGCTGCATGTGGTGGTGTTCATTCTCTGTGTATAATGTTCCAGCTCTGGGAAATATGTGCATGAGATGAACCATGACACTCCCAACACACAAGAGGCTGGATGTTTACGTTGTGAGGCTAAATGTTTGCTCTCCGTTCCATTTCAGCTGGCTGTGTGATTGAGGCTTGAAGCATAACAAGCAGAGGGCATAATTATCCATACAGGCAGAAGTCGGGTCTCAAACCCACCACGCCTCAAGGGTGCCAACAGAGCAGAGCCAAAAAACTGGCTGTCGGCAATAATGATGAAGAAAACAAAACGCTGCAACACAGTGCAACAAACTTAGGGGGGAAAAGTATGTTGATTACACTGTAATAACCTGTGGCGTTTTTAAAATAATATAAATGATTGTACTGTAGATAACCTTTTCTTTCATTTGGAAGTTACCCAATCCACCATTAGAAAATGCAGTGCTGGCTTAAAGACAAGTGTAAATCTATCTAAAAGTCTGCGATGATGTCATGTAAGTATAGGTAGCGTGTATCCAGGTCAGAATCACCACTGTCCACTCCAGAAACCTCCAATAGCAATTTCACAAAGCACCTGATCGGAAAATACGCTAGTGTGAAGCCGGTGACAAGAAACCATATAATTAGATGTGTCAACCTCTCCTTAAGAGACTGCAGAAACACAGAATCCTGGCGCGCCAGACTGACCACATAAAGCTAGCACACACAGTGACACTTTCCACTGCAGGATGTCGTCTGCACTCAAGCTGATTGCAAAGGCCACAGCAAAAGCCAGCTGATTGTTGAAATGAATGCAAGTATGGTACGCATTTGTATGGGAAGTAATACCTAGTCAGCAGCCTGCTTTGAATAACTAAACAGAGAGGAGTACAAAACAAACTAGCCAACCATTTCCTGTCAGTATGTTTTAACTGTTGCGTTAAATGCTTTGAATACAAATTCAGATGGGAAGTTGCTGTGGGCACTGAAACGTTTGATGTTGCTCCTGATTCTTTGCAGAGTGTCAGAAATATTACAGCAACATTTAACATATAGAAATATTTGTCTTTTGGCATATGCATGTTTTTTAAGTATATGTGCATCACAAGCGTAAATAAACATCTCCAGTTTTATAGGGAGCTGGGAACTGGTCACAATCTAAATTTACCCAGCAGCCTTTAGTCTGTCTCATCCAAACCGTTTATTGCATTTCTTTTGTGTATGATTTTTGTTGGGCAGCACAAAGTGCTTTTTTTGGTCTCCGCCGACTCATATGCAAAATATCTGGGTCACAAGCTGATAATCTTCTCTATTTTCACCGGCTAATCACTAAGTTGTCTGTGTGCTGTTTGCTTCTGGGAAGGTTAAATACAGAGAGTTTGTACCTGTCTGCTGCATTTAGAAATGATGCTGAGCCTTGAGAATAAATCAAAACAGCAAAGTTGTGGGCCCATAATAGAAAAACAATGGCTTAAAATATGTTAACAGCCCTATATAGCGAAATGGTACAGTGGCCGACAGGTGCAAATGCGCTAAAGTAAGATGGCCAACTTTCCTTCTCGCAGACTTAGTCTGTTTCATAATTGTAAGTGTTTTGTAAGTATATTTCAATTAGTTTGTTAGCGACGTAAGCTAGCTTATAGCTGCAATAACTTAAGGAATCGTGAAATAATATTGTTCAAATAAGCTACAAAAAACGTACTTTCTAGGTAAGTTTCGAGTGACATTGACAAACGTAACTTCCCAGGAGATTTGCTTGTCATTATAATAACATTTCAATAGCTGTTAATGTAAAAATCATTGATTAGAGCAGCTTAAAGATGATGTTTACTTTTTCCCATTCTCGTGCAAACTATAGAAACTTCTTCAACAGAAAATCGATTGAAAACAAGGCATATTTTAAGCAGAAACCCCCTCCAAAGAGTGCTACACACCAAAGATGGAAAGACATACTTAATAAAAGAAGAACCTCTTGCATTTTGCAAACATATTTGTATTGACACCAAGACATTTTGCATTTCATAAACATCTGGTTAAATAATAATAATAATACTAATAATAATAGATTTAATTTGTTAGCGCTTTTACAGGTGCTCAAAGACGCTTACAGATAATAGTGAAGAGAAAAAAAAAGAGAAGAAAGGAACAACAAATAAATATATAGTTAAAGTTAAAGTTAAAGTCAAATAATAAAAAAACAATCACACATTAAAAGCCAGATTGAAGAGGTGAGTTTTTGTGAGTTTTTTGAAGGTGGTGAGGTCGGTGCAGTCTCTGATGAGTTGTGGGAGTTAGTTCCAGAGGGAGGGGGCAGCGACGGAGAAGGCTCTGTCCCCCCAGGTCCGGTGATTGGTGCGGGTGGGGATGGATAGGAGGTTGGCTTCTGATGAGCGGAGACAGCAGGAAGGGGTGTGGTGGTGCAGCAGGTCTGTGAGGTAGGGGGGGGCCTGGTTGTTGAGGGCTTTGTAAGTTATGAGGGGGACTTTGAAGTGGATTCTTTGACGGACGGGGAGCCAGTGGAGGTTCTGGAGGATGGGATTGATGTGGTCTCGGGAGCGGGTGTGGGTGAGGAGGCAGGCAGCAGAGTTCTGGATATGTTGGAGTTTATTGAGGAGGTTGGATGGTATGCCATAGAGCAGGCCTATTCAACTGGCGGCCCGCGGGCCAGATGCGGCCCAGAACCAACTCCCGAGTGGCCCAGCCTCCCGTAGCCAAATTCCTACACTAGTTCAGACCATGAACACTCCGCATTGCATAGAAACCACCAAGCCACAACGCAGCACGTTTTTTGAAAGTGCATCTAGTGGTGCTAGTAACGGTGGTCCTATGATAGCAACTCTAAAACATGTCTCTCTCAACTCTGAAGCTTAAATAGAGACAAAACGGTCATTGATCTTGTGGAGCAGATCCAAGTCAAGCTGGACCTTTTCGCGACCAACTTGAGCACGGGTCGGATGCTGCATTTTCCGACGCTCCCAAAACACATCACATCTCCGGCACAAATCACGGATGTGATGACAGATTTCATTGCGAGGTTGAAAGAGAACTTTTGCCGGTCGATTGGATGGACTTGCTCTGCCCACAGACGTGATGATGGGCTTTGCCAGAGACCCCTTCACTGTTGCAATAGAGAGGGACGTATCAACCAGAGCAAAGCAAGTGGTCCCCTGCATCGACAAGGGGAAATATACACTGGAATTTATTGACATGCAGCGCACTAACGGGCCAGCGAAGTTTTGGAGTGATGTCAAAAAACAGCAGTTCCCTAACGTTCAGAAAGTAGCGATCTGTGTGCTCAGTATGTTTGGATCAACATACACATGTGAATCAAGCTTTTCACACATGAACTCAATCAAAAGTAGCACTCGCTGCTCCCTGACTGACAGCACTCTTCACCAATGTAATAGGATTGCATTGACATCCTATGAGCCAAAAATCACTGCTCTTGTTCAAAACAAAAAATGTCCCTTCTCCCATTTAGAAAGTCAGCGATGACAAATCACAAATGAGGTGATAGTAAGCACCTAGTTTACTATAGTAGAAGTGTAGTGTAGTATTCATTCATATAGTTACCCGTATCCCTTTTTATGGGTTTGTGCACTGAAGGGTAACTTGACAGTTCTTTCTGTATTCATTTAAATGCACTTTGTAATGTGTCTGGGTCAAATGTGACCAAAACGTATGATTTTTTTGTTATTACTTGAAAAGTGAAAAAATATTGCTTCAGTACTACCTCTTTGTGTTGCATTGGAGCGCTTTAGCTGTTTTTTTTGTATGTGAGGACATTTATTAAGACTGCTATTATTGTATTCAGTATGCACTTTGTGATGTGCCTGGTTAAAAAAAAAATAACCTGAATATTTAACTTTTAAAGAAAACAAATGTAATGCTACAACTGTGCATTTTTTTTTCAGATTCTGTTAAATTAATGCTAATTTGTTGTGTTTTTATGCACTTTTTGACCTACCTTTGTTAGATGAACAATGAATAAAAATGGCATGTTTTTCATCGCAGTAATATGTGTTGGTTTAAAATGTGTCACTACCCGCTTTTTACAGGCCGCTGAATGTCTGGCCCAGCTGAATTTTGTAGTTATAAAATCTGGCCCAACTGAATGTGTAGTTGAATAGCCCTGCCATAGAGGATGCTATTGCAGTAGTCGAGTCGTGAAGTGATGAATGCATGAATCAGGGTTTCAGCAGCAGCAGAGGAGGAGAGTGATGGGCGGAGACGGGCAATGTTTTTGAGGTGGAAAAAGGCGGTCCTGGTGATGTGATTTATGTGGTGGTTGAATTTGAGCTGACTGTCGAAAATGACTCCAAGGTTGCAGATGTGAGGGGGGGAGATAGAGTGTGGCTGTCAATGGTGAAGTTGAAATTCTGGATGTCTTTGATACGGGATGGGGGGCCGATGATGATGATGTCTGATTTGGCACTGTTCACTTGGAGATAGTTTGTTTGCATCCATGCTTTTATTTCTGAGAGAAAGTTGGTGAGAGTGGAGTGTGTTGTGGAGGTGATGGTAAACAGAAAACATGAGACATGTACAGTATGTTCATGTTAACTGCGTAAATACCAACAAGTGTCACAAGAAATGAGAGCATGAGTTTTTTATAGATGAAAGAAGTCAAGCCGGCAGACACTTGAGATTCTGACATTTTAAAGCCTGAGGCAGCACAGAGAAAGTGCTGTTGTGTTGGATCAATACAAGTCCTTACCATTACTCTAATGATGGCATGAAATGATGCAGTGAGATGTTATTTTAATTCCTACTAACTGTGATAATGCCTGTGCTTACTCGTCTTGTAGTATATGACTTGGTAATCAGGGAGTGAAGGAAAAAGAAAAACACAAATCACCTCAATTACACCATATCTTTATTCTATTTAATAATGTTTATAATAATCTGTGTTATAAGACTTTATAAAAATAAAGCTTTCTGCCTCTGCAACTTGTTAACGCTTGATGAAAACATTGATAATAAAAAAAGTTGAATTTTATCAAAGACAGATTTTTAAGAATGTGCATGCCCAAAAATTTAATGGGTTGAGGCATTAATATGACAAAAATAAATGCAGGCTGCTCTCTCTCAAATAGCAGCTGAAGGACATTTCACACTAACTCAAGAGGAAGCGGCACAATTGCAAGAAGCAAAGAACCAAAATCTTCCTGTTAAACACTTATAATCCCACGCCACATGGCCGACAATTCCCAGTGCTGTGCACAGGGCATGTTGTTCTTGTTCAAGCGGGGGGAACAAATTGCAAATCTTGCCCTTGTAAGCCAAATGCAGATGTTAGCTAGACGTTTTGGAATTCACTCTTAACAGAACCCATAGGACAAAGAAACATGCGGTTCATTGATTATAAGCGCGTTTACCTGACCTTCACAATGTTTGGAAAGTCAGATCAGGGGCAGTGACAGAGTTGAACGAATTACATTTCTTATGAAGAGGAACAAAAGACGTATTGAGAACAGCCGGTAATGCTCCTTGGGACTAGCACGTTTTTTCAAATTCAACCAGAGAGACTCTCCCCTTGGACTTTGTGCTCAAAAGGCCACAGTGATTACCATTTCCTATGTTAGCCATCAGCAAGGCTCTCAAAGATAAGCAGTGGAGATCTTGATTCTAACTCAATTAAATCTCAGTGGTAAACATCTTGGTACAACCCTACAGATGTATTAGCATTTTGTATTGTGCAGCTCTGTTGTTGACCAAAGCTGCTCAGCCTTATCTGTCAACACAGGCTTGTCAGGTATGCACCTCGCAGTGAGAGTCTGCTGGTGCTTCCCATTCAGGGCTGCAGCGCTGGGAGCACACACTGGCCCGGTTGGGAGTACAAATCTCAGAGCTAAAGCAAGAGAAGCATCCCCACACACAAACATGCAGTCACCTTCAACTGCTGCGAGAAATACACAAAGAAACACATTTCCCTCCAAGCTGGTCAATACACTAAGCAAACATACAGCATTTGGCTCAAGAAAGACCATAAAAAGCATAAAAACACTACACAGTCCTGTAGAGTGCTTGGTAGTTCCTTGACTTAATTTCTACTTTCTATTGGTTTTAAAGACTTGATGTGGTAATGATTGTAAATGATGGTGGTGTATTGATTAAACAAGACACACACAAGCCAAGAACCCATCATGACATTAGGAGAAACAGGTGAGGATATAGAACGTTTGCTATGTGTATTTGCCAGTCTACTCAGAGAGAATGAAATCAAACACAATGAGAAAACATTTGAGTCTTGATCCCCAGAGGCCAAACCTCTGCTGCACCCCTAGTCCAGGTATCTGTCTCTGAAGAAAGGCTATTCAATTTCTTTTGGAGGGCAATTCAAACCTGAATACTGCAAGAGACCTTGAAACTATAAACGTTTACAGAAAAAGAGAAAGAGTTGTTAAAAGAATACATCATTGAAACTGTGAGAAACATTTTGTGGGAACTCTGACCCTAAGATCTGATTTAAATTCTACCTCTTCAAAGACTACATCTTACATCTTCCACTATCACACATAAAGATGGATATCTCAGGACTAATATTTACTCAAGTTTTTCTTTCAGCTTTTGTCCGCGGGACTGTAATTTCACGAAGCATGCAAGAGGCCATGACTCAGCTTGAGAATACTCGAAATGTCAACAGAACCTGTTTAATGACAGTGCAAATCAGTTTCAGCATAACCTTGAATGACAGCACTATAAAACAAGCCATTGAACAGGGCTGGCTATATGGGTAATAGCCTCATACAACCTGGCAGCTGGGGTTTCTGATTAAAAGCAACATCCACAGATGATCTGCCCAGGTTTACGATAGCAATGTGAGTGAAAGACTGCCTCCCTGAACTTGTTCTAAGGTTATAGCAGAACATAAAAGCTGTAGAAAAAGAAAAGATCGCAAGAAGTAGCGAGCATTTCAGATCAGAGACTGCATGCTGTTGCAAATTGCCTGTAATTTTCAGCAAAACATTTGCGTCAATTAACTCAATGTAACATTATTGGCTATTATTAAACCCCTACAGCATAACAATAACTTATCATCTGTATTATTAAATCAAGGTAATCAGGGCCAAGAAGAGGAACACATGCACACAAGTTGATACAAATAATAACGCATTGTCCCTGTTGGTAGACCTCCCTCTGTGCAATGCTGCAGACTGCAGAAATGATAGGAGGAATGATTACAAATGACAGTGATCAACATTTTAAACTAACAGTCGGATCCTTCTCAATCACTTAGAAGACAAATGAACACAACAGAAACTTGAAGGCTCCCATGCTGCAGTTGCATGAGTGTGAAAGCAGCTCCCTGACATGTATGAGCCATGGCAGGTAATTCCACAGGGCCATTGTTTGTTTGACAGCAGCCCGCTCCCTCTAACTGCTCCTCTGATAATGGTGTTTATGTACTTTGGCTCCACAAGGCGAGGCAAAATGGCCACACTAACAAAAGAGGCAGTGGCCAGCAAAATGGCACTGAATGATCCCTAGAGGACTGGGGAAAAAATGCATTCACCACATTGTTAATCCCTTATCTTGCTTATGAGCTAAAGGAGATGGCAAGGTTACCTCATTTGCAAGGAGAACACCTTGTCATGTTTATGAATTAGCCTAGTTATACAAGATTAGTATGGCCTACTTAATGTCACACATTGCATGCATGGAATTTAAAAAAAAAATGTACTTCCATCTTCATTTACTTACTCAACATGAATAAATATCTATTCTGGTTTTGGGACACAAACAGCTGGGTGAAAGTCCAGTGTTTTTGGAAAAACATATCCATCGTTTGCCTTCCTGGTAAGAGTATAGCCACAAACATTGTATTAGCACCACCTGGGACCAATGGTTTGAGATTTTATTTGATAATACCTACATCATCCCATCTTTCTTTAAATACAGCCAGCAAATGTGCACATTGTGCTGCTGCAAAGAAATAAATAAAAATAGAGCAGGTGCAACTGGAAACGGTCACTTAGTCCATGAACCCAAGACTCACAATTGCACATTATTTAAAAATAGTCTATTGTTTAAAATAACATTCATTATAGTTTGACAATATATGGGAGAGGATCACTGTGGCATCATTTCAAAGGCTGATAAGGATAAATTAGATATATTTTCAAGAATATCAAACATGAGTACGAGGTTAAATTATGTTTTTTGTTATAAAAAATTGAGACACAAATATAGCCTCCACTAAATTATCAGTGTCAAAGCAAAACATTTGATCAATTGAGAGCATTTCTTACATGTTTTAATATCTGTGAGCAGAAGGTTATTCAGAGAGAATCTTTTTTGACTGAGCGAAGGCTCCAACAAGTTAAACCTCAAATGGAGCTTTACAAGACAGTCAAATAACAGTGTGTAAATGTAAAATGAGCGTTAAAAAATGGTGGCAAATAATTATAATCGATAAAATGAATTAAACATACTGTATAACAGAACTGGTTTCCTTGCAGACAATGAACATGTTTTTCCAGACAAATGTAAAAATGGTGCTGAACACAGTTTCCGTTTTATCAAGATGTAAAGTTTTGTGGGTTTAAGCCTAAACCAAAAAGTATTATTTGTCTATAAAGCAGTAACTTCGACTTCACTCACTTAATAGCACCCAATACATGCATCAAGAGAAGGGTTTTTACTTATTCTGGATAAATGTTCAGTTGGGTGTTACGAGGTACTTTTATCATCCATGTATTAATGGGTGATAAAAGTGTAAATTGTAAACATATAACAAACTCAACAAGAAAGATTGGCAGATTTCAAACCAACAGGCCACATATTGTTGTAAAATATTAGGTATGATATTTCATGTCATTCCTTTCCTTCATGATTTTGGCTTTTGTAAGGCTACTTCAATAGCCTTAATCAGCCTTGGTCTATATACCGTGAAGAGTGTGTTTAGTGATGACATGTTACCCTAAAGACATTTAACTGAATGAGTATATTAGCATGGTTTATGGGGTTTGAAATAGATTCAGGTTTAATGTTCCTTTTATTCCATTTATCAGCAACTGTTGTTCGACCATTCGACTCTCTCTGTACTAGAGAGCTCTTGATGTTGCAAGGAAAGGTCTTAACATTGTGGACAAATATCTAACCGTTCATTTGATTGGATTTCCAGTGAAATCAAAACACATACAGTATAAGTACGTTTATTGAAAATGTGTTGCAGAAAATGATGTAACCTGGTTCATTAATATATTTAGAAACCTCACACTTTCAAACAAATCTAGAACATTTTTGCCTATACATCTTCCTCAAAATCCCCAAAATTATAATAAGACTATGAACTTTACTGAGTAGATTAAAAGTCACAGCAAGGCTCTCCAGGTACTGTACATCTTTGTTATATATTTATATATATAATTGTTAATTAACACATGGTATAGTTTTCAGAGTACTATGTTATTCCGTGCCACTGATAATATGGCACATTTACAAGACCTTTCAATGCATTTTTTATTCCCAGCAATGTACATTTATCGAGGTCAAATGTTGAACTCACACACATACAGTTTATGGCCCACTGATTTCATACTCTTTGAAACCTGTGCCACCAAATGTACAAGTTTTTATTTTTTAGATATTGATATTGGCACAGAGGCAGAACATATTATTACCATTCAAACGGCATTTTAAACATCCATCTCCCCTTTATTTGTTTCTTTACCAATCTATTACGAATTAGGTTGATATCGGGAACATTGAAGAGCAAGAGGACAGTGGCTCTGCTACTGCAGTTGCTATGAAATTTGTAACACAGCTACGAAGCTGCTAAACAGAAAAAGTTATAAGGACAGCATAGTTGATTTACTAAAGACATTGGCCGACAGGTGGCGCTTATTCCTCCATTACGGTGGCTGAGGAGTGCAAACGACAATTACAAAGTATGAAACACTTTAGCAAAGCTTGAGATAAATTTACATTTTATAAAACAAATTTACATTTTATAAAACAAATTTACATTTTATGAAAACAGATTTACATTTTATAAAAACAGATTTACATTTTATAAAACAAATGTACATTAGCGAAACACTTTTACCAAAGAAAAAACTATTTAACAAGATGCAAAACACTTTTACAAAGCTAGAGACAAATTTACATTTTATAAAACAAAATTCTCGAAACAATTTAACATTTCCCGAAACACTTTAACATTTCTCGAAAAACTTTAACATTTCTCGAAACAATTTAACATTTCCCGAAACAATTTAACATTTCCCGAAACACTAACATTTGCCGAAACACTTTAACATACTTAAGTTTGCTTTGGCGGATAGACCGCCGGTACGAGTGTGTTTATGGTCGTTAAACATGTTTTGTCCGTTCTGTGGAAACCACCTGGGCCAAGTGACACGGTTTTGCTCATCACGATATACTTTCTCGTCAAGTAGGAAGTGGAGCTGTGCCTTTTACACACGCTGTGTTTACCTTAATTAGAACAGCTAAAGATCGAATGCAGTCTGCTTTGTTTTAACCTCACACACCTCTCTCCACACACACACACACACACACACACACACACACACACACACACACACACACACACACACACACACACACACACACACACACACACACCAAAGTGGGCTTGAGCCCCTGCCCTTTTTCTTCATCCAGAGAAAGTGCACTTTTTTCCCCCTTTTTAAAAAAAAAAAAAAAAGAATATATATCTACTGCTGTTTGTTTCCCTTTCCAAATATATAATGATTGAATACAAAATAAAATGATCAGGTTGGAAGATTAGACTGTGAAGTTCCGATGCTCATTCCCTTCCCTCCCTCCACGTCTCGCGCACAACGGTGTGGACATCGGCAGTCACTTCAGACAGACACCTTAAAGTCCCATGTTATTGTGGCAAGGTTGGAAAATAACTAAGACTAAAAAGGGTAGAATTAAAATCGTTGCCGACAACACCACCTAGGTCAGGGGTCCGCAACCTTTTTTACCAAAAGAGCCATTTTGCTCCTTTTTCCAAAACATTTTTTTGTCTGGAGCCGCAAAATATATTTCCTAGCTTGATAGCTAATAAAGCTGTATTTATTGTTATATCAGACAAAAACTACAGTTTTTTTGCATTTATTAGGCTATTTATTACATTATATAAAACTGTTAACCTCTAATAAAGAAACAAAGAACTCCTATAAGGACTGCTACAGGATTTGATTTGTAGATTGTAGCCTATGGTCTAAGCCAGGGTCGACAACCCGCGGCCCACGGGCCGCATGCGGCCCTTTAAACCCTCTGCTCTGGCTCCCTTGAGCTTAGACAAAAATAAGAAGGAAATAAAATAAAAGTATTTGTAGGACTATTTATATTTTGTTGCATGGTTGAAAATGTTTCGTATCTTGTATTCTGACACATAAATAAAAAACAAAACGGTTTTAATTAGGTAAACTAAAATATGCGTCACATCCTGCTACGGTCCCGTGCGAGCGCCTTTTCCTGCGGCTGAATAACCTGACCCCCGGCTCGATGAGCGAACTATGGATAAATCAAAGAAAAGTACCGGAGGAACACAGGATTTAATTCTGCGTGGACAGAGTTATATGCTTTCACAGCAAACGATGCTGGTTTACCGGTATGTTTGATATGTAGAGAGAAGTTGTCAACGGTGCTGCAGCCTTTACGTATCGAGGAACAACAAGGGAGAGGAAGACAGCTGACAATCTTCAGTCATAATTCAATGGGGTAGGTAACTCACTTCAGAAACACTTTTTGTTATATTCCATGGAATGCTCTTAACGTCCCGATAGCAATGAATATATTAAATGCTTTGACAATAAATACATACAAAAATTAATCTCTGGAAGCCGTAGCGCTGTAAAAAACACGACCAATCATTTTAGCCGGCCCGGCTAAAATAACTGGATGGCCTACCAGCCTGTCAGCCTTCCATCTGTGCACAAACTTATCTCGTGGCCTCATCGATGATGCGCGTTCGTGTGTGTTGGAGGAGGGACTCTGTAAGAAAGTCTGAAGGAAGAGGCATATTTTTTCCGTTTGTGTATTTTCAAATTCTAGCGCACTCGAGCTGGTTTCTCCATTCTTACCTACCCTACCTTTAACTCTTTTTAGGGTGCAGCTATAGGTTTTATTTATTTCAAAGTGGGCCCATTTTAATAATATTTTTTTTTCCTTCAAATGTGCAGAGGACTCTCCAAGTGCTGTGTTTAATTTATTTTAAAGTAGGCCTGTGTATTATTTTTAATTCTCCTTATAGGAGTTATTTGTTTCTTATTCGAGGTTAACAGTTTTATATAATGTAATAAATAGCCTAATACATGCAAAAAAACTGTAGTTTTTGTCTGATATAACAATAAATTCAACTTTATTAGCTATCAAGCTATGAAATATGTTTTGCGGCTCCAGACAAAAAAATGTTTGGGAAAAAGGAGCAAAATGGCTCTTTTGGTCAAAAAGGTTGCAGACCCCTGGTCTAAGCTCAAGGGAGCCAGAGCAGAGGGCTTAAAGGGCTGCGGGTTGCCGACCCCTGACCTAGGTTAAAAGGAGCCTAGGACTCCTACTTACACAGGTTCTTTAAAATCAGGGGTAAAACATAAACATACATTTCTTGGGGTTGCTTAGCAGTTGGAAGGCCAAATGTATGTGTTGCTGTAGCAACTCCAAGCTACCACCTGGCGCTGCCCCTGTATATTAGCATTTTATAAGTTCACACCATAGACTGTATAAAGCAGGGGTGTCAAACTCATTTTAGCTCAGGGGCCAAATGGAGGAAAATCTATTCCCAAGTGGGCCGGAGCGGTAAAATCATAGCATAATAACAAAAAAATGACGACAACTTCAGATTGTTTTCTTTGTTTAAGTTTAGTGAACTTTAGTGCAATAACAGTACAAGCACATTTAGACTTGGCGTATCAACAAAAAGCCATACAACAACATTAAGTCATATACTGGGAATGAACAAAATACAAAAACTCTTCTCAAATAACTAATTTGTCATTTTAACATATTAATCCTGTACTAACTCACCAAATGATTGAGACAAATTGAGGTAGAAACTTTTCAAGAGGGTTGAGTTACTTACTTCCTGCCTTGTAGGCTACATTACTTATTGATAAATAAAAGCTGTGCAATGCATGAACAATTTCAACAAACCTAACTTATGAACTGAAGTTACTGTCATTATTACAGTAAATCACACACTGTTCACTTTCTTTCAATCTGCACAGAAGACAATCATTTTTTAGATAACTATATCAGGGTGCAGTGTCTTATGCAGCATTTTAAGTTGGGTTACCCACTGTTGTTTTTGCTCCTGAAACCTGGCATCTTTTAGCTTTCACAAGTGCATCAATATCAGGGGTCAAAGCCTGAGTGGCAGCCAATTTCAGGATGTCATTTAAGTGCTTGTGCGTGAGCCTTGAGCGCAGCTTTGTTTTATTGATGCTCATTACAGAGAAAACTTGCTCACAAATATACGTGGTTCCAAACATGCACAACACTTTTGCAGCAAGGGCTGTCAAGTTGGGGTAACCTGGCAAAAGATACTGATAAAATGTGTCTAAGCCAGCTGCAGCAAATTTCCCCTTCAAATCTGAGTCACACTGCAAGTCTATTATTTCAAGTTAAATGTTGACGGGCAGATCAGAGGCATTCGCGGTGAATGGCGAGCAGAAAACTTTGAAGTCTTTCTCCAGTTCACCAAAAATCTGAAAGCGTTGCTCAAACTCCCGCAATAGTCCTATTAGTTTATCTTTGAACCGCTTCATGTCTGCGACATGTTGGATATCGCACACATTTTTCAGACAAGGAAAGTGCGCTGCATCACCTCCCGCGAGCTCCGTCTCCCACAATGACAGCTTCAACTTGAACGCACATACGCTGTCATAATACTGCGTTACAACTTTGTTGCGCCCCTGCAGCATTGTGTTCAAGTTATTCAAGTGCTCTGTAACATCCACCATGAACGCAAGATCCTGCATCCATTCTTTGGACTTAAATTCTAACACTGGTCTGCCTTTTTGTTTCATGAATTGTTCAATTTCCTCTCGTAAATCAAAGAAACGCCTCAGCACAATGCCTCGGCTTAACCATCTTACCTCGGTGTGGTAAGGCAGGCCGTAGTTGTGGTCTTTATCTCTGAGAAGGTTGTCAAACTGACGGTGATTCAAGCCTCTTGATCGGATGAAATTAACAGTTTGGACGACCACCTTCATGACGTTATCCATCTTTAATGACTTGCAACACAATGCCTCCTGGTGCAAAATACAGTGAAAAGTCCAAAAATCACGTCCTCCATTTGCAGTCTGCACTTTTTCCCTGAATTTCGTCACAACACCTGCTTTTTTCCCGATCATTGAAGGCGCACCGTCTGTAGCCACGCTGACAGCGCGTGACCAGTCCACTCCGACTCTGTCCAGGGCACCCTCGAGTGTGTTGAAAATATCAGCCGCTGTTGTGGTATCCGTCATCGGCACCAACTCCACAAACTCCTCGGTTACGGTCAAAGTATCATCAACTCCGCGGATGAATATGGCCAGTTGCGCAACATCTGTAATGTCCGTGCTTTCATCAATTGCAACTGAAAACGCAATAAACGACTTAACTT
Source organism: Notothenia rossii (assembly GCF_949606895.1). Lineage (NCBI taxonomy): Eukaryota > Metazoa > Chordata > Actinopteri > Perciformes > Nototheniidae > Notothenia > Notothenia rossii. The sequence continues at coordinate 31,500,432 of NC_136904.1, forward strand.
TGCGCTTCAATTGGCTGTCCAAATCCTCCGAAAGATCAGAAATCCTGTGTGCAACTGTGTTTCTTGTCAGGCTGATATTTTCAAAAGCTTGACGCTTTTCAGGGCACACAATCTCTGCAGCTGTCAGCATGCATGTCTTCACAAATTCACCCTCGCTAAATGGTTTTGAAGCCACTGCAATTTCATTAGCAATAAGGTAGCTGGCTTTCACTGCAGCATCGCCGATTTCTCGGCTATGAGTAAACACAGACTGCTGTTTTTTCAGACCCGCCAGCCATTCCTTCACCTTTTCGCTTCTCTGTTTTCCTTTCAAGTTATCATATTTGTCGGCATGTTGAGTCTCATAGTGGCGACGAAGGTTATATTCTTTCAGCACTGAAACGTGCTGCGAACAAACCAAACACACGGGTTTCCCATTCACTTCCGTGAATAAATAGGAGGATGACCATTTTTCTTGGAAAACTCTGCACTCTGTGTCCACTTTTCTCTTTTTTGATAGCGACATTTTGGGGAGTGAGGAAGCCAAGCACGATAGACTGTAAACACAGGATTACTTCCTCAGCCCCGTTATACATAGTTTGCTCGCTTCACATAATTGCTATTGCGACACCCAGTGGACACATTTAGAACAGCAGTTTCTTTCATTGAAAAATTGCAGCTCTTTTTATTTTTTATACTTTCCAAAATCATCTCGCGGGCCGGATTAAACTTGTTCACGGGCCTGATCCGGCCCGCGGGCCGTACGTTTGACACCCCTGGTATAAAGGTTCACACTCAGAGTTGTTTAGCTGCACAGAGTGCCAACAGTGGATCTGCTATGTCACATCGGTCACATCCAGCACTAGCTCTTGTTTAGGAAGCCCAATTGGTTTATTATTTATTCCTGGCTTAAAAATAAATAAAAGATTATAATAAAATAAAAAAACAGCAGGAAATCACTGAAGAGTTATTGAGGACATTTTCTACACTTAGATTAGAAGGCCACATTACATCAATACCTATCTTCAAATTCGCTATTTCCTTTCAAACTCTTTTAATAGAGCATTTGATGGTGCCATTATGTGTAATATATTAAAGGAATTAATGTATGAAAGTGCCTTGAGCTCAAGCAGTACAAGGTCCAGACTGAATGAGGACAAGACGAGAGAGATTGTCTGAAAGTTCACAGTAAACTTTCATGCCAGAGTGATATTAGAGGGATTATCGCCTAAACTGTGAGCACTTTTAGCGTATTCAATTCAGTCTTCTCATCCATCTCCTCCATATGGATAAGACTGAAATACAATCAAAAATGTGGGTGACGGCTCCACTTTGAGAACATGCACTTAGAAGGTTCTTAACATTCATAAATGTGCACTCACAGTGGACGATCCATCATAATCACAGGGGCATACTGTACATAGCTCAGTGGGCACAGCAGTCTCTTTCCATCTCAGCAGCTGACATTCAAACAAAGCGCCAGCTCCACCACTCCTCTGCAGGATCCCAATGAAAAACAACAACAAATGAATCACAGGCAACAGCAGCCCACTTTGCTCCCTTCACAGCATATAAAATGTCAATGCGCACAACAATCCCTTACAGTGATGGATGGGTTTGAGTCACTGCTGTGTTCAGAACACAAAGCACTGACTCCACCTCACAGTACCTACACATTTCACGCTTCCTTGTAAATGTCACACACAGGTTTCATAAACAGATGTCATTTCATTGTTTTAAAAATGTCCCAAGCTAAAATACGTAGCTGCAGTTTTGAGGAAAAACAAATGTAAAGTATAGTTTAAATGTCGGCCATGGGCTTTTTGAGCAATAGGTTGTCAGTATATATGCTGAATGTGTATAATTGTATGTGCAAACTGTGTATATGTACATAATTCATGTGCCAATATGTTATTGTCTTTCTTAATTTATTATACAGTAATTAAGATTTTTAATCAACAAAAAAGTATCTTGTATCGCATAGTGTACATTTAGAGTGTTACTAGTGTATGGATAGCCGCTTTCTTCTCAAGCCTTTGAACATTTTCGAAATGGGAAATTAGGTCATTTTAGGTCATCAAAAATCCATTAATAATCCAATGAAGCCTTTTCTCCATTCCTAAGTGTACATTTACAAACAGTAACCTTCCAAATACAAATAAAGGCCCACTTCACACAGAAATGTAACAAGGCTCAACTTAATACTTCCATTTACCCATAAGTGACTATAGTTATGAGAATAGTTAAAAGGCTTTTCTTTTATGTACAACTATATAGTCACCAGGCTTAGTCAATCACATAACCTCACTTGTATCACATTGCATAAGACACATTTTCGGTGTTGAAAGAAATGTAAATGCCAACAATACAAAGCGCAAGTCCCAAAATCTACATCTATTTGATTTACATAATGTATGATACTTTGACCTTGTTCTGCTTTGAATCTCTCAGGCAATGATGGCTCTTGTGACGGGATTGTTCAGTTAAAGTACCTTAAGAAATCCACATAAAAGGTTTTGGAGAATTTCTTGAAGTGGTGTGTTAAATATGTCATGAATTTTCAAGAGTCATTATTATCAAGTAAGCCAAACCAGAAATAGAAAATTAGGCAAATGGTAGACAGTCCTTTCTTCATAGTGTGCATGAATGATACAATTGTATTAATTTGATTGGTAGCCTTTGCACTTGGGAGGATGATGATCGACGCAGTGAAGGGAAAGAGGGTAATTCAAAATTCACTGGGAGAAAAGGTGGATTGGTTTACTTAGATAGTTATCAACGCTTTGTTTCCTCTACCTTCCTATCCTTCTAGAGCAGGGGTATTCAAATAAAATTCAACGAGGTCCAGTTAGAGAAAATCTCCCCATGCAAAGGTCCGGAACATCAAAATGTCTAAGTTGCTTTATGAATTAGTGTGATATATATTGAAGTAGCCTGTGTCTTTATCAACGTCTGCATGTAATCAACAACTGACTGCCAATCAAATAAAGAAAGTACAATTCATAAACAACAATATGTATTGTCAATTAACATTGAACTATACAGATATACAGTAAATAAATACTGTGGATATGTGTAATGTTCCTCACGGGCTGCATTTAAAAATAAAATAGGAGAAACAAAAAATAGCTTTTGAAAATATGCGCATCTTAAAAGTGCTTAATTTTAGATAAATCAAATAAAGTGTAGCAGCATCTTGAGTTTCCCTTTTTCTTTGTTAACCATTTCACATCATGACTTAACAGTTTCAGAAAATTATAGAACAATATCAGTCTTTACAAATCATAACAATTGAACAGTTTTAAAGGAGTCTCTTTCTTTCAATCTTATATTGCAGTCCCTCATTCACTTTGTTTAATTCAGTGCGAGAATTGAGCTTGAGCTTGTCCTGCCAGGAGTTTAAATCTGGGCTGAAATGGTGTCAGGGCCATTCTCATACACATGCAGCTGCTCATTGGTTAGCCTGCCCTGGAACGATATTTATTTTTGAGAGGGAATGTTTGGTCAAACACTTTGTGTTTTGACTCATAGTGGCGTTTTGGCACTTTTAATGAGCGCCACGGTCTCTGAACAAATGAGACACACTGGTTCTGCGCTCCCAGTGGCCAGGATGACCATGAATGAGTCCACTCAGGGTTAAAAGCTCTGTCCTTGGAGAGCGCCATGTATAATTATTTGTCTCTCCCTGTCTGCCGCTAACACGCCTGTTCACTCTCCGCTTCTCTCCCTCCATGTATCGCTAATTATTCTCTTCACTCACTTTCCTCTCCGCTTCTCTCTGCCGCGCTCTCGTCTCTTCTTCTGTGTTTCTCTCCCTTTATCACTCACTCGTCTCTTTCGCCCCCTGTCGGCAGCGGTTAAAATAGAATCGCCCCGTCAGAATTGAAATCCCCTATTAATGTATTGATTATAGGTCCGGGTCCGTATAGGTCGGCGTCTGGGTCCGGATCCGGACTGCGGTCCGCCTGTTGCCTACCCCTGCTCTAGTGCAACAAGTCTTCCAACAGGAAGGGCTAAATGGATTGTTTGTCATTGGCTTCCCAAGTGTTTAATATGACCGATTTCTTATCTGACCCCATTCAGACGGACAACCAGGGGCGTCGCCTGGACCTGAAAACATTTGGGGCTTAGCCCACAGTGACGGCGGCCGCGGCGCTACAGTGGAATTTTATACTGCAACACTCCCCACACGCAAACACACAGTACACCTGCGGGTGTTACAATGAAGGCTCGATAATCAGCTCACGGCATATAGGTGTAAGCAGGGGTAAAGTGCTATTTTTCATGATTGGGGGGCGGACCGAACCTCCTCTAGGGAGGTCCTGGGGCATGCTCCCCCGGGAAGATTTTTTTTTAAATATTGAAGTTAAAAGCATCAATCTGTTGCACTTTGAGAGCAAAATGTAGAGATCTACATCTCTCAACACCCATATGAAACAGAACTGGAAACAGATGTACTTTTTCTTTATGGATATTTTACAAATCACTCCCCTTTCAAACTGTATTCTTGTTTTACTGCCATATAGTATTTCATAACTGTTTTTCATTTATTCTCTTGTATTTTTTATAATTATAATTATCATATGAAGGTGTGCCACGGAAATAATCTTTTGAATGATTTTTGACCAAACCATTTGAGACCCACTGAGATAACTTAGACTAAAGTTAAGTACCGGTATCTAAACACTCCAGTCCTTTAGCTCACCTGAGCCGCTCAGTCTGAGAGGAGAGGACTCTCCTCCGGCTTGTTGTGGAACCAACAGCTCCTTATGTCCGTTAGTGCAGCTAGCTAACCAGATGCTAACAACACAGTCCCTGCTGGCACCGGTCTCCCTTCTCCCTCTCTCCTTCTCTCCCTCTCTCTATCACACTAAATGTGCTATTGTCTCACACACACACACAGAGCCGAGCTTGAATGACACAAGCACACGTTTATTTCCATGCAACTCTCTGATTGGTCTGGTGTCATGCCTCTGTTGCATTCACTGAACATGGGAAATTACAGTCCTGCCGTCCTCTCTTGTGTCATGATGAGGTTCACGTAAAGCACGGTTAATGTAGTCTAGATGGAAATAGGGGTCCACGCGCCCCCCTCAGAATTTTTTATGCCACCTGATTTTTCTTAATCCTTAAAGTGTCTACTTTCAGAATTTGCCAGGTGTCAAGCTGAAATAATGTCCGAAAGGCTCCATTTTTAACCCTTTATTGCACCTAACCCAAAACCGAAACATTAAAATTTGATGTAGCAAGAGGCATAACCTTTGAAGTAAACAACATACAGAGACAAATGAATACATTTTTCCATACAATTCTGACCCTAGAAATTCAATGGGATGGTTATTTTTGACATTTGACAACATTTTGACTATTTCTGGACAAAAACAGCAAAAGAATGCAAAAAATGTGTGTCTGACCAATTACTTTTTTATTTTTTCAAACGCATAGAGTGAATATTTGTTGACAATCAGTTTTTTTTCAATCCTCCAATTGTTTATTGTGAGATCATATTGGGTGCCAAGCTGAAATAATGTCTCAAAGGCTAGTTTTAACCCTTTATAGCACCTAACCCAAACATCGAAAAATGAAAATATAATGTAGAAGAGGCATAACTTTTGAAGTAGACAACTTACAGAGCGAAATTAATAAATTTTCCAACACAATTTTGATCCTAGGAATTCAATGGGATGGTTATTGTATACATTTGACAACATTTTGACTGTATTTCTGGACAAAAACAGCAAGAAATGACCAAACATGTGTGTATGACCGACTACCTTTTCAACACATCGGGTGAATATATGTTCACAATCAGTTTTTCTCTAATCCTTTAAATGAAATGATATTATTAAATAAAATCTTGTTGGGTTTATTTTTAACTCTTTATTGCACCAAAATCAAACATGAAAGATTATGTAAAGTGTGATATAATTACAACTTGAACAATGAATACATTTACCTTTTCATGTCACTACCAACTTGCTGACCTAAACTACTCATCATCCTCATCGTCACTGAAGAGATCTTCTAATTCAATTTCTTCCATCTCCAGCTCTTCATCCTCATGCTCGTACTCTCCATCCACTTCACCCACAGACAAGTTATCGTTGGCGTAATCGGTCACCTTGTCAAGAGCTGCGTGCTCTTCTGACTCTGCTCTCTGAGCCAAGCACAGGGAAAGTGCCTCCTAGGAAATCTACCATCGACTTTTACACCCCCATCAACCACCCCATTACAGACAACGCAGTAGTGTATGAGCTACTCAAGAGATCCGAGGCAGCAACTGAGGAGGTTGGACAGCCATACACCATCAACACGTTTGACCTGGGAGACGTCATGAAAGCCTGTCCTATAGTATGGAAGTACGAGGAGGAATTCAGTAAGCATGTGAACCTCATTGGCAAGTTCCACACAGCCATGAATTACATGGGCAGACTCACTGGGCGCAAGTGTCTTGGAGCTGGCTACGCCGAGATCCTCATAGAAGCTGGCCTCGCAAACAGTGGTTGCCTGAAAAATGTCCTGAGCGGGAAGTCATGCCAAGGCTCTCTTCAGTCTGAAGGCGGTCACAGAGGCACTCGAACGGTTGCTGTTCAATGTTTTTCTAGAGGAGGAGAAACCAGACATCCCATATGAGATCCTCTTCAACTTCATCCACTTTTGCACTTCTGAGAGCCTCAACTCCACTCTGAAGGATCCCACACTGCTCAAGCTGATTGTTGACTACCTCCAATACCAAGACAAGGTACGCAGTGGCCATCTGGGCAAAACGGGCATGTTCTGGCTCTCCATGATGGATCATGCAAGGCTGGTCTTTATGATGGATTTTGCTGTGAAAACCAACAATTTCAAGCTGTTCCATCACTGCAACGGCGCCATGGCAGATCTCTTCTTTGCGTATGATGGCCACAACTACGCCAGGTAATCTATGCACTCATTCCCTGAATACTCAATATAAAAATAAGTGGGAGCTTATTGTAGTTGTTGTTATAAACTTTAATTATCATTAATTTCCTACAGGTACCTTACCTGGTTTGAGGCCTTTCTCACAAACATCAACCTCTCCCATCCTGGTGCTCTTGATTACATCAAGCTTGGAGCTATAGCTGTTGCACAATCATTGATCCCAAGGGCTCTCGCAGCAGTGGACAAGACCATGGAGGAGACATTCATGAGGTTTGCTAAGACTTCAGGTTTGTCAGTTTGTGGACACAAACATAGTCACCTATATTTAATTTCCATGTTCATGTTGGTTGTGACGCTAAAATTCAGACTTCTCCCTCTCTACATTGCAGGTGGTCTACTAGGTCTCTTCAACAACTGTGGCGCATACCAGAAATGGTGCCGCACAACCTCTGCCCGCGCTCAGCTCTATGAGCTTACTCTTGAGATGTGTGGCATGATTGACGACCCTGAGATGCCGAAAGCAGGCAAGCACCGTGATCTGGAGCCTGCCCAAATCAAAAAGTCTGAATTAGCGGTGCAGAGCGTCATCTCTGCCATCAATGGCTTCACAAACCCCTGGAGAATCCCAGACAAAAGTCGATTGTACTCCCTCGCATCTGGAGCTCCCATCGATCCAGAGGTTGAGGCTGACGAGCTGCGGGCCGAGGCTGCAGGCAGGGCTGCCAAGGAGCAGTTCATCCAAGAGCGCTTCATTTCCAAGAGGAAAGACTTCTTTGATCGCCTCAAGAAACTTACGCTCAAGACAATGGATTACTGCAGCAAGAGAGTCAAATTTACATCTGCGCAGGGGAAGGTGGATATTGATTTTACTTATGCCATTTGCATATTTCATTACACAAAAACATTATTCAGAAAGGAATTAAACCGTAAAACTCTGTTGTATTTATGCCTTCCTCATTTCCTTATTTTCCATTCCAGCTCTTTGTGAACAAAGAGCAGAGCAACCTCGCCTTTCAGCTGCTCGTTAAGTCGCAGATTATGGAGATGCCCATCAACCTTGAGGAACTCATGCGGTATCCCCTCTCACCTGTTCCTCATGCCCTTGGCTCTCCGGATGGCTATTTTGCTAAAACCAACAAGGCCACTATCCTTCACCATCTGCTGCAGGACAGGGACGAAGACGTATCTTACCCCAATGATGCCCTCTTCATACAGGATGGCAACGCTCTCTTCCACATGATGTCCAACCTCCCATCGACCTTCGGAGGGATTTGCATGCAGCTCCTGGACCAAATGGTTGCCAAGCACCATTTTGTGTTCTCTACAGATTGCTACCAGCCAAATTCCATCAAAGCCCAGGAGAGGCTCAGACGTGGCTCTTCTGAGAAGCGCATAATTGATGGTCCGAACACCCGGAGGCCCTATGACTTTAAGTCATTCCTTGGCAATGAGCTTAACAAGAAGCAGCTATGTGACCTGCTTCTCAGGGTCTGGGGGAGCAATCCCGGATTGAGAAGAGCATGAAAGCAGTGGTGTGTGTTGACGGAAGATCTTATGACCTAACATCAACAAATGGAAAAGTACGTTGACAGAAAAAGCGTGACACACACATACAATTGCAGACCATAATTGGGCTCTTAATACATACGACAAAAACTGCATAACTTAAAATGTTAAATTGGTTAAAATATGTAGTTGTATTCATTTACTTTGTTTGATTGTTACAGGTCCAGACTTCTGAGATCTATGAACTGCGATCCAACCAAGAGGAGACAGACAGCCGGATTGTCCTGTACCTCCACCAGCCTGTCAAATGGGGGTACAAGTCCAGTGTGGTGAGGACACCTGACACAGACATCCTGATGATCCTCCTCTACCATGCCAGCAGGATCAACCTCTCCATCTACCTTGACCATGGCTCTGGCAAACATCGCACACTGAGAAATGTGACAGAACTGTCGGAATCACTGGGCCCTGACTACTGTAGCACACTGCTGGGATTCTACGTCTTTACTGGGGCGGACTGTACCAGCGCTTTTAAAGGCAAAGGCAAGGTGAATCCCCTGAAGAAGCTGGAGAAGACTCCTAAACTCCACAAAGCTTTCAGGCAGCTTGCTGCAGACTGGATGGTCACTGATGAGCTTCAAGAGGAGATGGAGAGCTTCACATGCATTATGTATGGCCAAGCACGGATGACATCAGTTGACACAGTACGGGTGAAAATGATGAGAAAGATGGTCGGCGCTGACAAAGTCCTGGACTCTAAGTCAAAAGTAGACCTGGAACGCCTGCCTCCCCCCAAGGTCTGTCTCATTCCACATGTCCAGCGAGCCAACTACAGAGTCGCCTTCTATAAGAGAGCAGACAAGGCAATAATCGAGAGCCCAAAACCACATAATCCAGGCATGGGCTGGGAGAAGACAGGAGAAGAAGAGGTGTTGGAACCGGTCTGGGCAATTGGACCCATCCTCCCTCCTTCTCTTGTTGAGGTACTGGCTCAGAGAGCAGAGTCAGAAGAGCACGCAGCTCTTGACAAGGTGACCGATTACGCCAACAATAACTTGTCTGTGGGTGAAGTGGATGGAGAGTACGAGCATGAGGATGAAGAGCTGGAGATGGAAGAAATTGAATTAGAAGATCTCTTCAGTGACGATGAGGATGATGAGTAGTTTAGGTCAGCAAGTTGGTAGTGACATGAAAAGGTAAATGTATTCATTGTTCAAGTTGTAATTATATCACACTTTACATAATCTTTCATGTTTGATTTTGGTTCAATAAAGAGTTAAAAATAAACCCAACAAGATTTTATTTAATCATTTCATTTCATTTTAAGGATTAGAGAAAAACTGATTGTGAACATATATTCACCCGATGTGTTGAAAAGTTAGTTGGACATCCACACATGTTTGGTCATTTCTTGCTGTTTTTGTCCAGACATACAGTCAAAATGTTATCAAATGTCAACAATAACCATCCCATTGAATTCCTAGGATCAAAATTGTGTGGGAAAATTTATTAATTTCGCTCTGTAAGTTGTCTACTTCAAAAGTTATGCCTCTTCTACATTATATTTTCATTTTTCGATTTTTGGGTTAGGTGCTATAAAGGGTTAAAACTAGCCTTTGAGACATTATTTCAGCTTGGCACCCAATATAATCTCAAAATAAACAATTGGAGGATTAAAAAAAAACTGATTGTCAACAAATATTCACTCTATGCGTTTGAAAAAATAAAAAAGTCATTGGTCAGACACACATGTTTTGCATTTCTTTGCTGTTTTTGTCCAGAAATACAGTCAAAATGTTGTCAAATGTCAAAAATAACCATTCCATTGAATTCCTAGGGTCAGAATTGTATTCATTTGTCTCTGTATGTTGTTTACTTCAAAGGTTATGCCTCTTGCTACATCAAATTTTAATGTTTCGGTTTTGGGTTAGGTGCAATAAAGGGTTAAAATGGAGCCTTTAGGACATTATTTCAGCTTGGCACCTGGCAGATTCTGAAAGTAGACACTTTAAGGATTAAGAAAAATCAGGTGGCATAAAAAATTACAAGGGGTGTGCGTGGACCCCTATTTCCATCTAGACTAATGTATTATATCAGGGCTATTCAATTACACATTCAGATGGGCCAGATTTTATAACTACAAAATTCAGCTGTGCCAGACATTCAGCGGCCTGTAAAAAGCGGGTAGTGACACATTTTAAACCAACACATATTACTGCGATGAAAAAATGCAATTTTTATTCATTGTTCATCTAACAAAGGTAGGTCAAAAAGTGCATAAAAACACAACAAGTTAGCATTAATTTAACAGAATCTGAAAAAAAAAAGTGCACAGTTGTAGCATTACATTTGTTTGCTTTAGAAGTCAAATATTCAGGTTTTTTTTTTTTAACCAGGCACATCACAAAGTGCATTTACTGAATACAATAATAGCAGTCTTAATAAATGTCCTCACATACAACAAAAACAGCTAAAGAGCTCCAATGCAACACAAAGAGGTAGTACTGTAGCAATACTATTTTTTCACTTTTCAAGTAATAACAAAAAAATCATACGTTTTGGTCACATTTGACCCAGACACATTACAAAGTGCATTTAAATGAATACAGAAAGAACTGTCAAACCCTTCAGTGCACAAACCCATAACAAGGGATACGGGTAACTATATGAATGAGTACTACACTACACGTCTACTATAGTAAACTAGGTGCTTACTATCACCTCATTTGTAATTTGTCATCGCTGACTTTCTCAATGGGAGAAGTGAAATTTTTTGTTTCGAACAAGAGCAGTGATTTTTGGCTCATAGGATGTCAATGCAATCCGAACGGCCCGTCCACACTATAGCTTCAAAAAAAGCTTGCCGGCGGGCGTGTCTGAAGCTCGAGCAACAACCAATCACATGAATCTCCCGCCCCTGACACACAAGCAGCGGTTTGATTGGCTAGAGCTTGTACTGGCATATGATTTGATTGGCTGACGCTTCCACCGAAAGCTTCAGAAGCTTCAAAAGTTGAACATTGCTCAACTTTTGCAGCCTGAAACGCCAGGAAAGCTCCGCTCTGCTACCCACAATTCAGTTCGGCGAAAAGCGAGGCAACGTGACGTCACCCCATTCAAAGTGAATGGGCAGACGCGTTGGAAACCGTTTTTGAAGCTGTCGAAGCTGTAGTGTGGACGGGCCGTAAGACATTGGTGAAGAGTGCTGTCAGTTGGGGAGCAGCGAGTGCTACTTTTGATTGAGTTTATGTGTGAAAAGCTTGATTCACATGTGTGTGTTGATCCAAACATACTGAGCACACAGATCGCTACTTTCTGAACGTTAGGGAACTGCTGTTTTTTGACATCACTCCAAAACTTTGCTGGCCCGTTAGTGCGCTGCATGTCAATAAGTTCCAGTGTATATTTCCCCTTGTCGATGCAGGGGACCACTTCCTTTGCTCTGGTTAATACGTCCCCCTCCATTGCAACAGTAAAGGGGTCTCTGGCAAAGCCCATCACCTCTGTGGGCAGAGCAACTCCATCCAATCGACCGGCAAAGTTCTCTTTCAACCTCGCAATGAAATCTGTCATCACATCCATGATTTGTGCCGGAGATGTGATGTGTTTGGGGAGCGTCGGAAAATGCAGCATCCTACCCGTGCTCAAGTCGGTCGCGAAAAGGTCCAGCTTGACTTGGATCTGCTCCACAAGATCAATGACCGTTTTGTCTCTGTTTACGCTTCAGAGTTGAGAGAGACATGTTTTAGAGTTGCTATCATAGGACCACCGTTACTAGCACCACTAGATGCACTTTCAAAAAATGTGCTGCGTTGTGGTTTGGTGGTTTCTATGCAACGCGGAGTGTTGCGTTCATGGTCTGTACTAGTGTAGGAATTTGGCTACGGGAGGCTGGGCCACTCGGGAGTTGGTTCTGGGCCGCATCTGGCCCGCGGGCCGCCAGTTGAATAGGCCTGTATTATATTATTGAGGGAGAATTGTCCGGGGCTACAGAAAAAACATTCGGACCTAAAGCCCCGAATGCTCAGGCCAGGCGACGCCACTGCGGACAACATTGTTATCAGAGACTGCTAAACCAGTTACAACTGAAAAGTAAGTTACAAAAATATTGATAAAAGTGATTTGCTCCCACCAAGCTTGAAATGTCAATGCATACAACCTATTTGTTAATGCAGAGATTTCGAAAGTATTCCCCTGACTGATATATAAACAGATCTGAAACATCAGTTTCCTGTGTGTTGTCTTACTGAGGACAGTCTCCCAGTAACCTATACTCAGGGGTGCAAATAACTTTTTTGCCCTGGTTCTCAAAGGAGCACCTGGAGATGTTGCTTGCTGCTCATCCTTAAAATGAAATAAACCGTAACTTTTGAGGGGGTCTTGACTTTATTTGCCAGACACACAGCACTGAACACACATGCAGAGGTGAACACAGAACACACATGCAGAGGTGAACACAGAACACACATGCAGAGGTGAACACAAGACAACATTAGCACGACCAGTAATCCTACAAGCTGTCATCACTACCCTCCTGACTGTTCTTTTCACTGTCTTCCTCTCTGTCAGACATGGTAGCTGATGATGTAGGCCTACTACTTTCTCTCTGGTTGAGTGCGATTAGCTGCTTGCATCCACAAGTCGACAGCTGGTTTTGGGTCGAAAGTCTCTTGTCATCTTAGACAAGTGGATGTAATCAAATAAGTATGTGAACATAACCAATAACCACCATAGCCAATAACAAATGAGTGTAACTTATTTTATTTGTGTTGTTCATTCATATCTTATTTTACCTTAAAGACCCAGTGAAGTGTGCGTCTGTGCATGATCTGTTATGCTAATACGTATAGTAATGACCAAAATTGTCAATTGGAACCAATATTAAAAGATGTTGGAATAGCAACGAATTTGAAGAGTTTTGAATTTGCCGCCTGGAAATCCGCAGTTGACCTCCGCCTTCGTGGGCGTGGCTTGCGATCTACTGCGTGACGTCACGAGATGGTCGCCGCCGAAGTGTTTACATTCATCGCAGTTTATTGTTTCTCTGTTTCAAAATCGAATTTATCTAAGTTTTTGAGCAAGTATTTTACTGGAAAGTGTGTCGAAGTCGACTGGAAGTGATTGCCAATCGAGAGAACCTGACAATGGAGGCGACAGTGAAGAAAACGGGAGAAAAAACACACGGGAAGCGATGCATTGCCGCTGGCTGTAGTAATGTCAAGTCTGCCGAAGTGGCGATGTTTCTGTTCCCAAAAGATGAAGGTGAGCCTGGCTGGTGTCATTGTTTCGTAGATTTGTTGATTGTTCATGACAAATAAAGACCACTGGTCGATTCAAGAGAGAGACTGAGAGAGTTACAGGGTTGTTGTTAGCATCTGGTGCTAGCTCGGAGCTAACGGAGATTAGCTGTTTCAACAATAAGGAGAGGGAGAGTCCTCTCCTGTGGGACTGAGAGAGATAACGTCAGCTCAGGGAGGTAAAGGACTCTGAGTGATTAGATCGTAAACTGTAGCCTAAGTTATCTCAGTGGGTTTGGTCATCTATTTAAAGAAATATTTCCATCTATGTAATATTAGTTGTATAAAATAGGTTAAGAAATCCTTCCAATGTTTTTTGATTATTGAAATATATGTTTCACATAAGTGTTGAGAGCTGTATCCATAAATCTCTTAATGTTGCCCTCAAAGTGCACCAGATTGATGCATTCAACTTCAATTTAAAGAAAAAAATCTTCCCGGGGTGCATGCCCCCGGACCCCCCTAGAGGGTGTGAGGTCATCACAAATAAAACAGGTTCACATGGATAGGATATTAGATAAGTGTGCACACTCATTATGTACACATAAGTGTGCACACTCATTATGTACACTACACATTTTTCTTGGATTTTTTAACACTATAGTCCCTAATATATTTGTAGAAAGGCAGGAAATGCAATTAAATCGAGAACATTTTTCATTGCAAAAACAGTTTGACAGGATGAGCGAGTGTGTCATATAATACTTTATTACAGTACGGGATATTCCTTCTAATGTTGAGTTTGTTAACTCTAAATAGTAAGCAACAGATCAACATAGATTTGTGGTTTTATATAAACACAATATAGTATTCCATTGATCATTTCATTTCCAGCATGCCAGGTGACGCCCGAGATGCTGACTGCAAGTCTACCAGTACCAGGGAGGCAGAGAAAGCTGAAAGTCCATGGCACCAGAGACCCAGCTACACCTGACCAGCCACCACAGGCTGCCTCTAGCAGCAGCAGCAGCCAGGCGTCAAAGCTGGAGCAACACCAACTGGAAGACGCGTCCTCCAGGAGTCCAGCTGCACCACCATCAGTATCAGGCTCCTCAGACTGGGAACCCAGTAGCCCCATCTCAGCGGCTGATTCTTCTGACAAGTCAGATCTGTCAGAAAGTCGGGAAGCATTTGGGGATGAGATCTGCCACAAGGAACCCAAATACATCGTCTTTGGCTCCAGCCTCGGGAAACTGCTACAGTGGTGCCACTGTCCATCTTGCGGCAGTTTCGACATCCGTCAAGTGTGGACAACCACTGAAACACTACTTAAGATCCACCAAACATGTGACTCCTGTCTGCAGGCAACTGAGTGGCAGAGTCAACCGAGCATTGGAAACTTCCCTGCAGGCAACATGCTGTTTTCTGCAGGCATACTGTTTGCCGGTGCGTCGCCAACAAAGGTGCTGCGAGTCCTAAACCACATGGGTGTGATGACCTACGTGAAACTAATATTCTTCTCACACCAGCGAGACATCCTGCAGCCTGCAATACAGGGTGTATGGACGCAACAACAGGCAGCCAACATTGCGATGCTGCAGACTGAAGGGCGACCTCTGGTTCTGGGGGGTGACGGCAGGGCCGACAGCCCTGGACACTGCGCAAAATTTTGAACATACACTACAATGGAGCTGGAATCAAATGTGGTGCTAGACCTACAGCTGGTGCAGGTACAGTTTATATTGTTCAAGTTCAGGGTTTTGTGTGAGAAATTTAAAACTTCATCTGTAAATATTGTAATAGTAACAGTGTTTCAAATCATATTCAGCTCATTGCAGAGCTCCTGTCTAGTTATCTGCCTAACTGGAATGTTCCCTGCTGTATTTTCAGAGCAACAAGTGTGGTGGGAGCTACCATATGGAACTGGAAGGCCTGAAGAGGATGGTGGCCTTCTTTGAGGACATCCTGGAGATTGGCACTCACGTCACAGACCGACATCGCCAGATTGCCAAATGGATTAGAGAGAATATGCCGTACACAAAGCATCTGTATGACATCTGGCATGTAGCCAAGTGTATGTGTCAATGTTGTTTCTTTTGAAGTTCAAGGAGTAGATTCTTCTATTGAGTTATCGTAAAGTTGTTATCACCAGACAGACATTGCAGCATGCAGTGTAACAAATCTTATTTGCACACCTCACTCAAATAGATAGATCTCTTTATGATGTCAGTTTTATTTATTGTCTTTGCAGCTGTTGGGAAGAAGCTGAAAGCCATCTGCATGCTCAAGGGCTGTGAGGACCTGAAAGCATGGCAACAGAGCATCATCAACCACTTGTGCTGGGCAGTGGTTTCCTCCACGCAAGACGACGCAGAACTGATTGTGGATAAATGGAAGTCGGTGGAGCGGCATGTCCTAAACCTCCACAGGGGCCATGGTGGAAAGTTCCCCACATGTGCGCACAAGAGACTACAAGGCAGGGCTCAGAAGAAGAAGTGGATCAAACCAAGTGAGTTTAGAGTCAATACTCCTTTTTCTGATATGGCGGCAGACGTGACATTTAAAATTACGTCTGTTGCGTCAGCAACGGGTGACTGTAATTTTAACCGTCATCCACCGCCAAAAGGAGTATGGAATGTATACAGTGTATGCATACTGAGTGATTAAAAACCCAGGACATAACCAGTAACAACAATGTACTGACTGTCTTATGGTTGGGTACATAATCCAAAAAGTTACGTCTGAGCAACAAACATTAGAATTGATAATCCATAATGTCAAGCACTGCCATAGAAATTTGTTGATGATTGATTTATTGATCTGTTGATTGCAGGTTCACTATCAGCTGTCAAACTGGTGACAGACAAGATGCTGTGCAAGGACATCGGCAAGCTCTCTGCCGTACACCAGACGTCCAAGGTGGAGGGCTTTCACAGCCTCATCATTCAGTTTGCACCAAAGTCTTACGTGTACTCCTACACTGGCATGCTGTGCAGGTTGGTCTTTTCAGCTTATAATTCGAAGGCTTGTACTGTACCAGCTAAAGACTTGTTTAAGTTACTTGGGAATGGGCGTCTTTGTACCGTGCTTAACCAGGTCCCCTTGCTGTATAAAAGCTTGCGACGTTACGTCACATCTCCCATAGTGTGTCAAAATGGAGGAAGGAACTGTGATGAAGTTGTCAACTCCAAGACACACATTGCCAGGACTAAAATAAAACAAAATCCGCTACCCCAAGTACAAGGCTGGAGGTCATGTTGTGAAGAAGATCCTAGTAGAGGCAACATTTAGTGAGTTTGAAATGAAATTACTCAAAATAATATTGTCCAGATTGGTAATGTACCGGTACTAATGATTTAGTAACTAATTCAGTTCTAAACCACAATTGAAAGAATGATCTCGGCTTGATGACAGACACCATTTATTATTAGAGAACATTATAAAGTTCAAGTTTTGTATTCTGTCTGTGAACACTGTTTCAGGTTATGTGGATGATCTCATGAGAGAGGTGGTCGACCTCTGCAAGAAACCCAGCGCAGACAGGCCTGTACAGCTGGAGGAGCCTCCCACACTGTATCTCGACAATGGAGAAGCCTGACAAAGCAGAGGGCATCAAGGCACATGCCAGTCGTTTCAAGACCAAATAGTCTGTCACTGTGCATCTTCAACTGTGGAACTGTATTAAACATTCACTTCAGAACTGTATTGTCACTGTCCTTCTTCATAACCGTGATATTCCATTGACGAATTGGGTTCACTGCACAAGAGGGCAGTGGCACTCTTATGTCGCGTCCTAGGTAACCCCAGCAAAGTCTCACCAGCTGGCGGTAGGCTGTGTATCGGTGGCGTCTGCAAGATAAAACATTATAGCATTGATATGACGAAAGCTACTGTCAAGAGACTACTACAAATGTAGGACAAGAGATGATAATAGGTCAACTTCAAAGTTACATTTTCTTATACTCAGATCATAAAAGACTAATATTCAAACGTATAAAGTTGCAAAAGTTGTCATGACATCATATAAACTGATACATTTATATACTAGTAATAGACTTTATTGTAAATAGTGTATGTAAGGCTTACTCATTGCCCTCTTGCTGGAGATGGCCATAATGTTGCCTGTATCCATAGTATGCTATATGCAGCACCCAGATGTCTAGACAGCCAGATCGGAAGCCGGGGTGGTCGATTATGCAGCTGTGGACACCATCCTTCTCCATGGTCCTGGTGACAGCGGGGATTTCCTGACAGCACACACTCTCGGCTACAGTGTCCATGTTGTTACAGTTGTCGCACTGACACCTAAAACATATAAAACAGATGTAACATTATGATTAGCAGGAATGCCAGGATGTTTCAGTGTTGTCACGTTGCGAAATTTTGCAAGGTAACTGGATTTTATCATTTTAACTTGGAACTGTATATTGTTGAATTTTATGCAGAAGATCCAATAAAGTTAGACTACGTGCGCATGAAAATAATTTCTTTTTCTCGCCCCCTGATTATCTGATAGGTGGAATTATTCCCATAAACTGCAGATAAGCAGAAAAACCGGACTGGTCACCCTGGCGTATGTTTTAATTCAATGACTAGAAAGTTCTAATTCTAGTTTAATAATACTCTAGCACATGAAATGTACATAAGCTAATTATTTCCCAGAGGCTGAGCCCAAGCAGAGTTTTTAAACAAGGCAAAGGGCCCTTCAGTCTTCACGCACAATGATATGTAAGGAATGAAACTGCCATTTCATTTTGGCGCAAAAACATGCACTTCAAGGGCACTTTAAAGGTGGGGTAGGTAAGTTTCAGAAACCGGCTCGAGTGCACTCAAATTTGAAAGTACACAGCCAAAAAGAATCCGCCCCTTCCTTCAGACATCCTTACAGAGCACCTCCTCCGCGAGAGCAGGCTGCAGCAGTGGCGGCGCCAGAGATTTTCTCTAGGAGGTGCTGTGGGGTAGCTTGACGTTTCATAGAGGGTGCTCAAACTTTAAGGATTTCCCATTAATGCACCAGCGCAACTCATACTTGTAAACCCTCCCGATTTTCGCGGGAGACCCCCAATTTCATTGCCCTCTCCCGGTTTCCTCCCGGGGTCATATTTCTCCCGCATTTCTCCCGATTTCTGACAAAATCAGATTTACTCAGGACTGTTTCCACTCGGACTTTAATACAGCTACACCATTGTTTGGTTTCCATGGTAACACGTCTCTTTAGTAGCGCGCGCAACTGAAAGTCTGAGGGTGAGGCAGATAGTCACAGAAAACAGAACAAAAATCGACAACTACTCTACTCTCTGCTCACTCCTTTCCTGCCCACACATATGCTCCATCAAGGATGGTGCTACAGGCCGCAAGGCATTGCACTTAGAACTACAATATAAGCATGTTAATGTTAATCTAACAGCTCCAGCGATCCACTAGCACTGCCAGTACAAGCTCTAGCCAATCAAACCGCTGCTTGTGTGTCAGGGGCGGGAGATTCATGTGATTGGTTGTTGGTCGAGCTTCAGACACGCCCGCCGGCAAGCTTTTTTTGAAGCTGTAGTGTGGACGGGCCGTTACAATGAAGGCTCGGTAATGTTAGAAATTAAAATCAATGTTTTGATGGTATAATGTAGCTTAAACATACCGTCAGTTTAAACGCTCTTTTATACTGAAAAACCAGAAATTCTTGTGCACAAGCAGTTAAGTTTTATTCTGAAAATCCTTCATCTACGGTTAGCATTTAGCATGTGGCTAATATACGATTTCCTAAAGAGGTGAATTGAGTAGTGAAATGACGTGGTGTGGTGAAAACCGAAACCTACTGATTTAACACTACAACTATAGATGTCGAGATACTACCATGCTGAATATTAAATGAAAGTACAGTTTATTTGAATACACTATTGTTTACAGACGAGAGTAGCATGTGACAACATCCGGAATGACCGGAAACCAAACCAGCCGTGAAGCATTTTCTGTATGTTTTAGACAGCGCCGTTCAGTCTATACGGCGCTGGTTTTAGAGAGAGAGCCGCAGTGACGCGTCCTTAAACCCGGAAGTACACTTCTTCCGGTTCCTTCGTCTAAAACGCAATGCAATTTCTCCATAGGATTTTGGAAAATAGCTCGAAATAAGGTCTGTGGTTGACACATATTTAAGAGATGGATCACGTTTTGTTCAGCCGGATAATATCCACATGTCAACCCTACTTTTATAATTTTTGAATAATAAATCTAGTCGGCAGAAGCAAAATGCTAACGTTATGCTATAAACGAACTACAAGCCAGTACAGCAGCAGGTTCGCACGACTTCAACGTCACGCCAACTTAAGATCGTTTCAACTGACTTGCACTGAAACTGCACTTTGAAAACTTTAAATATATTAACATTTTAAACTGTATACCCCGGTTATCTAGGCCCGTTTTGTTTTATGTATACATGTCACTGTGGGAAACGATATTTCGATATTTCTGGATGTATAACACATGTAGAATTTTTGACAATAAAGCTGAATTTGACTTTCGCGTGCTTGCATATTTTAACAAAGCTTTTCATTTTAGCCACACTGAATTTAACTAGAAGTCATGGCTGTGTCAATTACCAGTCTGATATCGTTTTACAAAGATGACAAGAACAGTGTAGATAGAGGAGAGAACCATTACAAGTCAGGACACGTTACAGTGCAGCCTAGATGAAGGTGTGCTTACCGGTGTTGTCAGGGCTAGCATGAGGGACAAGGTTTATAGTGTCGGTGAGTAGTGATAGCAAGAGTACCGTTAACCTTTTAAGACCGAGTTAATTTATTCACATTAATTCCCATCAACAAATCAATTGTATGTGTCACATGAAATCTTTATTAGGCAAGGCAAGTTTATTTATATAGCACTCTTCAACACAAGGCAATTCAAAGTGCTTTACAAAAAATGAAAGACATTAAGAAAATGGCATTTAAAATCAGTCATTAAAAAGAAAAGCTAATAAAATAAACATTAAAAGAAAAAATACATGGATAAAAGTTACAGTGCAGTCTAAGATATGAATAGTTCAATTAAAAGCAGCGACAAAAAGAAAAGTCTTCAGCCTGGATTTAAAAGTAGTCAGAGTTGCAGCGGACCTGCAGGTTTCTGGGAATTTGTTCGAGATATTTGGAGCATAATAACTGTACACTGCTTTACCATGTTTAGTTCTGACTCTGGGGACAGAAAGCTGACCAGTCCCTGAAGACCTGAGAGATCTGGATGGTTCATAATTTAGCAGGTCAGAAATGCATTTTGGTCCTAAACCATTCAGTGCTTTATAAACAGCAGCAGTATTTTTAAATCTATTATTTGACACACAGGAAGCCAGTGTAAAGACTTCAGAACAGGAGTGATGTGATCCACTTTCTTAGTGTTGGTAAGGACTCGAGCAGCGGTGTTCTGAATCAGCTGAAGCTTTCTAATAGATTTTTTAGTGAGACCTGTGAAGACACCATTGCAGTAGTCCAGTCTACTGAAGATAAAAGCATGGACACGTTTTTCCAAATCCTGCTGTGACTTTAGTCTTTTAATCCTAGATATGTTCTTTAGGTGATAGTAAGCTGATTTAGTAACTGTTTTAAATGTGACTGTTGAAACCAATAACTAATTTAACCCGCTGACAAGAGAGCCTACCTCCAAAGATCGTGACTGGCTGAGGGACAGACTCGGGGGCAGGTTCTCAGGAATTTCTTGGCTTCTCTCCCCCGAGCCAGAAGAGGAACACTACAGCTTGGAAACACTTACTGTTCCTGAAATTATCAAATCTGTTGGTGTTGGGCATCACGGACCTGAGGCAATTGTGGCAAGCATGGCATTGTCTGAAGAGCAACAGAGGGCAATTCAGGTGGCTACCACTGGTCAGCGAACCAGCCCAAACTGGCATTTGTTCAGGAAAGGAAGGTTGACTGCCAGCAACTTCGGAGCTGTCCTGAGGTCAAAGCGTGTGACTGCTTCCTTTATTGCCAGGGTGCTAAGGCAACAACAGGCCCTTGATGGTGTTTTGTCTGTACAGTGGGGGACTATGAATGAATGTGAGGGTGTCAGGGCATTCACCACTGCAACTCAGATGCAGGTCCATGAGTCAGATTTGTGGCTCTCCCAATCAGGAATGTTGGGGGCATCTCCAGATGGTCTGGTAGGGTCTTCCGCTGTGCTTGAGGTAAAGTGTCCCTACGGAGCAAGGGAAATGACAATTAGTGAAGCATTGCAAATCAAGGGCTTCTTTGTCAGTAAGGAAGGAGAAACATTCAGCCTGCGTGAGGAACATCCTTACTGGCACCAAGTGCAAGGTCAGCTTCACCTCACTGCAAGAAAGAAGAAGAAATAATAAAATGGTGAATTGTTTTTAATTTACATTTACTCGCCTTTGCAATGTTGTGGTTGTTAGAGTGTTAGGTTTTCTGTCAGCTCGTCTGTTGGGAAGATATAAAATATAGTTTCATGGAAGTCACACCGTCACATATACTGTAAGAGCATTAAGACATACAGTACATAGGCTAAAACAAAACATCTAAAGATATAACCTTGCACTTTGATAAGTCTTGTGAACATTTTCACTATTTTGACCTTTTTATAGATGAAAATTGAACTAAAGAAATAAATGGTAGATTAATCCATATTGAAAATAGGTGTCAGCTGCTTCACTAATTATAATAGTTATATTTCTTAATGAATTAAGATAAGATATTACTGTATTGATCCCAATTTGGGAAATGTTTGTGTTGCAGCAGCATAACAAGAAAAACAAAATATAAGTTATTATATATACAAAAGTATGTGAGGGATGGAATATTAAATTGAATATAAATGTAAAATGTACATGTGATTTTACGTCCAAGAGAAGCTATGGAGCAGAGAGTTCTCTGCCAGCCAGAGGTGATTTGTTATTAGTTCAATATGTCAAACTGATTTCCCTGACTACAATCTTTAGTTACATGGTGAAACGTTATGCTGCTTGTACTAATAAGACTTATCATATAAGCCACACAGGTTTTAATAGGATGTATTCATTATCTTTACTTATGTTGCGGTCTTTTCAGCAGCGCCATCTCTATAACGGCGATACAGTCACTCACTACCCATTATTTACATTTCACCGTGAAATGGACAAAAATGTAACGTCAGCTTACCTCATGGCACGAATCCAGACTCTCCTTTGGAAAACATTGTCCGGGAAACGATAGAACAAGCACGTTTCACGCGAAGACCTGTGGCTGCAACCCGGAGCAAAGCAACAAACCATTGCGTAGCTAACTAGTAGCGCTAGCTTTAGCTAACGTTAGCCAACGAAACGAACTGCCGAGTAAAATTGGAAAACACTGGTAATTAATTATTCTATAATTTGTAAAACTACGGTGTTAAAAACGACAATTTCAAAAATACAGATTCTAATGGTCAGATATAGATATACAGATACTAAAGATAGGCAGGTACTTGCTTTTAAGCAGAACACAGGGGGAAACAAATTTAGCGGGAGTGTTTACGTGTTCGGCGTAATGACGTACAACGGCCTCGACAATTTCTGTAGTCCTATTCAGCCATTCGGTAACAACCATCGTTTTTCAGACACGTAAACTCTTCAAAAATAATGTCGTAGAACAAAACGTCAATTACCTCTTAAATTTGTGTCAACCACAGACCTTATTTCGAGCTATTTTCCAAAACCCTATGGAAAAAATGCATTGCTTTTTGAGGAAGGAACCGGAAGTGCTAAAAATGCTAACTTACTTCCGGGTTTTACGACGCGTCACTGCGGCTCTCTATTGATTACAGCGTTTAGAATGTGTTACATGAAAAGTGATGAAAGAGAATATGAGGAGAAAAGGCGTGTTAAGCATATGTTAAAGGTGAAAAGTACCAATCCTCTGTTTAAATGCAACAACGGACATTTGAGGCGAGGCGAGCCGGCTGGCGGGGAGGAGCCAGCAGAGGATATATAAAGCACCGAACGGGGGATTCGTGCTTCTCTTCTTGCTCAGGTCAGGAGAGCCAGATCACAGCTGTTTTCTGCCGGAACAATATTCTGTCTGTAACACTACCGCGCCTTTTTTAATTAAAGTATCCCATTTGAATCTTTTCAGACTCTATTTAGTCTCATTTTAAAGCTTCTCTCCTGGACGCGAGAATAAAGAACATATTTAACAGTAATCAGCTCACGGCATATAGGTGTAAGTAGGGGTAAAGTGCTATTTTTACAAGTGGGGAGTGGACCTTACCTCCTTTAGGAGGATCCTCACCTCCTCTAGTGGGGTCAGGGGACATGCTCCCCTGGGAAGATTTTTTTTAAATATTGAAGTTACAAGTATCAATCTGGTGCACTTTGAGAGCAAAATGAAGAAATCTATGGATACATCTCTCAACATACATATGTAACAGAACTGTAAACAGATTTACTATTTCTTTATAGATATTTTACAAATCACTCCCCTTTTAAAACAAACCGTTTGAGACCCACTGAGATAACTAGACTAAAGCTAACTATCGAAGAACTGAGAGTCCTTTACTTCACCTGAGCTGAGGTTATCTGAGACTCTCAGGCCCCGTCTCAGGTCGGTTAAATGAAATCCTTGCTTCCCTCACTTGCGTCGTTTCCCTGTGTTTAGTCCCTCCCTCCAGGGAAGCATGGAGGGACGCAAGGAAACCACGAGAAGCAGGGAAATGAGTTTTAAGAGTAATGGGACGTCCTTTCCTCCGGAGCGTCACGTGAAGCGACGTCCGTTTGTGATGACGCCGCACAGCTGTTCGTCTGACAGCAGCTCTGTCCCCGTTATTTTCACAAACACCCCTGCCACACATTTACTGACACAAACATTTGTATCATCTGTTGTGGACCCCAATAAATAAAATCAAATAAGAACTCATTCTCAAAAAAGATAAACGCCATTCTGAAAATGTATGAACGAACAATAGTTTGATTAATATTGATTAGAGTGCACAATCGAAATAAAATAATTGAGAGAAGAAAAATATATATATTATCTATCAAAACCCAGTTAGATTAACATTCATTGGATTGCACACTTTGTTTGTAGCACATTAACATTTTAATAGCACTTAATGACTGACTGAATGGAAATGACAGTAAATGAAAATATAAAACGAAAAAAGCGATCATGAAAATCTTTCCAATAAATGAATAAAATTATTTTTCACCACTTTGTTGTTCAGATATATCAAATATTTGTAACTAAATGATACATAAATTGAAACAAAACACAGTTTAAACTGAGGAGTGACTCTCGTGAGTTTCATTTATTTTATTCACTCCGCTGGGGCACCGCTCTAATGTCAAGAACAAGAAGCATGAGATCAGTGCATGCACTGCATCGTCCAATCAGTGAGCGATACACAGTAAGGGGGCGGGACGAGTATCTGAGGATTTCATGGGAGGATGGACTGGTGGTTCCTCGATTATCACTCCTCCATTATCGCTCCTCGCTCCTCAATCCTCCGTCCTCCGGCAGAAATAAGAGCCATGGGACGGTACTCAAGATGGCGCAGACAAATCAACTTCCGGTGAGACCGAGGAGCGAGGAAATGAAAATAGTCGACCTGAGACAGGGCCATAGTCTGACAGGAGAGAGTTCTCCCTCCACTTTGTTGTTGAAAAAGCTCCTTATATCCGTTAGCTTGGCTAGCTAGCACCAGATGCTAACCACAACGATCTCCGGTAGAGACCCACCGGTGCTCGCGCACGCACACAAAATAGCTCGTGCCACACACACACAGAGCAGAGCTTGAATGAAAAACAGAGAGCCAGAAGTAAGCTACTTGTACTCACGAGGCCTATTATGTGCAGAATCCCTCTCGCTTTCAGGTGGTTTTGATTGAGTGTCCACACGTGGACGTTTAAGGACTAAAAAACGATCAATTTGTCACTTTGCTGTTAGCAAATAATTTGGCGCTCCAGCTAACAGGAAGTCACTCAAGTGTCACAAAGTAATTTAGCCTATGGGTAGGTCAAAAATCTAATGGGTGATGGCCATTGGCCTAATCACCTGTGTTGACTTTATGTTTTTGTTCAAACATTTGTTTGTTTCACATTTGCATTGATGTAATCAATAATTTTTCTAATTGAATTTAATTTTTAAAAAAATCGAAAAAAATCGAAAAAAAAAACATATTTATTGGGGGTACTTAGGGGTGCTTTGGAAATCCTGGGGGGTGCTTCAGGGCTGCAGTAACGTTACATATCAGGCAAAGCTAAACACATCTAGGTTAGCAATACTACACAGCCAAAGCAACTCCGGATATTGACTCTGGTTTGACTTCTCCTAGTTTCCACTTTCTTTTGTCTTAATTTGCTCCGTTTAATTTTTCTTTTGCGACCAGTAGACGATGTTGAACCTAACTCTGCCATGGTGAAAGTGGCCGCCTGTTGCTGGCGAGTCCATTGAAGTACTGCCGCAATGCACGCCCAATGACGGCACGCCCAATAGGCTCTGTGCACAAGATGGCGTCTATCAACTTCCGGTGGCTGGGTGTGCGCACCAGTACTTCCGGTCTGCGGTGTTGTGGAGTTTGAGCGGGTGGTTAGCGATACATACAATAGAATAGAGAGAGAGATATATATCGAGAGAGAGAGAGATATATATCGAGAGAGAGATATATATCGAGAGAGAGAGAGAGAGAGAGAGAGAGAGAGAGAGAGAGAGAGAGAGAGAGAGAGAGGAGAGAGAGAGAGAGAGAGAGAGAGAGATGAGAGAGAGAGAGAGAGAGAGAGAGAGAGATGAGAGAGAGAGAGAGAGAGAAGAGAGAGAGAGAGAGAGAGAGAGAGAGAGAGATCAGGGGTAGTCAGATCAGGGGTAGACATTAAGGGTAAACTGCCACTGGCTGTAACCACTGGCCCGGAGCATTCGTCCAAAAGAAATCGACTAATAATGAAGAAAATTAACACATTTGTTGCAGTAGTAATTTATGCAGAAACTACATTACTACTTGTACTACAACATTTGAATCATCAGTTCTTCCTCATTTTCCTCAATTGTTCATATTTGGTTTATTAAAATAATGATATTGTGATCATTGTTAAAAAATGTGTGCTATAGTTATGAGTATTATTATTTGTATAATGCGCTTTCTGCCTTCATGTCATTAGGAGTTAGGAATGTAATGGCTATGTAATAGATTAGATTAGAACCTTCATTATCCTAAACTGCTGGGACATTTCCCTATAGCAGTGGTTCCCAACCTTTTCCAACTCAGGGCCCACTTTTAAGTCTTAAATTTTTTCGAGGCCCACCTTCCCATAAATACAGAGGCCATATAATGCGTTCTCAAAGCACTTTTTTTTATTAAAATTTGAACATAAATGGAGCACTGAATACAAGAGAAACATGTTGGAAGCTCTACAGTCGCTAACACAGCAGTGAGGAGCTGCACGTACACACACACACACACACACACACACACACACACACACACACACACACACACACACACACACACACACACACACACACACACACACACACACACACACACACACACACACACACACACACACACACACACACACACACACACACACACACACACACACACACACACACACACACACACACACACACAAACTTTCTCTCTCTTTCGCTTTCTCTCTCTCACACACACACACTTTCTCTCTCTCTCACTCACTCACTCACTCACTCTCTCACACACACACACACATTTATTAAAGCAGCTGTCCATCAACACCACACAGATATCAGAAATGACAAGCAATGGGCTGTCTGTAACCGGCTAATTATCAAATGATTAATAAATAACTATATCCATCAACAATGGAGAAATGCATTCTCATATATAACAATTTGACATCCAAAATCAAATCAAAACAAAATCCAAATATCAAAAGTAAGCCCATTAAATCGATAGGCCTACAAATAAACACAAATCCGTTGTAAAGATGATGTAAATTCTGCTTGGGCTCATTAATGAAAAATTACACTTTGTATTTTAACATTAAATCATCTGCCTACAAACAAACAAACCAGTGCACAGATAAAGTTCAAAACTATGCATGTAATGTTAAGCCTCGACAGCAGAAAAATATTTACATACAAGTAAAAGCAATACTTGCAACGAAATAAAATTAAAGCTTCTATAAAGCTGCAGTGGATCAGTCCAACAACAGGCCCACAATATGTTGACTCACCTAATGAGACGGCTGGTGTTGCATGGCGGCAACCAGATGTTTGATGTCTGGCACAATGGATGAAAGTTTCAGTCGAAGATCTGGCTCAACATTCAGTTGGTTTCTGTACTTAGTTTTTAATCCCACGAGTGCAGAAAATCCAGTCTCACAGAGGTACGTCGTTTGGAAAGGCATCAGGAATCTCACAGCTCTGTTAGCCAGATCAGGGTACTCAGAAGCAACATGAAGCCAGAAGTTTGTCAGGTGCTTCTGTGAGAAGATCAGCTTCAGCGCGGTGTCACAAGAGAGATCCAGGAGACTGTCTTGCTCTTTTGCACTCAAAGCAGCGAGAGCCTCATCACTGTGGCTGGCGAATGGGTTTTCTATCCAGTTGTACTGCACATCTGGGATGGGGAAGTATGCGCGCAGCTGGGTCCTCAAACCTTGCAGGTGCTCTCTGACAGCGTTGCTCACGGTGATGGGAAGTGGACTCTGTTCCGTTGTCAGAAAATCAGCCATATTTTCAAACGAGTCATAGTTTGACTGCTCGACACGCTTAGCCCACAGCGCCAGCTTTCTTATGGTTGCTTCAACTTTATTCTGGACATTGAATATGTTCACTGTTATCCCTTGAAGACCGAGGTTGAGTCCATTTAAGTGGCTGAAAATATCAGCCAGGTAACCCAACTTAGCCAACCACTCAAAATCCCTGAAGCGGTGTGCGAGTTCAAACGTTGTGTCGAGAAAAAACACATGCACTTCATCACGCAACTCAAACAGTCGCGTCAGGACTTTGCCTCGGGAGAGCCACCGCACTTCAGTGTGTAACAGTAGCTGGTGATGATCACTGCCCATCTCTCCACATAACACCGCAAATAAACGTGTTTGCAGTGGACGGCTCTTGATGAAGTTGACAGCTTTGACCGCCTCATCTAAAACCGTCTTCAGATCCGGGGGCATTTTCTTTGTAGCAAGTGCTTCACGGTGTATGCTGCAGTGGACAGATGTTGCCCGCGGAGCCACCGCTTTCACACGTCGGACAACCCCGCTGTGCTGTCCCAGCATTGCACGGGCTCCGTCAGTGCTCAATCCAACACATTTGGACCAGTCAATCCCATTGGAAACAATAAAAGTGTTCACAGTGTGAAAAATGGCCTCAGCAGTTGAACGGGTAGGCAGAGGTTTACAAAATAAAAACTCCTCTTTTATCTCGCCACCATTTTCGTATCGCACATAAGCAAGCAGGTTTGCCAGACTTGCGACGTCGGTTGACTCATCCAGTTGGAGCACGTAAAAGCGGCTCTCTTTTACGCTTTGGATCAGCTGCTCCAACACATTATCTGCCATTTCATCAATCCTTCGTTTGACCGTATTATCCGACAATGAAACGAGGTTGATAGGCTGCACTGCCTTCTCTCCCAACATCACCTGAACGATCTGTTTTGCAGCGGGAAGAATTAAATCCTCGCCGATGGTGTGTGGTTTTCCAGCTTTGGCAATGAGTTGGGAGACCCGAAAAGACGCTTCCACAGCATTTGTGTTCTCACAGCCCATATGCTCAATTACCTTCTTTTTGCTCTGATACTCCCTGAGCTTGTTCTGAAAAAAATCCCGCGACTTGGTCGCATATTGTCCATGTTTTGTCTCGAGGTGACGGCGCAGTTTACATGGCTTCAAGGCTTCGTTTGACAAAGTCTCAAAGCACACGACACACAGCGGTAACGGCTCAGCTTCTGTGCCTGTCCAAAAAAATCCCAGCCCTAAGTACTCAGCACTGTACTTTCTTCGAACTCTTCTTTTTTGTTTGACGGCCAGGAGATCACCGGTCGATTCACTGACAGCCTCTGGTCTCTCTTTCCTTTTAATACTCCCTGTTGCTAGCCAGCTATCCATTTTAATACTCTGCTCTAACTTAATTACAGTTTACACAATCAGCATCAATCAAGTGCAGAGCTGTCCCGCCGGTCCCGCAGCAAAGTAGTCCGGCCGATTACAACAAATGTTCCTATCTCTCTGCTCGTCACATATCTAATATTTTAAGGAAAAATGCAATGATGAAAAGAATAATTACATTTTTTATATCATTTTAAATATTATTCTGTATATTTTTATCTGATTTCCCCCCCACAAAAATCATACTATTTTGGAAAAGATTTGGCGGCCCACTTGCAATACCTTCGCGGCCCACCAGGGGGCCGCGGCCCACAGGTTGGGAACCACTGCCCTATAGCCAATACCTTTATATTCTCTACTCTTCACTTACTTGTCAGCATAGGTTGGCATTGATGTACAGAGCCGACTGAAGACCTTGTCTATATAGAGGCGAAGTCCCTCCCCTTCCGGTAGCCTCCATGGGACCCCGGAAGCGGAAAATTATACATTGAAGTCAATGGAGAGAGAAAAGTTATCTTTTGATCCCGTTTGAATTGTGCCACGAATGACACATATGATGTTTGTCAATCTTAAACAATCATTTCCATGTAAAAAAAAGTCACAGTTTTTCATAAAACTGTTGAAATATAAGACTATGAAAAATACGCAACTAGAAAGACTACAAATCCCAAATGCATTCTGGGTCGCGTAAGTGATGTCATAGGCGATAATGCTCCAAGACTGGTTGCGACTCGCAAAGCAAAGAGTAAGAAGAAGACTGATTTATTCCCTCCAATAAATATAAGAGATTGCTCCAATAAATTCACTTTTACAAGATGCCTGTGTGCTTTGTACCAGGTTGTAATCACAAAAGAGATCATACCACTTGCTCGTTCTATCGCTTCCCGTCTTATGAAAGGACCAGTCGTTGGACCAAACATATCAGGTAATATACATGTTTTGCAT
This sequence comes from Notothenia rossii, assembly GCF_949606895.1. Classification (NCBI taxonomy): domain Eukaryota; kingdom Metazoa; phylum Chordata; class Actinopteri; order Perciformes; family Nototheniidae; genus Notothenia; species Notothenia rossii. The sequence goes on from NC_136904.1 coordinate 31,531,035, forward strand.
GGAACATAGTCAAGTTAGCTACCTAGCTAGTAGCGAGCATGTTAGTTAGCATTACACTACATTACTTAGCCTTGTCATTTGTATTAGCCTTAACATGAAGTAAACCAAAATGTTAAACAGTAAGAGTAGTCATGATGGTAAGTATTTTGTGAAACATTTGAAGAGTAGCCTATCGCCCCCTCCACCAGGGGCTAAGGGGGCGGGAGGTAGGCTAACGCCACATTAGCATATTTTCTACTTAATGCTATCTGCACAAATGGTTAACATTGGACATTTAAAGATCAGGCAGTTCAGGGAGAGTTGAAGGAAGGAAGGCAGGCAGGCAGGCAGCTTTGCATGACATTCTTCTGGACGTGTTTCATTGTGATGATAGTGAGAGTGAGTCAATCTGTTTGTTGGAAAGACAGTAGTTGAGTGATTACTGAGAGAAAATTATTAAAAGAGATAATTATTCAGTGTTGTTACTTTAAAGTGTTGTTACTGACCTTTTTCTCTTTTATTTTCTTTACCTCACCTGTAACTGCTGAGACCCTGAGGAACATGCACACTGGACTGACCTGCTCTGGCAACCTGATTTCCACTCTACGTAATAGTATTTGGTTATGGTATATTATTTATATACATCAAAGGCACAATGCATCCCCCAGAGACACACATGTATTGAGTGTGATATTTTGCATTGGTCATGTGAAATCATCTTTCCATACTAGAAAACTGTAGGAGCGGCAACTTGTTTTGAAATTGAATTTTTAATATCCGATAATAAAGTTGATCTGTTTTCTTTATTCTTCTCTCTTCCTAGCTCCATCCGTCACCATTCTCTGTTCCTGCAGGTCCTGCTTGCTAATCAATGCTCATATTTTTTTACACAATTACAAATAAAGTCAATGTATTGTATGACATGAAGTTGTGCTTCATTCTGAGTCAATAATAAATTCATTCTGCCTTCAACTGCAAAATGATTGTGGACTGCACCGACATCCATGTAGCTGCCCCCCAGTAAGATGAACCAAGCAAAGTTGACACTCAACATACAGCTGTGCTCTTAAGTTTACATGAAGAATTTGTGAAATATTGGTAATAACAGGTTTAAATGATTATTAGTAATTAATTATATAATTGTCTCATTGTAGACGAGCAGACAGGGAGACAGATGAAAAAAGCAGAATATGCAGCTGCCATTTTCCACATGGAAAAGAGAAAGGGCCAAGTGTATTTGATTGGACAAAAGAGAAATCCCAAATACGAAAAATAAAATTATACAATTTACAGATATGTATACAAATATATATATATCCTATATACACCATGTATAATGATGGTGTATGATGTAGAAGGAAGTGTGGTAGATAACAAGTAAATATAGAGTTACATACAGATCCATGTCACAGCAAAAGATGGAATAACTAAGAAGCACGCAGTATAATAATAATTACACGCAACAATTAAATAACTGCTCAGCATCTCCACCACAATCCCAATCTGCTGTGTCCTGTTTTCCTCCCCTCTGCATAACACCCCATCACACATACGAAACACAACGCAGAGTATGTTTATTTAAATGTCCTCTCTACTGGCCAACACAGGGAGCATATGCTGGGTGTAGAATTGTTCCAGGAGGAAGAGATTTCCATGCCATGCAGGGTCTTTGCGGATGGGGATGATAATCGCCTCCTTCGTGGTCCACAGTAGCAGAGACTCAATACATTTTTGAAAAACATTTGATCAACAAAAAAGGATTTGGTCAGGATCTAGAGTCAGTGTGTAGTTTATTAATTAATCGATGCTCATGAGGAAAACATACCAGTGTACCAGAGGGAGTCACACACAGCTGTGCCTAGATAACCAAACAAATTGACAACAGGGATGCAAACTCATCAGGTATGAAAAAGGTGACAAGGATCCGAGCCCCCCGACCCCACAGAATATCGGCTTTAAAATTAGGAATAACAGGATTTTAGCAGTCAGAACAATTAAAGCAGCAGTGTTAATAATAACAGAAACGCCATAGAGTCACATCTAATAGAAATATATAAAAGCATTTATTTTAATTGTGTAGCAGTCAGTTTATAATTTTGGCAGCACTGTTGAGCATTTTGAAAATGTATTTTCATGCCTCTGTGCAAGGCTTAGTCTTTCTATCTTTATAGCCACTGGTGTAAAGTAACTAAGTTCATAAACTCAACAAGTACTATACTTGGGCACAATTTTGAGATACTTGTACTTTACTTAAGTATTTCAATGTTTTGCTACTTTGTACTTCTACTCCACTACAGTTCAGAGGTACATGGTGTACTTTTACTCCACTCCATGCATTTAATCCCTTTAGTTACTTTACAGATCTGGATGAATGATGTGAAATATAATCAAGTGTTGAATCAGACTTTAGTTCCACCTGGAGTAAATCCACAAGCTACCCTGCAGTATAAAAAGTCATTCAAACTAGCTGCACCTTTACCAGCTTTGATAACACTTTAATGATCAATCATTATAAAACGTATCATATTATTCTGAAATGGACCAATTTGCAAAATGACTACTTTTACTGTCGCTACTTTCACTATATTTTGATAATAATACTTTTCTACTTTTACTTGAGGAACATTTGGAATGCAGGACTTTTACTGTAACAGAGTATTCCTACACTCTGGTACTTCTACTTTTACTCAAGTACAAGATCTGAGTACTTCTACTTTTACTCAAGTAGCCTACACGATCTGAGTAGGCTACTTCTACTTTTACTCAAGTACAAGAACTGAGTAGGCCTACTTCTACTTTTAATCAAGTACAAGATATATACTTATACCACCTCTGTTTATAGCCTATGAAAAAAACGATTAGAAAACGAAGGCTAAAGCTAACGTTAGCAGATAGTGACAATGTATGCTAGTTAGCTAGCTCAACGATAATATTGCGACGGGGAAAAAAAACTTTTCAGTGCACATCACGCTCTGCCGCTCCGACAGGGAGCTCTACTCTGAACACCTGAACGGCCCGTTCTAACAGCTGTTCACCAGCGGTCCAGTCTGTGCCACAGTGACTCCAGACGCACAGTTAATATTAACGAACGCACCGTAGGTAATGTAGCTGCTGAAGCTAGACCATCAGCAGCAGAGGCTTATTATACATCATGAGCAGAGCCGACAGGCAGGAAGACTTGAGCGCACAGCTCGCGCTTCATTATAATATATAAAAAAAGCTCGCGGCCGCACATTAATCCGGGTCCCAGACCCCCTCCCATACCCCAAAATATTTTTATTGCAGATCTACATGAATCACACAAACGACCTATTTTGGATTCAAAACGGAGAATTTCGCCGAAAGGTGACAAGTTTGCAGCCCTGGACAAGATAACCAAAATCCTTGAATCTACAAACAGCAAATAAACTCAAATGACACAACGAGATGTAAAAAGGAGATCACACATATAGTCGATATAAAACTGGCCGCTTCAATCTGAAGAGCAACTAAAACAAAACACGGGAGTTTATCTTGTTCTTGTGAACACTAATGTTATCCACAGCATACACAGACACCACAAAGTTCTTAAGGAGAAAACTAGTTGCTAAAACAAAACACGTCAGTGTACCTTGTTAGCTAGCTGACATTAACCTTAAACATTGCACTCATATTACTCACTGAAACCTAGTGATGGCAGTTTGACACTGAAGCTTCGAACGGAGCTTCAACCCTGGACTTCCTATTCCATAGAAGCAGTGCTTCGAAGCTTGCTTCAAATCACGTGACATGTGACGTCCGAACCATCAAATGCTTCATTTCCTGAATGAATCAACTCACTGGTTCGCCGTCCAATCAGGTGATTCAATGCACTGCCTCGTCTCGATTCTGACAGGTGACAGGTTGAAACAGTTTCAAATTTGAGCGCTTCAACGCTTTATAACCGCTCTAAACAATGCGCAATGTGTGGGTTGTTGTCGTAGTTTGCATTGTTGCTGTTGAGTTGTTGTTGGCATTGCATTTGAATTGGATCATTATAGAGCATGCCAGGAAGAAAAATAGGTCGTTCTGGCTCGTGAAACACTTCGAAATGTGGAGAAGTTGTGAACAAAAAGACAATGAGTAATATAAAAACACTTAGCTGGTTTAAGGAATTGATAGCCCAGTGGATAGAGCCGGCGGCCAGGATGCGGCGATATCCTTCGCGCAGCTGGTTCAAAGCTCGGAATAGTTAAACTTTTAATCATTGCTTTTCAACTTTAATACTTTAATAACTGATAAAAGGCCCTCTCCGCCCAAAAAAATGTCAAGCACTCTCTAGTCTCTTCTCAATAACCCAATACACACTATTATCAATCTTTAATTGCAAATAGAACATGATATTCAGTCTTAGTGTGTGTGTATCGAATATTTTTCAAGGCAAAGATACGTTAAACCCACTGCAGCCTTGCACTTCGCCAGGAGAGGTCGCTGTAACTGAAGCTTCGAGAAATGAACCTATTTCCGACACAATTGTCCAAGTGGTTCAACGCTTCATTCAAAGCTTAATTTTGCCATCACTACTGAAACCTTCTAAAGCCGGTCCCGCATGCTGGTTCTTACAGAACCGCTCCCTTTCGTGTATGTACAGCTCTCAACATGCCCAGACTTGTAGTGATTTTCACCTCGTTTTATACTTTTTCGCCTCATTCTGAAAGAAACAGGTGAAATTTACTAACGTGACAGCCATCTTTGTGATGATGACGCGTATTGTGCGAGACCAGAGACCTGTAGTTCACCGAGCGGTTTCACACAAAAAAAATGGTAACTTCACAGTTTTAGGACACATTTAAAAAAATTTTACTTGCAAAATTTTCTTTTAAATTTGACAAACATCATATGTGTCATTCGTGGCACAATTCAAACGGGATCGAAAGATGACTTTTCTCTCTCCATTGACGTCAATGTATAATTTTCCGCTTCCGGGGTCCAATGGGTCGGAAGTAGATGGGCGGGACTTCGCATCTCTATTGGCATCATATTGAGAGGTGCAGCCAGTGACGCGTCCTAAAACCAGGAAGTAAGCTGCTGATTCCCTCGACAAAAAAGCAATGGGATTTCTCCACAGGGTTTTGGAAAATAGCTGGAAATAAGGTCTGTGGAAAACGAACCTGTTTGATAAATGCACGTTTTGTTCAGCCGGATAATCTCCACATGTCTCCCCTACTTTTATAATTTTCGAATCATAAATCTAATCGATAGATTATAAAAGGGTTTTAGGACCTGTCACTGCACCACTAGAAGCCAACTCCATCGATCAAGCTGGCTGAAACTTTCTCTCCCTCTTCTTTTCATGCTCCCTGTTACTCTCCTTTAATTCCTCCGGGGACTTTCTTTTTTTTTTTTTTTTTGCCCGGCGCTTGGCCGGTTACCTCTGGTATTAAAAACCTTTTGGCGAATGGTTAGGTGGCGCGATAGTCTGTAGTGAACGAAGGAGGAGGAGGAGCCTGCTCGCGCTGCGCTCCGCAGCAAACAGCTGTTTGCTTTTCACCCAACAACGACAACCGACTCACGAAACGCTATATTGTAGTGTTAATAAACGAAACAATTTAACCAAAGTGCTAGTCAAAATACCAATACCACAGGACACATTTTTTTTTTAAAGCAATAGTTTTAGTGGCCCGAGCGGGCAAGTGGAAAGTACGTTATGCTGGCCCGGGGTGTCTAAATAGTGCTTCCGGGCCAGCGGGCTATTTATAATGTCGAGCCCTGGAGAGAGAGAGAGAGAGAGAGAGAGAGAGAGAGCTGTGTGCCCCTTTGTACAAATTCGTCCCGTTATAATCGGGAGATAAGTTTACATGCATTTCCCATTGATGCTGAGGTAAAGGCTCAGTGGCTGATCAAGGTCCGTAGGGACAATTTCAGCCCCACAAAAAATACCCGTGTGTGTCGTCGGCATTTTTCGACCAGGAGACTTATTGGTCACAGCTGGAGGACTGAACAGAGTAAAGAAAGGAGCTACACCTGTTCTCTTTGCTTGGAATAACTACGAGCTACCTACACCAAGACGTAATGTTTGGGAGCGTCGGCCGAGGGCAGAGAGTCCCACCCCGGACTTGACAGCTGAGTACGAGGTGGAAACAGTTGCGCCGCCGGATCATGACTACTCTGTAAATGCAGCGACGGCAGTGATGGCAAATCAGGTGGCTGACGAGAACGAAGCCTTGAAAATCCAGGTTAGTGCATCCATATGCTACTGCGTTTGGCTCATTTTCCATTTTCCATTTTCATCAGGAATCAGCTCGCAATGATTAAAAGATTTCTTGCTCCCAAACCAATTGTGTATTTCATTGTGGTCATTGCAAAAAGCAGTTATACCATACTATGTTTCGGTACTAATGAATTATAACCTCAAAACAAATGCACACAAAAATAACATAGGACAATACATAATATAATAAATCAACAATATGATAACATTTTACAGATTCATTTAATAAACTTTTACAAAACAGAGGTTGATGTTATATCGGGGAAAACAAATACATATTTAAACATTTCAATTAGTCTCTGCATATTTAAGTAATGCTAGTTTATGTAACAGATGAATAGATCAATGGAAAATATTCATGTTAGATCAGTAATGTAGTATGCTGTAGTGTGGTACACAATAGTGCATATCAGTCAATGTACAAATAAAAATAAAAATGATCTCCCTTCTCCCTAATGGTTTTAGCCACCTCATAGTCTCTAAAGATACGCTGTATCAGGATATCATCCTCCGCAAAAACAACAAAATCGCACCATTCCATCCCTGTGAGTAGGAGCTGGCCTTGCACCTGCCAATAGTAGCTGTGCGACTGCTTCAGTTTTAATGTGTCACTTTGCATTTTTAAGTAGCTACAGTCCACATAACTTTTTGCATTTGGGCATTTGATTTCAACAAGTCCAAAAGGTGGGCTCTCAGTTGGGTCAAACACCAGACCGTCAGGAGATGACCCTAACCAGGGGGCATCTGGGTGAATGACAAACCCACATGGCCAGTAATTTGTGTTTTTAATCCGGAAGTATTCCTGGATGGCAACCGGTTCCAGTGCCAGTCCCCTCTTCATTGATGCCGTTTGCGCCACTCCCTTCCGAATCCGTTGTGCCAAGTTTTCAGCCGAACTCTGACCTCGAACATGGCATACTTCCCTGAAACGGGAAGAAGTTTTTCTTGGCCTCCTAACACGGTGCCATTCTGCTCTCTTGTGGCCACCTCGATTTTCCTTGCCATGGGCAATGTTGTCGCAAGTGATGGAGGTGCTGTTGGTGACTGCACACAATCTCACAGGTGGTAGGCTCCAGCCTATAGCCATCCACAGGTAGAGGTGGTGGTGGAGGGGCATCTGGGTGACGCACTATAACCCGGCTAAGAGGTAGTGGATGCTGGAATGAGATGGGGCTACCTTCCTGAACCTTTCCAAAGGTGGAGTTAACCAGTGGCACGTCTACACTTATAGCCATGGTGCTGATCAGTGGTGCGATGTCTGCTGAGAAGTCCTTATATGCCTCGCAGACTTTGAGGACATCTGGGTCTGGCAGCTCCCCCCGTACGGCCTTGTAACGTGTACTCCTTTGAACAAGTTTATATGATAATTAGGACTTTAAGAACAATTGTACACTCAAACAACAATCACAAAGATGTAGCAGGCTACATACAATTACTTAGGACAATAGATATTACCTTACACCATCAGCAACTGTAAACTGCTTTGGCTTAGTGGAAATGAACACCATGTCACTCACTCTGCCTGGTTTCACACCATATTAATTACAAAAAAGAATTGTCAAATGAATTGAAATGGTCATTGATGCAACATACTAAATCAGCTCTTGGCACAAAGGAAATACTCATTAAACCGTGGATTGGTTGTGAACACATACTGTACTTACCATGGTTCTTGGCTTGTGCCATTGCTGCTCGGTTTCAGTGCAGCTGAGGACAGGGGGTACAGCAGCCAGGTTGAGTGTAGAGTAGGGTGACCAGACGTCCCTGTTTTCCGGGGACAGTCCCCGTTTTCCGGGGACAGTCCCCGTTTGTATTGGCCTGTCCCCGGTTGAAACTGTCCCCGGAAATGTCCCCGGTTTTTTAAATATACGTCAAAAACACAAAGCAGGGTGAAATAAAACGTTTCATGTCAGGAAACACTGGGTAAACAGACTGGTCAAGCGAGACCCCACTTCGGAAAACACAGTCAAGCCAGCCCCCACGTTGTATTGCGGTGCGCGATTATCCTATGCATTACGGTAGAGGCCTGTAAAAACTGCCTTCAAAATAAAAGCGTTTACTCGGTCAATAACAAATATACCTAAAAAACACACCAAACATATTCATATATACTGGAGCTTAAATTAAGAAATATGTCCTATATAATGTGATCAATAATAATTTTTTTAAAACTACGTATAACTACCACATTATAACTGAGTGAATGTAAAATGTAAGTAGGCCTAGTTATGAAGACATATCTGACATTTCCACTGGGTGACTATTTAAAATGTATGTTGTTTAAAATATAAATAATATTTAATGGAAACCGTCCATAATGAAAGAGTCATTCGAAAGTCAATCAAATACTTATTTCACTTCAGGGTGATAGCAGGACACCCAATCTAATCACTCAGAGAGAATCTGGACAATCTGATGTAGAATTTCAAAATAAAATACTTTTGAAATCTCATATATGAGCTATCGTCGTTCAAATGTTCGAATTACATTGAACCAGAATTGTCCCCCTTTTTTCTTTAACAGTGAAGAAAATTGGATATGTTAATGATATATTGACCGCAAAACTCAAAATGTCCCCGGTTTTCATTTTGAAAATCTGGTCACCTTAGTGTAGAGTAGTGTGCGGTCTGGAACAGCAGTGCAACATTGTGGTTGCAGAGTGCTGTTCCAGCTATCTATCTATCTATCTATCTATCTATCTATTTATTTATCTATTTATCTATCTATTTATCTATTTATCTATCTCTCTATCAATCTATGCTAACTATATATCGCTATCTGTATGCTATGTATCTTGCTATGTATCTATCTATCTATCTCTCTCTCTCGCTCTCTCTCTCTCTCTCCCTCTCTATCTCTCTATCTATCTATTAATCGATCTATCTCTCTCTCTCGCTATCTATTGTATGTATCGCTAACCACCCGCTCAAACTCCACAACAGCGCAGACCGGAAGTACTGGTGCGCACACCCAGCCCGCCGGAAGTTGATAGACGCCATCTTGTGCAACTAGCCTATGAGGGCACGAGATACATTTGTGCGCGCACGAGATGGAAGGCTGACAGACAGGGCGGCAATCCAATCCGTTTAGCAGTTTTTACAGTATTACGGGTTCCACAGATGAAATTTTTGTATGGATTATTTGTCAAAGCACTTAAGATATTCATTGCTATCGGGATGTTAAGAGCATTCCATGGAATATAACAAAAATTGTATCTCGAGCCGGTTTCTGAAACTTACCTACCTTTACCTTTAACATTTATTTATTTATGCATTTTTTTTATCTCTCCAGTTTTAAAGGATATTTTTGATTCCTGTCCTAGGCTATAGTATACATTGGAATGATTTCAAACCTGTTTATCCCTATAATTATAAAGGAGTTCCTTGGAAATATGTGTTTACATAAATTGTGACCAAACCGTTTGAACTTAGACTGAGAGTCCTTTACCTCACTGAGCTGTAGTTATCAGCCTCTCAGTCTGACTGGAGAGGACTCTCCCTCCACATTATTGTAGAAACATCTTCTTCTTATATCCGCAGCTAGCACCAGATTCTAATAACAACAGTGTCGGTACCGGTGCACCCTCCCTCTCTCACTCTCATTTTTGCTGTGAGCTGGGGGCGCCAGATAAGCAAACATCCCCCATTTTCATCACTTACAGCGCCCATCGTACAGGGCAAATGAAACGTGTAACCGGGGTCTCTCTCTGTCTCTCTCTCTCTCCTCTCTTTTCTCTTTCTCTCTCAATGTTGGTACACCAATTCGCCTTTTTCTCCAAAAAATGTTTTGCACCAGTTATGTGCAGCCCTGCCTATACTCCCCCCACTGAAAAGTATTCTAAATCTGTAAATCAGTAAGGGAACATAATGTGAACAACACATTGATTTGGACCATCGTGCATCTTAACAGAACTCCTTTGAGGGCAAGTCATGAACGTATCAGATAACTGGATACCTTTTTTTCCTATTTGTTACCGCAATCATACACATTACTGTATATTTCTATAAGATAAAATGCATAACATTCAATATGTATGTATTTTTCTTGTCATGTTTTTTTTTTATCAGTAGGAAATTAGAAGACATGTAGTGGGGCAGCAGGACATCACCCCTCATTCTGTGGGAAATTAAAAAAGAAAAAAAGCCCTTGATAGCCTTAAAAAATAATTTGCACTAAACCAGCACTGTCTGCCGAAATGTCACTGCAAAAAAAAATGGAGGTTCTTGTATTAGCCACATATGGCTCTTGTAGTCGGGAATGAATGGTGACCCGAGGTTACGTTCGCACATTGATAGTCTGAGCAGCAATACTTCTCTCTACTAGAGGCTAAAGGGCTTTCTAAACACATTCAAAACACTATGTTAAAGATCTGGTTCTCCAGAAAAGAACAGAGGTAACACCTTCATGCAACTCTAGGCAAATGTGTGATGCATTAAAAGTAGTGAAGACAAAGGTAGACCTGACCTTTAGAAAATGTATGGATAGACTGCTAAGGCATTTATCATTTTCTAATTAAGTAATGTGGCAAAGGCATATCTTGTGGGCCCAAAGACTGTGGTGAAATGGCTCTCTATCAGTGTGAAATTATTACAAAGCCATGTTTAATTAATGAAAATATGACCCAAGTGTCAGAGCTAATTCATCACATAGAACATGCCATTGTCTCAGTCTTTACTGTGGCAAAGGTCGTGGTATTATCATAAAAAGAATAGAAGCTTGAAAAGGCTATATTTACAATTCTATTTTAAATGATTGTAGAATCCGATACACTCACTTAAAATTCAGTTCATTGAAACGCTCCAGAAATGATCTTTTGTTAAAAAATAAAGATTCAGTGGAAAAATAAAAGAGAAGAAATCCAGTGCACTAACCATGTTAAACTGAATATACACTTACCAACCACATTATTTTTCCACCTCAAAAACATTGGCCGTCTCCGCCCATCACTCTCCTCCTCTGCTGCTGAAACCCTGATTCATGCATTCATCACGGCTACTGCAATAGCATCCTCTACGGCAGTGGTACTCAACCTTGTCCTAATCAGGAGCCACATTGACGAAAAAATATTTTTGCAAGAGCCACAATCCAAAAACGCTCCTTTCCTCCCTGAAACCTTTATGCATTTGAGAATATGGATAATAGTAATATGTTACTTAAGAATGAAAAGCATAATGTACAGTGCAATAACTGTGATTTCTTATTTTCACTGCAACCACAAAACACACAAAACAACAGATAACAGACAGCATGTTTACTGATAATCACAGTCCATATAACAGCAGATTATACACAGCAGGGGTTGTCAGAAGAGTAATGTTGACCTTACTTCACACTCAATGTGATTTCTGACACTCCTTCTGCCGCACAAGTGATTTGAAGTCGGGCTCTGCGCTGGAAACAGCGATCCGGAGGGCCTCTGTTGTGTGCTGCAGACTCAATCTGTTTCGGTTGCGACATTTTATTTTTGTGAGCGCAGAGAATGCTGCTTCACACCGGTATGTGGACGGAAACATTGAGATGATGCGTCTTGCCAGTCTGGAGATATTTGGTAGATGCCCCACCAGTTTCCAAAAGTCCACGACATCTGTAATCCGAAATTGACGCTGAAGTTCATCTGAGCTCTTTAACTCCACGAACTCCATTTGAAGCTGCACAAGTCCGAGCTGGTCGCTTATTTGCTTCATTTCATTGACTTCAATCAGGAATGGGTTTTTCACAAGTAGAAAAATATTGCTATGGTCCTTGAAGTCGTGGAATCTGGATGTGTAGTTTTGCTTGAGCTCAGTTAGCACCTCAAAGAATTGAGATTGACAGGTCAGGAGAGCGTCTGCATGCCTCGCCATCACTTTCTGCACGGTGGGGAAGAAACGGTAATCAGAACCACGGACACTTTGGTCGAGTACATCCAGTTTGTCAGAAAATACTTTGACAGCCGTGTAGAGCTCATACACGGTCTTGTTTCTTCCCTGCATCTTGAGATTAAGTTCGTTCAAGTGCTGCGTAATGTCACACAGGAACGCAACAGACAGCACCCACTCTTTATCATCCAAAAAGGAAAATCGGGAAGTCTCCCCTTGGCCGACAATGAAGGCTTTCAGGGGTTCAATCAAGTCCATTAAATGTGCAAGCATACGTCCTTTAGACAGCCATCTGATCTCGGTGTGTAACACCAAATCTCCATAGTGAGTGTCAAACTCCTCACACAGCAGTTTAAAATTCAAGTGGTTTCTTGCACGGGCCTGATATAATTAACCACTTCGATTACATTTGCCATCACTTCATTCAGACATTTGAACTTAGCAAACAAGGCTTGTTGACGCACAATACAATGGTATGAGAAAATACCCTCAGCAGCAACCCCGCCGTTTTTAAGCGTCTCTTTCAGCAAGGCCACGGCTCCGTTCCTCTTACCAAGCATCGCCGGTGCGCCATCTGTCGTGAATGCTGTGATTTTTTCTGGGCCAATGTTAAACTTCTGTAATGTTTCCAGCACAGCGTTTTTTATTTCAATGCCCGTTGTTCCATTTTTCAGTGAAACCATGTCAAGCAGTTCCTCTGTAATGTCAAGCTTACTGTTGACCGCCCGGATAAAGATTAGTAATTGTGGCGTGTCATTGACATCCAAGCTTTCGTCCATTGCAAGGCTGACAAACTCAGCGGATGACAGTTTGTCCTTAAGAGTATGTGCAATGTTCTCTGAAATGTCTGATGCCCTCCTAGCTACAGTAGAATCCGACAGTTGCATTTTTTTGGCCTCTCGTTCCAGGTCTTTTTTCTCAGGAAACAACGTTGAACAAGCCAGCAGTATGCAGTCCTTCACCATTTCTCCATCAGTATATGGCTTCATCTTTTTCATCAGTTCATGTGTGATTTTGTAGGATGCCTCTGTCGCTCTTTCACTCGTATTAGTGTGGAAAACGTTTTTTTGAGCAGTTCGGTTCTGTTTGAGTCTAGCCAGCTTTTCCGCCCTCAGCTCTCCACCTTTCGGAAAGTCGGTACTAAACTTCGGGTGTTTTGTGTCGTGATGGCGCTGCAAATTGGACCTTTTTAAATTGTGAAATGATGTTGTCACAAAGCAGGCAGGTGCATTTTCCCGAACCGGTGGAGACGAAGAAAAACTCCAGTTCCCAGTCCTCTTTAAATGTTCGATATTCCTCTTCATATTTCCGTTTAGTCGTAGCCATTTTTGCATAGTGCTGTATAGTTTTCCCAGTGTGACGTAGCAATTATCTCGCGCGAAACAATCAGAGCGCGAAACCTGACATAATATTTGATTGGCTATTCAGAGGGGGAGGGGCGACGACTGATGTGTGACTTGTGAGTGATAATGAAATGTTGATGAATTCTTCTGACTTTGTTTTTCGTTTTTCAAAGATTTTTTTTTTATTTTTATTTTTTTAAGTGGGACTTAAAAGAGCCGCAGTTAGTCTTAAAAGAGCCGCATGCGGCTCGCGAGCCGCGGGTTGAGTATCGCTGCTCTACGGTATACCATCCAACCTCCTGAATAAACTACAACATATCCAGAACTCTGCTGCCCGCCTCCTCACCCACAACCGCTCCCGAGACCACATCACTCCCTTCCTCCAGAACCTCCACTGGCTCCCCGTCCGTCAAAGAATTGACTTCAAAGTCCTCCTCATAACTCACAAAGCCCTCAACAATCAGGCCCCCCCCCCTCACAGACCTGCTGCACCACCACACCCCATTCCCGCTGCCTCCGCTCATCAGAAGCCAACCTCCTATCCATCCCCATCAAGCACCGAACCTGGGGGGACAGAGCCTTCTCCGTCGCTGCCCCCTCCCTCTGGAACTCACTCCCACAACCCATCAGAGACTGCACTGACCTCACCACCTTCAAAAAACTTCAGTCTGGCTTTTAATGTGTGATTGTTGTTGTATTTTCTTTTCACTATCTCTGTAAAGCGACTTTGAGCACCTGTAAAAGCGCTTACAAAATAAATCTATTATTATTATTATTATTATTATTTATTTTGTACACCTTGCTAGTACCGGGATGGTCCCCCCAGCCTTAATTATTTGTGGCATAGACTCAACAAGGTGCTGGAAACATTCCTCAGAGATTTTGGTCCATATTGACACGATAGCATCACGCAATTTCTGCAGATTTGTCAGCTACACATCCATGATGCCAATCTCTCGTTCCACCACATCCAAAAGGTGCTCAATTGGATTTAGATCTGGTGACTGTCGAGGCAATTTGAGTTCAGTGAACTCATCGTCATGTTCAAGAAACCAGTTGAGCTTTTTGACATTGCATATTATCCTGCTGGAAGTAGCCATCAGAAGATGGGTACACTGTGGTCATAAAAGGATGGACATGGTCAGAAACAATACTCAGGCAGGCTGTGGCATTTAAACAATGCTCAATTGGAACCAAGTGGCCTAAAGTATGCCAACAAAATATCCCCCACACCATAACACCACCACCACCAGCAGCCTGAACCGTTGATACAAAGCATCTTGAAAGCAAGATGTATCCATGCTTTCATATTGTTTACGGCAAATTCTGAGCCTACCAATCCGAACGTCACAGCAGAAATCAAGACTCATCAGACCAGGCAACATTTTTCCAATTTTCTATTGTCCAATTTTGGTGAGCCTCAGTTTCCTGTTCCTAGCTGACAGGAGTGGCCCCCGGTGTGGTCTTTTGCTGCTGTAGCTTATCTGCTTCAAGCTTCCACGTGTTGTGTGTTCAGAGATGGTCTTCTGCAGACCTTGGTTGTACCGAGTGGTTATTTGAGTTAGCTGCCATGTGATTGGCTGATTAGATATTTGCGTTAAAGAGCAGTTGAACAGGTGTACCTAATAAAGTGGCCAGTGAGTGTATATTGCTCTACAATCCATGTTTACATAAAAATATATTGTTCATGAAGAAATATTGTTTTGAGGGTGGTGGAGATAGCAGTATGTTGATGTATCAGTTAAAGATGACATTTATTTGAATGCTGTTGTTTAAACTGTTGTGTCTGATCAGCCGTACTGTCCACATAATATTTTCATTTCAGAGCCAAGGCAGCAAAGTCTGCATAAAAATAACACCAACATCATGTACTGTACATGCCCACTCCTGTCAAGAGACAGTGCCACTCTTCTTACATCTGAGCAATACATCCTTCCTTTCATGGGATTCAGAATCATAGAACTCACTGTTGTTTAAACAACCAATTAACATATATGGCTCAGCAATGGAGATTCAAATGCTGTTTCACTTACAGTAATGACAGCTGTATGAAAAGCTGATTCAGTATGCAGTCTTCTTTTATGTTCTGTGCTGAGTGAACATAAACAAATCACAAAACATACAGTAATCATTTTTCTTAGACAAATTCTCAAACATAGTCATATTTCAATAATTAGGTCAGCTTTGGCTTCCATTATTGTTTGCAACTGCGCCTAAATATTATGATACGTACAGCTAATGAAGAAAGCTTTGAAAATGACTGAGATGTTTTTGTAAGTGTACCAAACATGCAGGCCTTATATTCGCAACTCTAACTGGCAGGGTATACGTATTTTAAAAACACCTGCTTATAAAATGAAAGCCCACATCCCGGGGAGCGTCAAAATAGCCTTTATTAGGCAAGGCAAGTTTATTTATATGGCACCTTTCAACACAAGGCAATTCAAAGTGCTTTACAAAAAATGAAAGACATTCAGAAAATGGCATTTAAAATCAGTCATTAAAAAGCAAAGATAATAAAATAAACGTTAAAATAAAAAATGCATGGATAAAAGTTACAGTGCAGTTTAAGATGTGAATAGTTCAATTAAAAGCAGCGGCAAAAAGAAAAGCCTTCAGCCTGGATTTAAAAGTAGTCAGAGTTGCAGCGGACCTGCAGGTTTCTGGGAGTTTGTTCCAGATATTTGGAGCATAATAACTGAACGCTGCTTCTCCATGTGTAGTTCTGACTCTGGGGACAGAAAGTTGACCAGTCCCTGAAGACCCGAGAGTTCTGGATGGTTCATAATTTAGCAGCAGGTCAGAAATGTATTTTGGGCCTAAACCATTCAAAGCTTTATAAACCAGCAACAATATTTTTGAAATCAATTCTTTGACACACAGGAAGCCAGTGTAAAGACTTCAGAACAGGAGTGATATGATCCACTTTCTTAGTGTTAGTGAGGACTCGAGCAGCAGCGTTCTGAATTAGTTGCAGCTTTCTAATAGATTTTTTTGTGAGACCTGTAAAGACACCATTACAGTCGTCCAGTCTACTGAAGATAAAAGCATGGACAAGTTTTTCCAAATCCTGCTGTGAAATTAGTCTTTTAATTCAAAGTTCTTACACATCCAGTCATTGATTAGTTCAATGCACTTACTCAGTGTTTGAATTGGAGAATAATCTCCAGGTGAAATTGTTACGTATATTTGTGTGTCATCCGCATAGCTATGGTAACTTATTTTGTTGTTCTTCATTGTCTGAGCCAGTGGTAGCATGTAGATGTTAAAGAGAAGAGGCCCCAAAATGGAGCCTTGAGGTACCCCACATGTCATATTTGTCAACTCAGATATGTATTTACCTATAGAAACAACGTTTTTTCTCGCCTTTAAGTAGGATTCAAACCAATTTAGAACTGTCTCCGAAAGTCCAACCCAGTTTTCCAGTCGGTCTAGTAATATGTTGTGGTCAACAGTGTCAAACGCAGCACTAAGATCTAATAATACTAACACTGAAGTTCTGCCACTGTCTGTGTTTAAGTGGATGTCATTGAAGACCTTTACAAGAGCAGTCTCAGTGCTGTGGTTTGGAAAGCCTGACTGGAACATGTCGAAACAGTTATTTAAATGCAAGAAATTACTCAACTGTTGAAAAACAACTTTGTCCATGATTTTACGGCAGGTTTGATATGGGCCTGTAATTGTTCATTACTGAAGCATCTAGATCAGGGGTGCCCACACTTTTTCAGCTTGGGAGCTACTTTTAAAATGACCACGCCCAAGTGATCTACCTACAGCCCAATCTCTGTCGGGGGGGTGGGGGGGGGGGAGGTGGACTAAACGGTGGATAAACTGTGGCACGCTTACACTAATTGCGCTGCATAAGCGTATAATAGTGCGCCGCATTTGTGCTTCAGATGAGGAGGTGAGGCCCCCTCATAACTGCATGAACCTGTATGGCACAATACAACTCAGGCTGGCTTACCTGTACGTCAATCAAGTGGCAAATGCCATAGTAAGGATGGATGATAGGCTAACTTTAAAAAAAAAAGTTTCTTAGTTTTTTTTTATGCCAGGCGATCTACCCACACTACCCTCGCGATCGACGTATTGGGCACCCCTGACCTAGATTATTCTTTTTTTTAGAGTGGTTTAATGACTGCAGTTTTCAGGGCCTGTGGAAAAATACCTTAGTGAAGAGACTTGTTTACTATGAAGTAGATCTGAGGCCATGCAACGAAAAACATCTTTGAAAAATCCTGTTGGAATAATATCAAGGCAGCAGGAGGAGGATTTCAGAAGTTGAATAATGTCCTCTGGCTTTTTATCATTAATCAGATGGAATTGTGTCACGGTGTTTGAATTGATATTAGGTGGACATAGGGACAACACATTTGCTGTACCTGATGCAGAGGCACTGACTGCCTGTCTAATTTGCATGATTTTGTCAGTGAAGAAGGAGGCAAAATCATTGCAGGCCCTGGTGGATAGAAATTCAGAGGCTACTGACACTGGGGGGTTATTTAGTCTGTCGACGGTAGCAAACAAGGCACGTGCGTTGTTTTTGTTTTTGGTAGTGATATCAGAGAAGAAAGACTGTCGTGCGTTTTTCAATTCCAAATTATAAAGGCCAAGTCTCTCTTTATAGATTTCAAAGTGAACCTGGAGATTTGTTTTTCGCCACCTACGTTCAGCTTTTCGACACTCTCTTTTTTCTGTTCTCACGGTCATGTTCTTTCTCCATGGAGATAATTTCTTGCCAATCACTTCCTTTACCTTAGTTGGCATCTATAACATTTTAAATATTTTAATTAAAATGATCTACTAGCTCATTTACTGAGATGTTAGCAGGGGCAAGTGTGGAAGAAATATTCTGAGTAAACATTTCCCGAGCAGTGTTTCCCCTAGGTTTACTGCCTTGGCAGGGTGCTACCCGAATTTTTGTTATCCTCTGTAGCAGAGAGAGGAGCTGTGGATTATTGTTATTGATATCGTACAGTAACAAAGTATTTGTACATTAAAAAGTAATAAAGTACAGTGTTACACTTTTTTTACTCACTATATCAACAGCCAGCCCCACCAAAAATATTTTCCATCAGCCGCCACTGACGGTATGACTTGGGTCGACTTGAGTGAGGTGGCGTTCGGCGGCAAATAGATGTTTCGAACGGTATATTATATGTTCGGTGTAAAATGCAGCCCGAGCCGGTAGACGCTCGCAAAGTGCCGTGACGTGCGAGCAAGTGCAAAATGAGGGCTGCATACATGACACATTGTGTAAATGGCACATTTTGAGATCGGATACAGGACGCGTTTGTAGATGTCCGACGTTGTTTCCATAGTGAGCTAAGTTAACAATATATCATCATACATAAACATTTTCCGGGAGTAAATACTTGACTTATGTAAACTGTGTTCGTTATTCTCCCGTCCAGGAGAGAAGCTTTAAAAGGAGACTACATGGAGTCTCTGTGAAAGTTCAATTGGGTACTTTAATTAAAAAAGGCGCGGGTTGGTCACAAGCATGATATTGTTCAGTCAGACAAACAGCTGTGATCCTGTGGTTTAACTTCTGTGAAAAACAATTCTGGACTGCAGCACTCGTTTCTACACGGACCACTATTGCGGTAAGCATGTTGTAACTTCCGGTTGTTGTTGTCATCTCCGGGTATCCCGTGTGCCTGTTCTGTTGCTGATAGCTTGTTATCTTAACTTAATCGATCGTTTTAAAACTCTTGATCACGGCAACTGCCTGACGTTGTAATCACACGTTACTACAGCTTAAGCACTCACAAACTCTCCTTCTCTTAGCGACTGTAACTCCACAGTTGCCTACACTCTTTTCGGGTTTGCTAACGGTAGCTACTTTAGCTTGATAGCTAGCCATGGCTCTTTCCCCACCCTCGGGTGCTATTTCCTGCTCTAACTGTCTCATGTTTGGTTACTCCCCTACCTCCTTTACTGGTACCGATACATGTGTTAAATGTAGTATAGTTGTTAGGTTGGAGGCGGGAATCATAGCCATAGAAGCCCGGCTCCGCATCTTAGAAAATAACTCAGCTACAGTAAAGCCCATGTTAGCCGGTGCGGACCGGCAAAAGGTAGCTCCTCTTAGCCGTCCTCCGGCAACTCCCGAGCAGCAGGGAGAATGGGTGACTGTTCAGAAGGGGCATAACGCGAAACCCGCAGGTCCCCACCAACCCGTTCACGTATCTAACAGATATTCCCCACTCAGCGAGACACCCGCTGAGAAGCCAACTCTGGTTATTGGTAGCTCTATTATGAGATACGTGAATTTAGAGACCGAAGCGTCCACAGTCACATGCATTCCGGGGGCCAGAGCGGGCGACGTTGAGGCGCATCTTAGACTGCTGGCTAAAAATAACGTAACGTAAATACAGTAGGATTGTTATTCACGTCGGTGGTAATGATGTTCGTTTACGCCAATCAGAATGCACCAAACTTAATGTGGCGTCGGTGTGTAGTTATGCTAAAACAATGTCGGACACCGTAATCTTCTCTGGTCCCCTCCCCAATCTGATCAATGATGACATGTATAGCCGCATGTCATCATTTCAGCGCTGGTTGTCTTGGTGGTGCCCAGCAAACAATGTGGGCTTCGTGAATAATTGGACAGCCTTCTGGGGAAAACCTGGTCTGATTAAGAGAGACGGCATTCATCCTACTTTGGAAGGTGCAAATCTCATTTCGGCAAACATTTCAGGGCTCTGTGGACTTAATCCATGACAAACTGGAGTTGAGACCAGGAGGCAGAGTCGCAGTCTTACACGCTTCTCTGCGCTCTCTCCTAGGCAGTCATCCATAGGAATCCCGACCCCAATAAAATACCCAATATTAACGGTGTGTGTGTCTGCCCAAGGACAATTTAAGGTAAAACCTAATAGAGGTGTCATACATAATAACCTAATAAAAGTAAATGTAACAACTACTACAGTGCAACAAAACAGGAAGATTAAATGTGGTCTCTTAAACATAAGATCTCTAGCATCTAAAGCAATACTGGTAAATGATTTAATATCAGATTATAATATTGATATATGCTGTCTCACTGAAACTTGGTTGAGACATGAAGAATATGTCTGCATAAATGAGGCCACTCCACCCAGCCATATCAATACTCATATTGCCCGAGGCACGGGCCGAGGAGGTGGAGTTGCAGCAATCTTTGACTCAAGTTTACTTATCAATACTAAAAAAAAATTAAATTATACCTCCTTTGAAAGCCTCATTTTCAGTCTTACGCATCCGACCTGGAAAACTTTGCAGCCAATCTTATTTGTTACAGTGTACCGTGCACCAGGTCCTTATTCAGAATTCTTATCAGAATTCTCTGAGTTTTTATCAGCTTTGGTACTTAAAACAGATAAAGTAATTATCGTAGGTGACTTTAATATTCATGTTGACGATGATAAAAATAGCCTTACTGTTGCATTTAACTCTATATTAGATTATGTTGGTTTCTGTCAGAGTGTAAATAAACCAACCCACTGCTATAATCACACTCTTGACCTTGTTCTGACTTATGGTATTGAAATTGAGCAACTATTAGTCGAACCGCATAATCCTGCTTTATCCGACCATTTCTTAGTAACTTTTGAAGTACTGTTACTAGACTACAAAGCATTAGCCAAAAGCTCCTGCAGCAGAAACCTATCTGTTAGTGCTATAGCCAAATTTAAGGAAGAGATTCCACCAATACTTAACTCGATAGCATGTCTGCATGTAGGGGAGGAAACTTATACAAAATGTACACCACCCCAAATTGATCATGTTGTTGATAGTGCTACAGATGCGCTGCGAATAAAATTAGACTCTGTTGCTCCTTTGAAAAAGAAGAAAATAAAACAACATAGATTAGCTCCATGGCATAATGCCGAAACCCGCAAAATAAAGCAAAAGTCGAGACAACTTGAAAGGATATGGCGTTCCACTAAACTTGAAGAATCTCGTTTAATTTGGCATATTACTCTCAATGAATATAAGAAAGCACTGCGTAAAGCGAGAGCAGCATACTACTCTTCATTAATAGATGAGAATAAGAATAATGCAAGATTTCTTTTCAGCACTGTAGCCAGGCTGACAGAGAGCCACAGCTCGACTGAGCCTTCTATTCCCATAGCACTCAGTAGTAATGATTTTATGTGCTTTTTTAACGATAAAATTGTTACTCTTAGAAACAAAATCAATGACCTCTTACCTTTGACCAGTATAGTGTTATCAACAGCTCCCGGAAACGTAAGTTCTAATAATATTACACTAGATAGTAAACTAGAATGCTTTTCAGCCATAAACCTTGAACAATTAAATTCAATGATTCTCTCTTCTAAACCATCAACGTGTATCTTAGACCCGATTCCAACTAAGCTGTTAAAAGAAGTTTTTCCATTAATTAGCACTTCTTTATTAAATATTATGAATATGTCTTTATTATCAGGCTATGTTCCAAAATCATTCAAAGTAGCAGTGATAAAACTGCTTCTTAAAAAGCACAACCTCGATCCAGAGGTTTTAGCCAACTATAGACCTATTTCTAATCTTCCGTTCCTCTCAAAGATTCTTGAGAAAGCAGTCGCAAAACAGCTGTGTGATTACTTAAGAAACTATGATTTATTTGAAGATTTTCAGTCTGGCTTTAGAACACAACATAGCACAGAGACAGCTCTGGTTAAAGTCACAAATGACATTCTAATAGCCTCTGACAAGGGACTTGTCTCTATTCTTGTCTTGCTCGATCTTAGTGCTGCATTTGATACTATCGACCATGATATCCTATTGCAAAGACTAGAGCACTTAGTTGGCATACAGGGAACTGCTTTAGGCTGGTTTAGGTCCTATCTATCTGAACGCTCTCAGTTTGTACGTGTCAACGATGAATCTTCCATGCAAACCAAAGTTAGCCATGGAGTGCCACAGGGCTCAGTGCTTGGACCTATTTTGTTCACCCTATATATGCTTCCGTTAGGCAATATTATAAGGAATCATTCTGTAAACTTTCATTGTTATGCGGATGATACTCAACTATATTTATCAATCAAGCCTGATGAAATTAATCATCTAAATAAAATTCAAGACTGCCTCAAGGACTTAAAAACGTGGATGACCTTACATTTTTTTATGTTAAACACGACCAAAACTGAAGTTATTGTACTTGGCCCGAAGAATCTACGAAACAAATTATCTAAAGATATATTAACTATGGATGGCATTAATTTGGCCTCCAGTGAGACTGTAAGGAATCTTGGTGTTATATTTGATC
Organism: Notothenia rossii; assembly: GCF_949606895.1. Taxonomy (NCBI): domain Eukaryota; kingdom Metazoa; phylum Chordata; class Actinopteri; order Perciformes; family Nototheniidae; genus Notothenia; species Notothenia rossii. The sequence continues at coordinate 31,553,700 of NC_136904.1, forward strand.
AGGATTTATCCTTTAACACCCACATAAAATCAATTTCAAGGACCGCCTACTTCCATCTACGTAACATTGCAAAAATCAGGCATATCTTGCCTCAAAACGATGCAGAGAAACTAGTCCATGCATTTGTTACTTCAAGGCTGGATTATTGTAACTCCTTATTATCAGGGTGTACAAAGAAGTCAGTCAAGTCGCTTCAGCTGATTCAAAATGCTGCAGCTCGTGTACTAACCAGAGTTAGGAAAAGGGACCACATTACTCCTGTTCTGGCTGCCTTACACTGGCTCCCTATAGAACACAGGATAGAATTTAAAATTATTCTTCTCGCCTACAAAGCCCTTAATGGGCAGGCGCCATCTTACCTTAAAGAACTCATTATACCCTATTGTCCTACTAGGGCATTGCGTTCCAAGAATGCAGGGTTGTTGGTTGTTCCTAGAGTCTCTAAAAGTACAATGGGAGCCAGAGCCTTTTCTTATCAAGCTCCACTTTTGTGGAATCAGCTTCCAGTTTGTGCTCGGACGGCAGACACCCTATCCGTTTTTAAGAGTGCGCTTAAGACCTTCCTTTTTGATAAAGCTTATAGTTAGGGCTGATTAGATTCAGCCCCTAGTTTTGCTGATATAGGCTTAGTTTGTCGGGGGACATCTTACTTCTTCCTTCTCTCTGTCTATACCTGTGTACTCTCATGTTCCGATTAACCCAGCTTCCCCAAATGTCTTTCTTTTTGGTGTCTATATACGCCGGGATCCGGAGTCATGGATGATCCTGCGGTCCTGTGTCATGGATTGCGAGTCCTGGATCTTGAGTCGTGGCTGTGGTCCTGGATCATAAGTCCTGGATGGATATCCTCGTGGATTCATCTTCTTATTATACACACATGCATTTCCAAACATTTGGACTACCTATGTTGCAAATCTATTATCTTTTCAATTTACACACGGCATCTATTGCACGTCTGTCCGTCCTGGGAGAGGGATCCCTCCTCTGTTGCTCTCCCTGAGGTTTCTCCAATTTTTCCCTTTAAACTGTGGGGTTTTCTCTGGAAGTTTTTCCTTGTACGATGTGAGGGTCTAAGGACAGAGGGTGTCGTATTGTCATACTGATATTCTGTACAAACTGTGAAGTCCACTGAGACAAATGTAACATTTGTGATATTGGGCTATATAAATAAACATTGATTGATTGATTGATTGATCCACTCCTCGTTAGGGAAGCCAAGAGTTGGATCTCTCCTCCGGTGCTGTTATATATCCTCTGCTGGCTCCTCCCCGCCTGCTGGCTCGCCTCGTCTCCAATGTCCGTTGTTGCATTTAAACAGAGGATTGGCTCCTTTCACATCCAATATATGCTCAACACGCCTTTTCTCCTCATATTCTCTTTCATCACTTTTCATTTAACACATTCTAAACGCTGTAATCAATACTCTAAAAAATACTTCTCGGTTCGTTTGGTTTCCGGTCATTCCGGATGTTGTCACATACACATACTCTCGTCTGTAAACAATAATGTATTCAAATAAACTGTACCTTCATTTAATATTCAGCATGGTAGTATCTCGACATCTATAGTTGTAGTGTTAAATCAGTAGGCTTCGGTTTGCACCACTCCATATAATTTCGCTACTAAATTCACCTCTTTAGGAAATCGTATATTAGCCACATGCTACATGCGTAGATGAAGGATTTTCAGAATAAAAGCTTAACTGCTTGTGCACAAGAATTTCTGTTTTTCAGTATAAAAGAGCATTAAAACTGACGGCATGTTTAAACTACATTTCCCCATTAAAACATTGATTTTAATTTCTAACACTTATTGAATAAAGTTTGCTATATTCACTAACTAGTTTGGCAATATTATTCCTTGCATGTGTTAAAAACCTTATTTCCATTTGATTCATTGGATTACTCGCGTGAATGTTTAGCACGTAAATGCTTTCGTTTTTAAAACCGTCCGACCTCGACTACAAAACCATCAACCAGTTGCATAGGATTAAAAAATGTCAACACTCACTCACCCCGTCTTAAACATTCCCAAAGAAGTGCCTCCGTCTCTCGTTGTGCTGGATGAAGTCACTGGCGACGAGTAAACCCAAAATAGTCCCAAACAGGCGCAGAGGCATTTTTCTTTTTTACTAGTTGTCCGAGTTCGGGGCCGGCAAATGCTGCCGCCATCTTGCTCAGCTCAGCTCTGTGCTGAGCTCTGAGAGCGGGAAAGACGGACTGCCCTCCCCTGCCCTCTGCTGGCGCGTGCTGTGCATTACAACCAATGTCGTCCCTGTCAAAACTCCGTGTCAGTGTAATAGAATGAAACGCATCTATGATTTGGCGCACATTCTGTGACGTCACGGTATTGAAAATCATACCGACGGTATTTCGAAATACCCTGGTATACCGTAATACCGTCATACCGCCCAAGCCTACACCTGACTACAGCATATAACATACCTGCTGCAACCCTGTGCTGCTGCTGCTTCTCTCTGCCTCATCCTCTATTGCTGGAGGCAGCTCCACCTTATCTGATCTCTGATATGAAAGCAATCGTGTTACGATCATATTGAGCTATTTGTGTGAGTCTAACATTAAACAAGCAGTCTGCTTGTCATACATTGCTGACGATACATTTTAAGTGGCAATTTGTTGAGTCACTGCCGCTAAATGCCGGTAGCATCAAGCTAGCAAATCCTGCATTAGCCTCACATCAACAGGTGTAGACAGAACATCCAATTATCCTGAGCTAATTTACTGAATAAACCAACTCACATCTCCTGTCTTTGTTTTCACCCATTCATTAGACTATTCTTCTGCTGGCGTTTCATTGTTGTTTTCTGTCAAATTCAATACTGTAGTTCAAAACCGCGGTACCTGCTCACCATCTGTGAGCTATTTTTAGAATGCGCACGCTACGTTCGTTGTCGCGTTCGCGCGCGTCCACCTGGGCAGGCTGTTTGTGTCCTTCTCCCATGACGATAACGGCTTGCGGTTAAAAAATAATAATGATAAACGAATTGGAAACTGGGGGGGGACACAAATGGGAAGACAGCAGAGCTGTTGTTCTCCTCCTTTCCTCCGCTCTTGTCTCTGATTGTGAGTGTGTGCATTCGCGTGTGTGTGTGGGGGGGGAGCGGAGCCCCGCCCTTCAGAAACAGAGCGGAGGGAGAATGTGAATACGCAAGGCAGTGGACACTGAAACATGCACATTGGATAAATAACATAGGCGTTTAGTTTATTTAATAAAAGAGCACATGTTCAATGTGAAACGTGACCGTAGATAGATTACTTCAGTTGCAATTTGGTGCTATATATAAATATGTTTTTTGTTTTAAATAATACAACAACAAAAATTAAATATAAAAAAAAACAAAAAAAACACCTTGAATTTCAGGCAGGGCGAAGGGCTCTGTTGGCAGGGTGCAGCGCCCCGCCAAGACAATGGTAGGGGAAACACTGCCTAGTGTTTTCAGTTAAATATCGCTTTGTGGTTACCTCCTTTTGAAAATTTGTGTGAACAGAAATAGAGCTCTCAAAGAAAACACAGGAATAATCAGAGAGTGCAACATCAGTCACCACAACCTTAGAGATATTCAGACCCTTTGAGATAATTAAGTCCAGAGTGTGCTCCTTATTGTGCGTGGGCTCCGTCACATGCTGAGTCAGTCCATAGTTATCAAGAACACAAAACAGTTCTTTAGCCCCTCTGTCCTGGGGGTTGTCGACATGGTTTATTACACATTAGAATATGCTTTTGTTAGATTTCCTAACATCAAAGTACAATTGTATCGCCCCTAAGCCTCACAGAGCCACTGTGGAGTCTTGTTTATCGCTTTAAAAAACATCACATATCCAGTCAGAATGTCAATGAGCAGTGATTTTCAAAACCCAGGTCTGTGGCTATTGTAGCACCAAAGCTGGATTGAATTATACCTTTGATGAACTCGCCATACTGATAATGAACTATAATAGTTGAGTAAGGTAGCACAGGACGAGTGGCTCTGCATTGCTAAGAAGAGCATGTTGATACAGAGATCAGAGGCTATGACCTCCCCATCTTTGAAAGGGCAGACACACAACACAAGAGGCAGGTAATGGAGGGTTCTAAAATGACCCCATTCTCCCTGCAGCAGTCTGTAATCACCGCAACAATAAATATACAGTAGCATGCAGAGAATTATTACGTCTTTGTGAATAATAGGTCAACCCTGGATGAGAGGGAACAAAGCGCATCCTGAAAACATAATTTATCATCTAACAGCATGTAATAAAAGGCTTTTCTGTTGTTGTTTTACTACAGTAACTTTGAGTCCTATTTTGCATCAGTGAGCCTCTCTTCTCATATTGTGGCAGCATTAACCACGGCTATACAGTAGAGTCTAGAGTCATTTACAAAAAGGAGCTTGATGGCTGGAAATGTTTCAGCAAACTAAACCTCTATTGGTAGACCGCAAGAGGGGACATTTGTCAAGTGTAGCAATTTAATGCTGACATTCAGCAACCTAATGGAATAAATCCATTGTTAGGCTACTTTAGTAAAAGTGCCATGACTTTCGTAAGAGCTTTCTCTCTTGCTCCAACAATGCTATCATTGTTATTCTCCAAATGCACATAAAAGCAATATTCAACGATTATTATGCATTTCTTAATGATTTCGGTACAAATATCTGATGCTACGAAAATGTGTCTCTTACAATAGAAACAAAAACCGTAATTTCTTTCCTCTAATGTGTTTGCCTTTTTGTTTGCTTTGATGCAGATGATAAATGATTTCTTCTTAACTGAGGCAAAACAAAAAAATTGCCATACCAAAATCATAGATGGGAAGTTGTCTTAGTTAGCACCCTTACACAAATACAGACAAAGAGGGTTAAATCTCCTCAAATAAAACCCAACTCATGAAAACAAGGAAAAGCTTATACTTGATACAATACAGTTGGGCACCATGTTAAACTCTGCAAAAAAAGTTGTCCCATTTCTCAACAGGAGACATACTATGAGGTAAATTTTGAGCTACTGATATCTGCTTCATACACTTGTACTGGCAAGATCTCTGGATTAGAGCAGCTGGGTCCGATGTATGCTAAACTAGCAAGTTGTTGTTGTTTTTTTCGGACACAATAAAGAAATTCTGATTGATTCTGATTCTCAATGTCTTACACCTGAAATGACCCTGTATGTGACCTGTAACCCTACATCTGAAATGATAAACCACACATTTTTTTAAACAGCACCCTACAGGGAACGAGACGTAAACAATGTGACCACCAACCATATGCTTCCTATAAGTATGTTTTCTTAACTGCATTTTTTATGCTGCGTATCTTTTGTGCTTAGTTGCACACTAGCAGTGTGTGTGTATAGAATATGAACTTGAAAAGAGAAGGGCAGAATCCCCCCCTCACTGCTCTGCTGCTGGTTTGGATGCAGGTTCTGTGAAATACTGTCCTCTCTGCTGCAGCGCAGCTCTGCCTGGTTCTCTGCCTTGGAAAGCAGGGCTAATGTCCTGCCAATTAGGCTGGTAATCTAGCTGACATTTGTGTTGACTGCTCTGGGGCCCAGACGGAAGCAGGAGCTCATTTAGGTGGGTGTGAGGTTATGGGGAGGGGGTTGATTTACACCCCTATAAATGAGAGCAAAGGAAGGGGGGAAATAGGAAGAAAATACCAGTAATGGTGAAACCAGCATTACTCTCACCCTATCACTGTCAAAAGCAGTGAAAAGGCCACTAATGCTCTTTCTTCTCTGTGCGATTGGGTTGATGACTGAACAGAGGAAAACAGCATCACAATAGAGGACTGATTTCTTGTTTCTCCCACTTGCTTCGGTTCAATCACTGCACAGTTTATTACGTTTTTTAGAGTTACGCATAATGAGACAAAGACCAAGGAAGATTGTTAGAAGCTTCAAGGAATAGTCTGACATTTCGAGAGACAACATGTCCTACCGGGAATTAGATAAAAAGATCAATATGAATACTGTAATTTCATCTTTCTTCTGTGCAGATGTGTGTTGAGCTTATATGATGCCACCTTATTCATTCCTATTGAAAAGTCTCTGCTAGACGAAATGTAATTGATGGATAGTTAAGGTAATTTGTGACATTGCTTAGATGTTCAGAAGAAGAAGAAAACATAGAAAATGCTTCTCAGTTTTGTGGAAAAGACACAAGAGGAAACAAAGAGAGGTAAACAGATGTAAAAATGTATGAATAATCCAGAACCATGAAGCAAAAAAAACATCAAACAGGAGCAAAGCATCAGAGACAAGTGACACAAGCAGAAAAAGAAATGAGGATCTCCGCTGAAGCAAAGCCACACTTTAAAACACGACAATGGCCCAGAAGCGCACTGGCACTGATCAACCTCCAGAGGATAAATGGATTCACATGTCTCCATCCATGCCTGATAATGCATCAGCAGATCTCATGAATAAAATAATACAGTTCTAGAATGGGATTCAGAGGATAATCCACAGCGAAATAAAGAGTGTTGCCCTGCACACTGAAAGTTCAAATACACACAATACCATATGATTGATAATCGTACCAATAATGAATTATTTCATCTGACAAATTCATCTAGAGAACATGCAAGAGAGATAGGGATTGTGTGTGTTTACTGAGCTGCCTGCCTTCATTAGTTAATCCATTTTAGATGCCAACATGCTCTCCTTATGTAGAACTACCCTTTTATACAAACTGTAATCACAGTATTACATCGATTAGAGGGAACCTATCATGCAAAATGCATTTTTTGATGTATTTTATACATAAATATGTGTCCCCAATGTCAGGGAACAGACACTCTCTTTTTCACCGTACCCAAATCTCTAAAAACGGGGGTACATCGGAGCTGATCCAGATTTGTGTCCGATATGATGTAAATAACATCATATCGGAAATGTGGACCCACGGCACTTTCAGAAAGTTAATATCAGAAACAATGCCCGACTGTTTTGGACGTAATAGGTCTTTGTTTACATTAACAAGCATCGCTAACACTCAGAGCTAACCTTTACTGGAGAGAGCATGTGTAAGAAGCAGGAAATAAAAATGAACTCACCTTGTGGTAAACCCGCAACAGAAAAGGCATTTGCGCTCCATACTGTTTCAGAAATAATCCTTGATGTGGTTTGGAACATGAAGGCGTTTAATCACGGCAGAATTTAACTGTAGCTGTCGGGTAATTCTGAGCGGGCATTAGCTCCGACCAGAGGAGATCCTCCTGGTGCTGGTAGGCTACAGCAACAACCCACTCCATAACAACTGGCACAGGAATTCAATCCAGAAGGAGCTGCTTTAAATCCTTAAAAATGCAAAATTGGAATACAACACAACGCAAAACATGCCGAAGGCAATGCTAACTTTTCCAGAATGCTTTAAAGATTAAACAATATCAGAACAACAATATACACGGTGTTGCTACATCGATAAAAAACCACAAAGGGCAATCAATTTGTTTAAAATATATCCAAAGCTGGCCCTCTCTTCTTCAATGCATTTAACTCCCATTATTGTTTCCCATTGTTGTTGCAACCCTGTCTCAAGACAATATGTTGATATAGAACTCATTTTCAAGAGTTAATATGTTTTGCAGGAAATCTTCCGCTCAGATTCCATTTATTTTCACCATAATGAGGAAATGGTGACTGGCAAGTCTCAAAAGATTCGCCAAAAATGTCTTTGTTTGATACCAAATATTCTGTCTTACAATACAAAATCTGCTCGTCCTTCCCTCCTTTTTTTTATGCTAATGTTAAAGAGCCCACATCAGTTATTTAGGTTCAGGAAAGATGTTGGTTTTGGTTAACTACAAAAAAGGTCCACCATAACAATCTTTTCTGACCTTGAAAATGAAATTGCTTTGGTTACCAAAACTACAAAACCAATTACTACAGATGCAAACCCCTGCACCATCATACTCCGGCAAAAAATACAATATTTCACTTTTAGAAGTATGAGGTATATTAATTGCTCAAGTAAGCTACAAATACAGCAACATTGTACTAAAGTTCGCTTCTTGAGCATATGTACAACATCAAGTTACATTCCACCACATTCACCAACCAGTCAAACATATCAAATCATTTTCAACTTGAATAGCAAGATATTTAAGACGAGACAGAACTTAAAACATTAGGTGAAATGATAAGTTGGTGAGCAAAACATGAATTAGGGGCCAAAATAAGAAATGTTTAGGAAGTCATCAGTAAGGTTTTCCAGCATCTTCTTACATGTTATAGGCCAAACAACTTAATAAAACATTAATAAAAAATGTAAAAAGTTAATTGCATTCGTAAACGAGAGACCAATGGTCCCTGCCCACTTCCTACTCCTTACCTATACAACAGTATCTGGGAACACCAACATCTTCAAACTTAACTTTCAATTTGTTCTCAACTACACCAATGTAAAGTTTTGGGAGTGCTTCTTGAACAGATCTGACAAAATCTGTCCTTAGAGTGACAATAATTAACAGCGTGCAAAGTACTCCAAACCTTGTTGTTTTCCCCGCTATAGTAGATGTTTCCAGAAGCGCACTTTGCCATAACGACACACGGAGACTCACAAGGTGAAAAACATAGCAGTCACACGCTGTCATAATGACTGTTTAAATAACAATAACACTCAGGGTCTATCAATATCAGGCCTACGCTTTAGTGCTTTGTCATCCCTCAGTGTACATGTATCAAGCTTTGACATTTAAAGCTTTCCTCCAGCAGGATTAATAGGACAGGAGGGACAAGCTACTGCTGTGGTGACACAGCAGCCACAGATGCCCATTCATCTGGCCTTTTGTTTGTGCTACTCAGAGTCCTCGTCATTGGATCACATCCTGAGTCATTTGTTACTGTAGCGTTTGCTGTGTGAAATCAAACAGCCCATAATGCAGCAGACAGATGTTGTCCTCTGTACAAATATTTGATTCCATTCACACATTCAGTCTGTGATGGCAAGAAAAATGTTCCAAGACAAGGTTACAAATTACAAGGTAATTAGCACATTTCACACAGTACACTGTGTATACTGTGTAGTATGTACACACTGTGCACACACAATTTCCCCTACAGGGATACAGCGATCAAATTAAAATCATGCATAATTCAAAATGTATAGAGGGCTTTTAGGTGAAAACAAACTGGCATATAGTCGTACTTGAGGTCCTCAGTTGGTGGTAAACAGCATTCGAGCAGCGGATTCTTCATAAACATATGGTTAACATCTGTATTTTTAATTTATTCTGTGAACTAATTACTTTTCAATCAGTTTGCAGTTTGAAAGCCACTTTTAGAAGTTTCGCCGCTCAAGCTGAACAGCGGAGACAAGGACGTTTTCTTTTGTCACCACTTCCATCTAATTTCGGCTGTATGCCCTTTGGCTGAAGAGTGAAATTACACAGCTACCTTTCAGATTCAAGCAAGTGTCAAGACTGTTTGAGTATGACTGAAGTAAAACAGAGGAGGCAAACGTTGAGTTGACATTTTAAACCGCTATCAAGGCTTTCCGCTTTACATTTAGGATAGTGTTTGAACCAAAGAAAGAGAAACGTATCTGTTTTTCTTATCAGAAAATGATATTTATGGATTTTGAATGGTGGGGACAGAGTCAGTTCTTCCCATCTGTTTGTTCTAAGTCTTGTTTCCTTTACAGCAACCGCTTGTCCCCCACCTTGACTGGTGATAGGATCAAAAGCTTGCCAAAATAGCTGGATTATGCTTGTTACGTGCCGTAGTGGGTGCTGGTGTGTGTGTGTGTGTGTGTGTGTGTGTGTGTCTCTCTCCCTCTGATTATCTCCAGGTGCAGCCTCTCCCCCAGGTGCTCCCAATCCCCAATCAGGACCTCCATAAAGGCCCTGAGGAAGGCTGCAGTCGCTCTCTCCTTCTCCTCTGGCTGCATGTAGTGATGGCGAGATGAAGCCTTATGAAGCTTTGAAGCTTTCCAGCTTTCCAGCCTTCCAGTCTTCCAGCCAATTGGTTCGCAAAAGGGTTCATCTCATGAGGCTTCATCATGGGCTTCATTTGAATGCAAACCCCCCTGTTGGTCAAAGTGTGTAAAACAGGCAGATTGGACATATCAACAGTGCTCTATCTCATACCGAGTTCCCAATGAGTAAAGCCTTAGAATAACTCTAAACAACGAACATTAAATCATATGTTCATGTTAACAATATTGTTTTTATTCCAGTTGATTGTGATCGAAAAGGAGGCTGGTAAACATTGCAAAGAGGGATTTGTATTCCTTACTAATATTCATAAACTTAACCATGTTGTAGCCTGAGAAAGCCTAAACCATATCAAAGAATGCATTTATTAACTACATTATCTCATTTAGCTGTAGCTTTTATAAACATCAAAAAAGACGTATTGTTCAGTCATTGAACCAGGGACCCTGTGGTCGTGAGTCAACTGCTTTCCAGCTGAGCCACAGCACACACGCTGAATCTCCCTGAAAACACTAACATATTTATTCCTCTATTTATTCAGTCATGTTTTTATTCCTACATTTATTTATGCTTGTATTTATTTATACTTATGACATTTTCCAACCTCTATAGGCCTATAAGTGAGGTTCTGAGCTCTTTTAATTCCATCGTGTCACCAGCGGGCCCGGGTACAGGAGGGGTAATATCGTTCTTATTATACATCCATGGGTATTATGAGCGTTGTGGTTCAACGGTTCATATATCCAGTCTATGGGTTCAACCGATCTGAATCGCTTCCTGAAGCAGTCACGTGGTATCGACAGGCAGCGAGGCTTCGTTTGTCATCGATGACGTCACTGGTCCAAAACGATACAAGCCTCGATACATGCTTCACAAAAAGCTTCGGGGATTACTCGACACACGCTCCGAAGCCTCGGCGCAATACGTAACATCACTAGCTGCATGTGTGCAGCATGGTGTCTATGTCTCTGGTGTGGGACATGTGTTTCGTTAATTATTAGGAGATGTGCTCCATTATATGTTTGTACCTTAGTTTATTTTGCAAGTTAGCTGGTGAGCCCTTTTTCTTTTTGTCCATTAAAAGACCTGCTTGTGGCTTCAGAGATCAGCTTCCTCTCCTTTTTCTCTCAAATGGTAATTTTATATTTGGGTTACTTCCAGTGGCGGCGCCAGAGATTTTCTCTAGGGGGTGCTGTGGGGTAGCTTGACGTTTCATAGAGGATGTTCAAACTTTAAGGGTTTCCCATTAATGCACCAGCGCTACAGTTACATTTTCTACTGCAACTCATACTTGTCAACCCTCCCGATTTTCGCGGGAGACTCCCGATTTCATTGCCCTCTCCCGGTTTCCTCCCGGGGTCATATTTCTCCCGCATTTTTCCCGATTTCTCACAAAATCAGATTTACACACAACTGTTTCCACTCTGACTTTAATTCAGCTGAACCATTGTTTGGTTTCCATGGTAACACGTCTCTTTAGTAGCGCGCGGAACTGAAAGTCTGACAGGGTGAGGCAGATAGTCACAGAAAACAGAACAAAAATCGACAACTACTCTCCTTCCACTCCTTTCCTGCCCACACATATGCTCCATCAAGGATGGTGCTACGATTTTTTTTTAATATTGAAGTTAAAAGCATCAATCTGGTGCACTTTGAGAGCAAAATGAAGAGATCTATGGATACATCTCTCAACATACATATGAAACAGAACTGTAAACAGATTTACTATTTCTTTATAGATATTTTACAAATCACTCCCCTTTTAAAACAAAACGTTTGAGGCCCACTAAGATGAATAAAGTTAACTATCTAAACACTGAGTCCTTTACTTCACCTGAGCTGAGGTTATTTGATACTCTCAGTCTGACAGGAGAGAGTTCTCCCTCCACTTTGTTGTTGAAAAAGCTCCTTATATCCGTTAGCTTGGCTAGCTAGCACCAGATGCTAACCACAACGATCTCCGGTAGAGACCCACCGGTGCTCGCGCACGCACACAAAATGGCTCGTGCCACACACACACAGAGCAGAGCTTGAATGAAACACAGAGAGCCAGAAGTAAGCTACTTGTACTCACGAGGCCTATTATGTGCAGAATCCCTCTCGCTTTCAGGTGGTTTTGATTGAGTGTCCACACGTGGACGTTTAAGGACTAAAAAACGATCCATTTGTCACTTTGCTGTTAGCAAATAATTTGGCGCTCCAGCTAACATGAAGTCACTAAAGTGTCACAAAGTAATTTAGTCTATGGGTAGGTCAAAAATCTAATGGGTGCTGGCCATTGGCCTAATCACCTGTGTTGGCTTTATGTTTTTGGTCAAACATTTGTTTGTTTCACATTTGCATTGATGTAATCAATAATTTTTCTAATTTAATTTTTTTTTAAATAAAGAAATTCGAAAAAACAAAACAAACATATATTTCTTGGGGGTGCTTAGGGGGTGCTTTGGCAATCCTGGGGGGTGCTTCATCACCCCCTAGCTCCCCCTGGCGCCGCCCCTGGTTACTTCCCTTTGGTTCCCCTAGCCCAGGGAATGTAAAAATGCTCCAAAAAAAACTAAACAAATCTTATTGGATTTTGAATACAAGGTGAGTCAAGAGCAATTATGCCTTATCAGAATACTTGCTACTTCTTTAAAAAAAAAAGTTTGGACTGTAAAATCACAAGACTGATACAGATGAGTGTAATCAACTATTATAACTGAAAACAATAACTCTTTATTGTTAAGCCCCACGGACCCGCATCCGGGGCCGAAATCGCGTAATTTGAAGGAAACAACGTCTAAGGAACCTTCATATTTAATAAACTATTAATGTTTTATATCCATATAACGGACAAAAACTCTAAATGCTAACACTGACCCTCTGAATTAGGCCGGAGCGAAAAATGCTAACCTATTACTGCACCGAAAATCACTCCTAGCACCCTTATTACTTATCCTAGCTGCACATCCAACACATCGTTTATGATCGTAAGGAGACACAGAATCTATTGATACCCACCTCAACACTCAAAGATTACAAACTCGCGGAGAAAATAACAAAAACCTACATCAAAACATATTGCGCTAGGTAGCCAAAAACGCTAACATGGCTTACCTTGGTCTTTGTCTGGTCAAAACTGGTCTTCAATGGCATTCAAACGATAGTGTAGTTAATCCATAGGTTAACCCAATGTGTCTGTGTCCCCTTTGAGATGTTCTGATAATCCATAAGCAATAAAACTGCTTTTCCGTTTCAAGATATCAGAGCAGGGACATTCCTACGCTGTGTCTGTGTACCCTTTGAAATGTTCTGATAATCCATAAGCAATAAAACTGCTTTTCCGTTTCAAGATATCAGAGCAGGGATATTCCTACGCTCTGCAGGAGCTTGAATGCGCAAAGACGCCACCTTTTTTATTTAACATGAGTCTATGGGACGATTTCCCTTCGATTCTTTTGGCTCTAACGGTCAGGAAGAGATGTCACATGTCAAAATCGAGCAAGGGGGGCCAGAGATATGAAAAATCCACCCAAATGGCCCCAGAAGATGTTTTTTTGTGCTAAATCTGTCTAAAAGGGTCAACTATAACGTTTTGCATCAATCTTGGTACAGGGTACTTATTATATGTTGTACTTTGGATTCCTAAAGCTTTTAGTCTACTAACCCATCATCCAAGGTTAGTTTTCACTATAAGTACAAATAACTTTTGGACGGACACTATAATTTACAGCTTTTTACCATGTTCAATCTGAATTTTCTTTAAAATAAAAAACATCTATTTTGACTCTGACTTTTCTACATCCAACTCACAGGTTTATCATTACTTTGAGAACAAATATTATTAATTTAACCCTTTTAGAAGGGAAGATATGGTCATTTGTTCTGGGAATGTCATTTTCGAGCCTGAAACCTGAAAAACAGGCTTGGGGCCTAACAGGATAACAATCCATTAATAAATTATATTAAGTTGTTTTACTGCTACCAAACAATACAATGGCAAATAATGTTTAACAATTATTAGTAATGCTACATATTTTTAGTCAGTGATATTGGAAATAACAAAAAAAGTGTTAATTATATATTGTATCATAGTATATTACATTGTGATTACATTTACAAGTCATTTTAGTTTATTATAAGGCCAGAAATGGTTTGCCTAAAAGAGAAGGTACAATCTCCCATGCTAGCTATGCCCTCCTGTCAGTGTGCTAGGCTAAGTTAGCCAGCTTCTTGTGGTAACTTCATATACAGTATATCTCATTGATATGAGAGTTCAATCAACCTTCTCATTTAGTTCTCATTTGGACAAACTATACACAACCCTTACTGTAACTGAGCACAGCCCTAACATGACCTTGTGAGCACATAAACTGTATAGAGAAAAAAACAGGAACATGTTTAATGTAACACAAATTCTGAGAGAATATTGAATAAGAGCTGTCGTCTCGGTAGAAAGAACTCTGCTGCAGGCATGATCTTTTACAACACTAAAGTCACAGGTACACATGGATCAGATAATATCAATAACCAGTGGCGTTTTCTCCTGGAGGCCAAGGGAAGCCAGGCTTCCCCTGTTTTTTCGGATTGTAGTTATAATTTTAATAAATAAATAAAAACACTTATTTTAGTTTCGGAAATTCTTTGTTGTGTGTTGCTGCCGGCCCGTCTCTCCCCCATTCTCATTGAGTATTTTACAAAGAGTGAAACAGCGCCCCTCTAGATGTTATGGTGAAACAGTAGATTGCACTCTCTGTTGCGAGAGGAGGTCAGCCGAAATTTGCTTCCCTTGGTGAAAAAAAATGGAGGGATTGACCAATCAGATGAAGCTCACGTCATGCCCCTGCCAACCTGTGATTGGTGAGGGCCATGCCAAGGGAAGCCAGAGGCGGCTGGCTTCCCTTGCCTCACAATCCAATCAAATCGCATCAATTTAGTGGTGCAGTGACGCGTCCCAAAAAGCGGAAGTAAGCTGCACCCGGTTTCCCGGTTATGGCTAGAAAGGATCCGTGTAGTGTAAATATGACGTCACGTTCTCGTTGTAACTCTCGTTGGAGCGGCTCGGAAAAAAAACATCTGCAGCAGTGACATGATGCAACATACACATTCATGCAGCAGGATAATAGTAAAACACTGAAAGGGAACATTTTATTGCACCAGGAGCTATCTTGGGACTTTTACTGTGACAACGTTGACTTGCCTGTGAATAAAAAATAAACCGCAGTCTTGGTGATCTATATGATCTACAGTGTTGTCATTCTTCTTTGAACAGCAAGACCACTAACACCCTATTTCAACAATCACACTCCCTGTCATTGACATAATTAATAGATAGTTTAGCTTCTCGCCATCATTTGCTGTGGCCAACTGATGTTAACGATCGTAACTGAAAGGCTGCCTGCCAAACGTAAACATTCAGCCAAACTCTCGCGAGAGTTTTACACTAGACGGATCCTTTCTAGCCATAACCCGGTTTCCCTCGACAAAATAGCAATGGGATTTCTCTATAGGATTTTGGAAAATAGCTCGAAAAAAGGTCAGTGGAAAACGAACCTGTTAGGTAAATGCACGTTTTGTTCAGTCGGATAATATCCACATGTCTTCCCTACTTTTATAATTTTCGAATCATAAATCTAATCGATAGAAGATAGATAGCGTCACTGCACCACTCTCACCGCCGTTAGAAAGTAGCAAGCAACTGAAGCAAGTGCAATTATGGATGGTGGAGATTTGGAGTATTTAATCAAAAATAATTGTACTAAACTTCCGCTGCAGCAGCAACAACAAATAAAATCTGATGACAGGCCAATGCCCAAACTGGAGCTGTGTACAGCGAAGAACAAAGGAGCGAACCGTTCGTAAAACGTTAAAGGTCTCCTGATTTAGTTTGTGAATGAATGCTTATTAAGAGTATCGGCTGGAGAGTGCTGGCGGACCTATCGGTCAGATAACAGGCGTGTGTAAGTCCTGCATCTGTATGATACAAATGTGTGTAAAATGATACCGGGCGCTGTAATCACTCATCTAGTTACGTTAGTACATTGACCACCCCCCCCCCCCAAAAAAAGAAAGGACGTATTGGCTTCCCCTAATTTTTTCCCCACGCCACGCTACTGTCAATAACATAATCCCTTCATGGAACCATAGACTCCGGGTATGCAGGCTTTCGGCTCGTACGGTCAGCTGTCCTTAAGCTGATAGACAGTACATTTTCTGAAGCAGAAGCACCAGTGTACGTACTTGATGGTAACTCCTTCAGAAATAATTGATTTACAGTTGCAACTATAAACATGTCCTCTTAACGCCTGTATGATAGTCAGGAAACGGAGAATGAATACATTTAAGTGCCAATTTTTTATTCAGTATGGTTTAATTTTTCTACCAACAAAAAGTAATGCCACCCGAATTATGGAACGATTTGAAAATGTCGTGAAAGGTAAACATGTTAAATTAAGAGTTGTGTCGAAAAGTAATCAGAACAATGTGTCCATGTTTATCAAACCCATATTTGTATGAATATCACACAGAGATTGTGTGGTAATCTTCACATTTCCCAACCTCTCACTGTAAGGTTCATGCTGTCTGAATAGAGTATTCTTTTGACACCAAACGATAAAGACCATGAGGTCCAAAGGTCTGCATGTCTCCTAGAAATCCCCTGGGGTTTGGAGCCACAGCTGTAATTCCACTTGATCCATGTCTGTGATCTGATGAATGTCCTAGCTCACCCACTTCTTTCACGAGGGCATTGATTTCCCCTGCTCTGTTGTTGCTGCTCAGTACCAGACCATAATACACAGGTGCTAATTATAAGGAAAGGCACACACTTCAGCAAACCCCCAGGCCAGATGGAATTGGATACTGGATGTTACCTCCTGCGGTCCTTTGACCACACTGTGAAAAATTAACACTTGCAATCTCTTGTAACTATAAAGCCTAGTGCTATGTTGCTTTCATTACATCGTGAAACCATATATACTTAAAAGATTCTTCATTTAAGGTGCTTTCTGTAACCATGTCATCAAAAGACCCCTTTTTCTGTTAGTAATCATTGTGGTGGGCTGAATGATTCTCTGAACAGCTAATGCTGGCTAGTTTTTTTAACAATGGCTGATAAGATATAAATGTTTCTGAATTTGCACAGTCACTCTCTGTGCTACTTGAGAAAGTAACGTTATTACATTAATAAGGTTAATTATTTTTTTACCTTAGTCCAATCCTTGCGTGCCATTATTGGGTTTAACCATGGTTGTCTTTTAACAGCTGGTAAGTGATAACATTTCATGTCTGAGCTATGTTTCTTCCAAAAACACACAAGATGACATTTTCGTTGTGTTATTTTAGATTTCTACTTTGAGGTGATTCCTGTTTGCCTCCAGTCTTTATTTTATTTTGCCTCCGGCTAACACCATGACATCGGCAGGGTCTATAATGAACTGATGTTGACATTTCTCGGCTGTGTCTCTCACCAAATGACTGTTATTTCTTATCTTCAGAAGCATCAGTTTTACAGGATGGACAATGCTTTTCATGCCAATACATGTGACATTAGAGGAAAATGGATTAAGAAGTCTGAGAAAAAAAGATACAAACAGAAAACAACTTTGTTTTCAAGAGATTTTCAAACACAAGGGTAATGACGTATAGCATAAAGTGAAGTAATGACCGCGTCTCGGTTAAAGGCCATGTAATGCATCTAACACAGGTGTTTTTTAACATGTAGTTTAGATATCACCAGAATAAAAATAAATAAAAATGTTTAAAGTTTCGTCATAATTAAATGACATATACGTTAAAAACCGATGTTGGTTCCGAAGTTTGCCGAGTACGCCCCCGATCACTCCCGAACGAGCGGTGACGTCACACGTGGCAAACATTGCCATTTGATCAAATCAGTCCAAATGGCAAGCAACGCGATAACTTCAGACAGCGACAGCGACAGCGATCATTCAAGCTCAGATTCGGTGGGTTATCTGGATTCAGTTACAGAAGTAGAGAGTGAACCAGCTAGCCTTTCACTTCAAGGCATCTTGCCTTATAAGTACGAGCCTCCTGCCCAGCAATCGAACAACGAGGCAGAAACTTGTGAAAGAGAAGCGGATTCCGCCGCCGGCGAGACTCGAGTCGGCAATACTGAATGGTAAATTCTGTTTTATTTAATTTGACCTGCACTAAATGTCGATCTTAATTTGTCATCTGTTCCTCACACGTCCGGCAGATATTGTTTTGTTTTCAGGTGTACATGTCAATGCTGTGAAAGCATGCCCACTGCAGATGAATGTGTATGCTGCAGAGAGATCTGGCAGGTGATGGAACAAATAGACAGTTTGCAACCTACTGACCAGATAGCAGAGTCCTGCATCGGGTCGGGTATCCGCGGGTACCCGACGGGTGACCCGCAAAAAAGGTGATTTGCGGGTGGTATTTTTTCAAACGCTTTTTTCCGGGTTCGCTTCTGGGTAAAACAAAGATGATGCGGGTCCGGTTGCGGGTGTTGCATAATAAATATATTTAAACAATAATAATTTAGTTTAATGTTTAAATCCTCGGACCTCTCCTCCGCGGTACCGAGCATAATCATAACCTCTGCAGTGCATCTATCTGCTGCTGAGCGCACCACATTCTGAATGGCTGAGGTGAAGCTCTCTATAGCGGAGAATACAGCATTTTCAATAACTCTTCCTCAAGAGCGAAATCCAACGTCTGGGAGGCTTTTGGTGTCATCCTAGATGGAGAAAATAAACAACATCCCAGGCTTTTTGAGCCAAATATGCAACTGCGTGTGTTAATAATTGCACGTTGTCACTGCTTATATATATGCGGGTTCGGGTCGGGTTGCGGATCATGTGCCGGCGGGTCGGGTCGGGTTGCGGAACTAATTGGCAATATGTGCGGGTAGCGGGGCGGGTTCGGTACTGCACGTCACGGGTGCGGGGCGGGAGCGGGTCTTGAAAATCAGACCCGTGCAGGACTCTGCCAGATAGAAGACACCGACGAGAAACTAAGGTGCATTATTAGCCACCCAGGCTTTAGAGAAGGCTGTCTCAGTGTTTGGACACTGAAAATAGCGTATCTTCAATACAAACAACAACACAGAGCAGTTGATGGCCCACTACACCAGTAAGTAAATATTGATTGACCCAACTGCCTATTGCAGCTTTGCTTTCATATAATACTTTTAGTCGCTACAGATATGGTACACTTTTAAAGATACCATTAAACTCTTTCAAGCAGTCAAAAACAGCTTGGCTTTTATTTTTTCTGTGTATGCAAGTTCAATGTATGCTTGGGAAAAGAAACAACTACACATGTGAGGAAATATATAAGAGGTCTATGATTCTGTCAAGCAGTCATGTATAACCTCATATTTATTTTGTACAAGTAAAATACAAATATCATGTTATAAGCCAATTTGTAACCATTGCTACATAATAGTAGCCTACTACATAACATTTTATTTTTCTCCAAATATATTTATAATCTGTATACTTTTTTTTCATTAGGAAGCATCGATATACAGCTTATCGACAGTTTGTACGTTGGTGCTGGGGTGTACTCGGCCCAAAAATCAGAGTCCCGCTGCCTGCATGTGCAGTAACCGAGATACGGAAGACTTACCCTGAACCGGGAGGCCGCTATCAGGGATTTCAATGGCCAAATCTGTAATTTGACATAAGTCATGCAGCTGAACTGGTTAAAATGGTTTCGCATGATGTAAATAATTTACAAAGTACATCATTTACAATATTATTTTTCCAAAGAAACATGTAAATATAACAACATTTTCCAAATCGCAAATTTGTAAGATTGTATTAATTTACTGTTTGATAAATAAAAAAGGGTTCTTTTGTTAATTTTTCACTTGTAACAATTTATCTTTATTGCAGTGTACATTAGTCTATTTTGGTATATGTGCGAGCCCACAAATAATTAAAAGTGGTAAAAATAATAAAGATATTCAGACGTAATTCATTTTTGGCCTTACTTATTTCACTTCAACTTTTATATATTTCAGTCACTAGGCAAGTTCACTGTACTCTGGTGACATTTAGCTCAAGCTGGCATGACACCTGTAGTAACTTAATTCTGACCCGAGTTTTGTGCACAATCTTCCAGCACCCATGATCAATGTTTATAGCAATCAGGAAACATTCACAGCTCACAACTACACATCGCTTCCCCATCATGAATTGTTAGATAAAAAAAGTTTAGCGAGGTCCAGTTACACATATGTTGAGCGAAAATAGCGGAAGGATACAAAACAAACAATCCAGACGAGGCTGGTGTTTGCCACGTGTGACGTCACACAGCTGGGTTAATGGCTGGCAAGCTTTTCGCTACCGGAGCGGAATAACACGGGAAAGTGGCACACATTTCATGTTATTTGGGGGGTATTTATGGAAAGAATCATTGATGTTGATATGTCAAATGAAACAGTGGAAAGTGATGAAGCGATTTATTAACACAGAATAACATTTATTTTGGACATTACATGGACTTTAACTACTTTCCTACAATCATTCCTAACACTTATTCAGCTCATCTGTCAGTGACGCCTCTTATTGACTGCTCCAGAGACACTCAAGTACAACCACAGATGTACGCACACACACATTTTCTCACACCTCCAGGTTATTATTGAACTGTGGTTCGCATACAGTGCACATAAGCACACAGCTAGTTCATTTACTTAGATAACATTGTAACGACAGCAAATCTCTCTTGGTAGTTTTAAAGTGTAATCACCAATGCCTTATGTTTCTCTATAAGCTGTAGATAGAGAAACATTTAAAAAGAAATTTCATAACATGCAAACAGAAACGTATCTAGCATCAGGAAAAAAACACAGACGAAAATTGTATTTTTTAATACGTTATTTGTAATATCCATATCAGATGGTCCTAATGCTCAATCATGAGAATGTATTCTTTTTTTAAACAAAATGTTAAGGTAATTGTTGTACTTTGGTAGATATAAAGCAATCTTATCTTCCCCTTTTATTTCAATAACTTTTTAGCTGTGTAAAAGAACGTACTATTAAAATCCTTTGGCCGGTCTCTTGTGTGGATGTAGTTAGGAATTGCGTGTAGTAGCTAAAAAAGCAAGAGTTTTGTTTGGAAACAAGACAACAACAGAGATACAGATTCTACTATAACAAGGGTTTCAGCTTCATTCTTACATTTTTAAAGGGTACACTGGGACACATCTCATTTACTATTGAGTAGTGAATTGTGAATTATTCTACTCAATGAGAAGAATACCACTCTTACATCCTTGTCTTGCTTTAATTATAATTTCAAGTGCATAATGTTGTAGTATGTTTGCAAATAAAACACAGATCTCAAAATATCAGAAAGATTGTGATGCATGGAAACTATATTTGGGTATTTTTTTCTTTTTCTGGAAGGACATAAAGTGACCCCCATGGCACACACTAAGCCTTTCACGTATACAGCGAGCAGAAAGGGAGTCCACACTAGATTGTTTAAAGGTGGTGGTCAAAGATTCATCTGTCTCTCACCTCTGAGACAAAATGAACTCATACCCATGACTCTCAATAACAAGATTCTGGAAACTTGTCATCATAAGGGAATCCAACATTTGGAAGATTGCTACGAAAAAAGACCCCTCGTGTCCTTTGAACAATTAAAGAGGAAATATGACTTGTCCAACAAGACCTTCTTCTGCTATCTTCAGTTAAGATCCTTTCTTAGAGCCAACCTGGACCCTGGGATGACTTTACCTGTGTTGACTGATGTGGAGAAACTGCTTCATGAGGGAAATGTATACAAAGGTATTTCTAAAATGTACTCTTTACTGCTGAATGAGGGCCCAAAGCCAGGTTTACCCAAATCTAGAGCGAGATGGGAGTCAGATCTGGATGTAGCAATTGATGAACAGCTCTGGTCAGATTTATGTAAAGACAGTTTGTCAGCTACTATTAATGCCAGGTACAGACTGGTTCACTATCATTTCCTCCATCAACTGTACCTTACCCCACAGAAACTACATAGATCCAAGCCAAAGCTGTCAGAGATGTGCTTCAGGTGTGGTATTGAGGTCGGCTCCTTCCTACACTGTACCTGGCTTTGCACAAAAGTGAGGTCCTTTTGGTACGATTTTTGTGACACCTTAACCAAGATCACAGGATCTACCTTCCCTTTAGATCCTGAGCTTTGCTTAATGGGCAATTTCACAAGTCTCAATAGATCTAACTAAATCCCAAATTAAATGTATGGAAATGTCTTTATATGTGGCTAGGAAATGCATAACACTAACATGGAAATCTGACTCTCCTCTCCTCATTGATAAATGGTCTTTAGAAATAAACAGTTGTATTTCCTCTTGAAAAGATCACATAGTCTGACGCCACCATAGGTATAACATCTGATTAACCAACAGGCCTCTGTATATAGAGTAGCACTGTGCATGTGTAATATCTCGTTATGTTTTGAATTACGCACTGACTTTTGTTTGTCTTTTGTTTTGTTATTTTGGGGGGAGGGGGATGCTTAGCGTTTTTATACTAAATGTTTTTTTTTTGTCATGTTTAATTGTTACATAAACCTACAAATTATAAAAATTAAGAAACGTTTCTTTCATTAAAAGATCTGTGTTAACATGGCTTTTCAGAGGGGCGGGTAGAAAGGGACCACAACGGACAGTTTTATTTTCTAAATAGAAAGCCAGGCTGGGATGTCTTCCTCAGTGAGATTACAAATCCCCCAGGAAGCCAGAGTGTTTCAATGTGCAGCCCATTAGTGACATGGGAATTCTGGGAGACCAAACAGCCCTTGTTGGTGTTTTTTGGTTATACACACAGCTTTATGGTGCCAGATAATATGAACGTATAAACCACTCAAATGTCTTAAAATAGCTTTGTGGTATGCATGAAATTGACTAAAGGAGATATAGGTGGAAGAACTTAACCCTCCCAACTAATAACAATGAGTTTTCAAGAAATCTGGATTATTTATTTTATATTCAGAGTTGAGGTTTTGTTAAATAGCTCAATTATTGTTTGTAATGAGCCCCTAGTGCTAGACACAAACATTTTAAACATTTTAAAGCCTTAAGGCTAATTGTTGCTTATAGACGTGTCTGGGTTATTAATAATGGCAACACAAAAGGCTGCTCTTGAAGGCAGCATCACAGAAATCTCCTGTCGAGGCTCATTTGTGGATGGAAAATGATTCAACTTTGATATGATTCTCAGTGCTTTTAACATTGCTATTATCATGGGTAATTCATTAGCCTCTGGTAGTAAAAAGGTGAAATGGTAACCAATACACTACAAATAAGATAATTTTTTTCCCGGTAAATTCACTTTTGAACTTTAGAGTTAAAAGAGTTTGGATTATTTGTTTGCTTCAACTAATAACTTCTCCTGCAGGATCGACGTGATCAAGGCACAATCATCTGTGAGTCCTTTCAGCGATCCAGGCCATTGCGTGTTAATTAACTGTTGTTTACTTTCAAGCACTCAGTAGGACCCTGCCAAAGCTTTTAAAGTACTGACAAAATTGCCACTGCCAGAGCCGGAACATCCTTGATTTGCAAAGGCATTTTATTTTTGAAAGACTCTTTAAAAAGGATAACATAGTTATTTTCCCTGTCATGTTTTTACTAAGAACCCTTTAACCACTATGATTCATCATTGTCTTGGAAATGTGCATGGAGGACATGCATTTACTGGATACAACCTGTCATTTAACTGACCAACAAAACATCAAGTAAACAATGGTCAGGTTTATTTCTACTTGCAGATTGAAAAAAAGCTTTTTATAAGGCTTTGAAATAAATGATTTATTGATGGATTTCCAAAAGAAAAACATTGTCAGAAATCTTTTTTAAACTTTTTTAAACTCGTCAAGCACTTGTGTCTACTATTGTTTTTTACTAGAGTGTGCGCTCAAAAGAGTGCAGCTTGTTCTCTTTTACTGACAATATTTATTTATGAATAAATGTCCCAGTTGTCAAAGGCCACAGAAAAGTTCAAACTCTCAGACAAAACTATACTATAGAGAAATCATACTTTTAATTTAATGATGTATAAATGGCAAATGTAAAGCTGCCTGTTCTCGAGCCGTACCTACATAAGTATAACATCTACTTCGGCTTTATTAAAGGTGACCTATCATGCAAAATGCACTTTTGTACGTCTTTTATACATGAATATGTGTCCCCGGTGTTCCAGGGAACTCACCAAGTGTCAGAAAACACAATCCTCTCTATTTTCCTCCATACCCAAATCTCTTATAAGGGGGCTGCAACGGATCTGATACAGACTGATCCAGATTTGAACACTTCTCTGACGTCACAGAAGTGACGCTACGGCTATTGGGCCAACTCCACCAATCAGGAGGAGACAGCCACGGACATTGCCATTTGAAAGCGCTGGATACGCTGTAGTACTGCCAGGCCTGTAGATGGTGCTGTTCTCACAGAATCAGCTCATGCAAAGACAGTGTTAAATTTAGTGAAATGAGGAATGGCTAAAATGCATGATCTGTTTGGTATTTTCAAAAATAAAAAGTATAAATATTAGGGATGTCAAATGATTAAAATGTTTAATCAGATTAATCACAGCTTAAAAATGTATTAATCATGATTAATCACCATTCGAACTATGTCCAAAATATGCCATTTCTTTATGTATATTGTTGTGGGAATGGAAAGATAAATGAAAGAAGGCGGATATATCCATTTAACATACAGTTTGTATGTATGTTTATTATAACATTGTTCTGTATCAATCATCAAACCGTGGGGTCTTATTTCATTATGTGTTGATTTCTATCAACACGTAATGTTATATCGATGCATAGAGATGTACTACCGCAAAAGCAGTGCCATATGGCATATATGGCGCTGAGCAAAAATATTCTCCGTCAGGACTTCCTGCAACAACACCACGCCGTTATCTTGATTCTGATTGGCCAGAAGACATTATCAAAGATGTTCTATTGATAAGACGATCACTTCGTGACAAAAGTTTTTACAAACCGTTTCTAGTCTTCGGTATTTCCAGAAAAATGGCTACTGAAGTCAATCTTACTAAATGCTGTCTGTGCAATTTAATCGGCGCGAGTTGGCGGACTTTATTTTGCTTATTTTAACATCATTTTTCATGGTGGGGCTAAGGTGGGGCTAAGCCATTTCTTGGTATGGCTGTAAACTACCCCGGCGTTGCCGCTGGTGGGATGTATGGGGGGCGGGCCATTCTGCACATGCGTTAAATGCGTTAAATATTTTAACGCAATTAATTCATAAAATGTATTACCGCCAACGCGATAATTTTGACAGCATTAATAAATATGTCTTATATAGGTATGGTCCTACACTATATTATATAATATAGCATATGTCCACTTTAAATGTAAGCACACTTTAGTTTGGTTGTCCCTTCTTTCTTTTTTTATGCTACTGGACTTTGGTTCAAATTATAGCATTCAAGCAATCATCATTCAAGGAAGGTTTCAGATTTCTAAATCAAATCAGGTTTTACAGATTTCTCCAAAAGCTATATTGTCTGATGTCTTCTTTATCTATAGGAAAAAACAACCAAGGCAATCAATAATTTGAAGACACAATTAAGAATGGGTATTCAATCTTCCTGTGCCAGAGATAGGGAGTTAAGTCGCATATATACAGTGGGGAAAAAAAGGATTTAGTCAGCCACCAATTGTGCAAGTTCTCCCACTTAAAAAGATGAGAGGCCTGTAATTTTCAGGTATACATC
Organism: Notothenia rossii; assembly: GCF_949606895.1. Classification (NCBI taxonomy): domain Eukaryota; kingdom Metazoa; phylum Chordata; class Actinopteri; order Perciformes; family Nototheniidae; genus Notothenia; species Notothenia rossii. Next base: position 31,579,352 of record NC_136904.1, read on the forward strand.
AACTATGAGAGACAAAATGAGAAACAAAATCCAGAAAATCACATTGTCTGATTTTTAAAGAATTGATTTGCAAATTATGGTGGAAAATAAGTATTTGGTCACCTACAAACAAACAAGATTTCTGGCTCTCACAGACCTGTAACTTCTTCTTTAAGAGCCTCCTCTGTCCTCCACTTGTTAACTGTATTAATGGCACCTGTTTGAACTCGTTATCAGTATAAAAGACACCTGTCCACAACCTCAAACAGTCACACTCCAAACTCCACTATGGCAAGGCCAAAGAGCTGTCAAAGGACACCAGAAACAAAATTGTAGACCTGCACCAGGCTGGGAAGACTGAATCTGCAATAGGTAAGCAGAAAATGAAAGACATACAAGACCACTGATAATCTCCCTCGATCTGGGGCTCCACGCAAGATTTCACCCAGTGGGGTCAAAATGATCACAAGAACGGTGAGCAAAAATCCCAGAACCACACGGGGGGACCTAGTCAATGACCTGCAGAGAGCTGGGACCAAAGTAACAAAGGCTACAATCAGTAACACACTACGCCGCCAGGGACTCAAATCCTGCAGTGCCAGACGTCTCCCCTTGCTTAAGCCAGTACATGTCCAGGCCCATCTGAAATTTGCTAGAGAGCATTTAGATGATCCAGAAGAGGATTGGGAGAATGTCATATGGTCAGATGAAACCAAAATATAACTTTTTGGTAAAAACTCAACAAGACGTGTTTGGAGGAGAAAGAATGCTGAGTTGCATCCAAAGAACACCATACCTACTGTGAAACATGGGGGTGGAAACATCATGCTTTGGGGCTGTTTTTCTGCAAAGGGACCAGGAAGACTGATCCGTGTAAAGGAAAGAATGAATGGGGCCATGTATCGTGAGATTTTGAGTGACAACCTCCTTCCATCAGCAAGGGCATTGAAGATGAAACGTGGCTGGGTCTTTCAGCATGACAATGATCCCAAACACACCGCCCGGGCAATGAAGGAGTGGCTTCGTAAGAAGCATTTCAAGGTCCTGGAGTGGCCTAGCCAGTCTCCAGATCTCAACCCCATAGAAAATCTGTGGAGGGAGTTGAAAGTCTGTGTTGCCCAGCGACAGCCCCAAAACATCACTGCTCTAGAGGAGATCTGCATGGAGGAATGGGCCAAAATAACAGCAACAGTGTGTGAAAACCTTGTGAGGACTTACAGAAAACGTTTGACCTCTGTCATTGCTAACAAAGGGTATATAACAAAGTATTGAGATTAGGCTTGGGCGGTATGAGGGTATTTCGAAATACCGTCGGTATGATTTTCAATACCGTGACGTCACAGACTGTGCGCCAAATCACAGATGCGTTTCATTCTATTACACTGACACAGAGTTTTGACAGGGACGACATTGGTTGTAATGCACAGCATGCGCCAGCAGAGGGCAGGGGAGGGCAGTCCGTCTTTCCCGCTCTCAGAGCTCAGCACAGAGCTGAGCTGAGCAAGATGGCGGCAGCATTTGCCGGCCCCGAACTCGGAAAACTAGTAAAAAAGAAAAATGCCTCTGCGCCTGTTTGGGACTATTTTGGGTTTACTCGTCGCCAGTGACTTCATCCAGCACAACGAGAGACAGAGGCACTTCTTTGGGAATGTTTAAGACGGGGTGAGTGAGTGTTGACATTTTTTAATCCTATGCAACTGGTTGATGGTTTTGTAGTGGAGGTCGGACGGTTTTAAAAACGAAAGCATTTACGTGCTAAACATTCACGCGAGTAATCCAATGAATCAAATGGAAATAAGGTTTTGAACACATGCACGGAATAATATTGCCAAACTAGTTAGTGAATATAGCAAACTTTATTCAATAAGTCAAGTATTTACTCCCGGAAAATGTTTATGTATGTTGATATATTGTTATATTAGCTCATTATGGAAACAACGTCGGACATCTACAAACGCGTCCTGTATCCGATCTCAAAATGTGCCATTTGCACAATGTGTCATGTATGCAGCCCTTGTTTTGCACTTGCGCGCACGTCGCGGCACTTTGCGAGCGTCTACCGGCTCGGGCTGCATTTTACACCGAACATATAATATACCGTTCGAAACATCTATTTGCCGCCGAACGCCACCTCACTCAAGTCGACCCAAGTCATACCGTCAGTGGCGGCTGGGGGAAAATATTTTTGGTGGGGCTGTTGATATAGTGAGTAAAACATTTTTTTTTGGGAGAAATTACCCCTTAAATTGGGACTGATACCGTCATATACCGTATACCACAGTATGATGTCAGCAAGGTATGACGGTATGAAAAAAATGATACCGCCCATGCCTAATTGAGATGAACTTTTGTTATTGACCAAATACTTATTTTCCACCATCATTTGCAAATAAATTCTTTATAAATCAGACAATGTGATTTTCTGGATTTTTTTTTTCTCATTTTGTTTCTCATAGTTGAGGTATACCTAGGATGAAAATTACAGGCCTCTCATCCTTTTAAGTGGGAGAACTTGTACAATTGGTGGCTGACTAAATATTTGCCCCACTCTATATATAACAAGTCCTAAAGTAACCTATTTATTGTAGGATAGTATACATGTTAAATGCTCCTAACAACCATAACCACAGCTCCTTTGACAACAATGAAGCATATCATCACAGTGACTACGTATTGGTTTGGATAAAGTCAATGAAATAATTAGTTTTCCTTTTGCCAATTTTCCCTAACACGTCTACAATCTTGTGTCCGTGCCATGTTTAAGACTTGTTTTAACGATCCTCTACTGACCATGGAGATGTCTGTGTACTTCATGAAATCTGACATTCAAACAGAGCCAAGCGAACCAAATAAGCTACGTAACAAATTAAAAACAACCAAAAGCGGCCCATTCCACAAATGCAGGCAAAGAACCAATAATCTCCAGTTTAGATCAAACTTGTCAATAAAGAAAGCTGTGATATAAACATATTTGAATACTCATGCTCTTGGCTCCATAGCTTATCATAGCAGAGTATTTATAAAAGTGTGTCTGGAATTGAAGTTTCACATCTGAGCAGTACTTTAGACCTGATGGTTTGACAGGGTCTGTGGAAATGTTATTTATATTTCTGAGACCACGGCAGGAAGTCACTTGTGGTGTCACTGGGCATAATTTAAACATTTCAAAGTCAAAGGATTTATATTGCCCAAAAGATTTATCCTGCCCACTAGATTTTGTGCTTGTCAGAATGGATCTGGACTACTTCAATCATTATAAAATGCATCAAACCTAAATGCTCAAATCTGAGTAAAGTTTAAACCTTTGGATCAATGTCACTGCCAATGAATGGAGCTCTGCCAGTCAATTTCAGGTTGGAAGGAGACCTCAGGTCGTCTCATTTCAATTTGCTTGGTGAGGCAATCTTTTAATTTGCGTATGGACCAAGAATACCTTCTTCAAAAAAAGTATTCTTCCCCCTATTGAGAGGCTCTGTGTCCCAGTGAATCTTGGAGCTAGATATATGATCTCAGAATGGCAGCTTCCTCCTGGGAGCTAAAGGACAGAAACCCCTCACTCAGCATAATTAAAGACCAAGACGTAGCAGGATATCAATAGCCACGCCTGCCACAAAAACAAATGACTTATTCTTCCCTGTTATTTTTCGTATTTCATATTTTTATGAATCCTTTCCCCCATATTTCCCGAAAACACTTACACAGACAAGTATCCAACACAACGTAATGTGACACCTTCTCCAAAACACACACCCTAGAATGAAATCTGTGCTTTTTCTCTTACCCATTCCCAATGAATGTTTGCCCTGTATTGTTAAAGAGGCCCTATTATGACTTTTGAGGTTTTCTCTTTCCTGTAGTGTGTTATATAGTTTTTTTGTGCATGTAAATGGTGTGCAGAGGCTAAAATCCCAAAGTTTGAGGCTAAAAGGGCCAGACATTTCTAAGCGGTTGACCAATCACAACAGAGCAGCCAATCAGAGCAGACTGGGCTCTGGTTTCAGACAGAGGGTTAAAAAAGAGGTGCTGCAGCACTGAACACTTCTCAGTATGAAGTACTTTTTGAAAATTAAAGCATGGAAACATGTCAGATTATTAGAGGCACAGAAATAAAAATATGAACATGAATATGAGCAAAATAGTGCCCCATTAATCCTGTCATGCCACCTAATGTATGAAGCTATTTCTTTTCTTTTTTCTACATGAATGCATTCATGTCGATTGAAGAAAGAAAATAAGAAAAAGGTTACAATCTTCAGTGTACAGGATATTGCTTAAAAAATACTAATACCAAAAGGCCGTGTGATGCTGTCTGACATTTCTGTAGCTGCCTCGCTTTGAGACACGGGAGACTGTCTTTATCTCTGCACAGTTCAGAAAACAACAACAGCATGAAGCACAGCACTGACCCAACGCCTCGAGCGTCCCATGACATGGACACATCTCTACATCCGTCCTTGTTAGTGAAAGGAGAACTTATTTGAGATTTAATATACTTTTGTCAGGGGAGCAGGTGCCGTCTGTTGAAGGTCTGTATTACTCACAGCGGCACGCCTCAGATGTCTGTCTTGTTTTATAGTTTAGTAGCAAACAAATATTTTTAGATATCTGAGACAGACTTTTTTTCTTTAGGTCCCTTAAAGCTGCTTACAGGTGGAACAAAATATATGTGATGAAAGTCAAGCCTCAAGGTATATTTGAAATGTTGAGCTTGCTGCATGCATTAGTCGTCAATCCATTTTCAATTCAACGGAACACAATGTAATGCGGTTTTAATGCTCGTTTCAGTCTCTACGGCTCAATGTCTGCACAGTTCTCCACAACTGTCACAAGGAGAGGATTTTCAGACTGAAAATACACATTTAATTTTAAACAGGAAAGTTAATCCTACAGTAGTCAGGTCACAATGTCAAGTGCACAACAGAGGTATGAGAAAAATCAAACAGGTACCGTACTACGTGTGTACTTAAAACAGAAAGATTATGAATAAAAATAAGAATATCAAACTAAATCAAGACAATATATATCACAGAAAATGCTTTATCAAGGTAGTTAACGGGGTCAGTGTATGTTTTGGTCATTGGATTTTCTTTTCACAAATGGATATTCAAAAACAAAAAACGACTGGATATTAATAAAACATTTTAAAAAATCTCTAGAAAACAGAAACAAAAAACAATCCGTGTATCTACCGTCCAATTGTTTTTCTTTATTAAACACGTAAACGGAAGAGCGTCTAAGAGGCCTTTTTGCTTTTTGCTTTTTACTTTACTAAATGGTCATTGGAGCGAGGGGCGGGGCAAAACTCACGGAAGTGATTTCAAAACAAAAGCACTCGTTAGCTAAAATCACACTTTGAATCACTACAGTATCCTGCTGAAGGACCCGTGATTATTATAAACAGGGGGAATTTAGCGATCACAACGAAAACGGCCGGCCAAGACACATATTGAGCCCAGAACATTTATGTTATTAAGGGCTGTAAATATAATAAGCCTCGGTCTAAAATGGACAACATTGTAGGAGATTTCTGCGGGCACTCAGCCGTCTCTCGAGTTTGTTTTTTCAAATCAGCTGCTCTTCATTATTCCTGCTATATTTGATGAGTGAAACAAATATTTGTTACCACAAGTTCTTAAGGAAACTGACACTGTTGGACTCGGTTCTAGTTGGACTTCTACCAGAAATAAAATGAAGAACTTTTACTGTGTACTTTGTGAGTAATCCTCTGTCAAAGTCCCCTCCATAGTTTTCCATGTTTTTCTGCTATATTTGATGAATGATAAAAAATATAATTCCACCATTAGTTCTTAATGAAATTGATACTGTTTTACTTTGTATTAGCCTACTACTTACAATACATTGAAGTACTTTTACTGTCTATTTTTTGAGAAATACTCAAAGTCCCCTGCTGAGAACAAAATCAAGCCACTTCTGCTAAGTTTGATAAGGGAATTCTTTTTTGTCATTAGTTCTTCATGAGATTGATCTTGTTGGACTCAGTACTAGTGAAACTACCCCCACAAGTACTATGAAGTACTTACTGTGTACTTTTCCAGTACTCCTCTGTCAATGTCCCCTCCTGAGAACAAGAATGCATGTTTCTCTGCTGTTTTGAATAAACGTTAAAAAAAAACTTTCTTCATGAGACTGATATTGTTGGACAGAGTATTTTAAGAGGATGGTAGACTTGATATCAGCAATACTTCCAGGCAGTACTCCGGCAGCAGCATTTGTACCCCTTGGAAAGTCTAGACTGGCCTGGATAGCTGGTCTATCCTTCAGAACACTGACACGCTCTGTCACTCTTGTTGGCCTCTTATGATGCTGCTGTCTTTTAAAATATGATTATTTCTCTGCTCCTAGTTCATTCCTCGCAGATTCTTCCATCAGTCCCAGTCATTGCATGTCAGTCAGTAGAGCTTTGAAAAATGTGTCCAATTCAACAAAATGTTATTTTGTGAGTGAAGGCCATGCTAAATTATAGATTGTTTGATTGTGTAATTACAAGGTCAGAGAAAATAAATCCACATCCTCCTATGAAACGTATTTTATTTCCTTTTCCATGTTATACTTATACTTACTTGCATTAGAACATGTCATGTCCAAGAAACTTATAGTGAACGTTTATTCTTTATGTTAGAGTTGTCATGTCCCTTTGTCTTTATGTCTATGCCCTTAATTATTTCTTCCTCTCATTTCAGGCCTCCACGCTCCCCGCCCCTTTCTGTCTCCTGCGTCCTTGATTATTTTCCCCGCCCTGATTGTTTCCAACTGTGTCCCCTTTACCTGTGTATATATTGTGTTAGCTCCCTCCTGTTAATTGTCAGTTCGTTGTCTCTCGAACACCTACGTATCGGCTTACCTCACGGACCTTTCACGGACCTTTCACGGACCTTTCACGGACCTATGCTATAGATCGAGATTCTAATTTTCCTTTCCTCGAAAGAATGTTTTGTTTTCCTTATTTTATTACTGTGCAAAATTCCAGTAAAGTCTTTATTTTGAAACGCTATCTGAGTCTGAGTTTTGAGTCGTGCAATTGAGTTCATGCCTCAGTGTTCACCCCTTGACAGTACGAACTGACCATCAAAATGAACTCAGATCAGATTAAGAACGCTATCCGCTCTCAGGGCCAACGTCTTGGGCAACAAGAGGAGCATATGGCCACCATGCAGCAGGGAGTGCAGAATCTAACCAGCAGCCAGAAGGAACTACAAACATCGGTGACGACCCAAGTGAATCTAATGGCAGCAGAGGTTCAGCGTGTGCTCACTCACCTGCAGGCTGTTTCTCCTCCTACGACTCCTCCGGTTCCAGCGGTGACCGGATTCGATCCCAACCGGGTTACTGAGCCGCACAGTGCTTCCATGCGTCTGGCTCCACCCGAAAAGTACTCCGGAGACTCAGAAGGCTGCCGGCCGTTCATCGTGCAGTGTGAGTTACACTATCACCACCAACCGGCTGCTTTTCCCACGGACAATTCCAAAGTGGCTTTTATGATCTCTCATCTCTCCGGTCGAGCAGCAGCGTAGGCCACGGCAGAATGGTCCCGAGGCTCGCCTATCTGCGGGTCTCTGGAAAACTTCATAGACACTATGAGGAAGACCTTCGATCAAACCATGCCGGGCAGGGAAGCAGCTCGGGCTCTGATCAAGCTGCGACAACATCAGCGGAGTGTGGCTGACTACGCCATCGAGTTCCGGACTAAGGCAGCCGACAGCGGCTGGAACTCCGCTGCATTGTTTGACGCTTTCGTCAGCGGTCTCTCGGATTCTTTACAAGACCAGCTGGCGCCTCTCGATCTGCCCGCTGACTTGGACTCTGTCATATCCATGGCTATAAGGATAGACAATCGTTTGACGGAGAGGAGAAGGAATAAATCCAAGGATGCGGTTGATCCGCCTCTCCAGAGGAGACGCTCGCCGCTTGATATTACTTCTTCTTGGAGGCTCCGTCACCCCTCACCACCTGCGTTCCGGACAACAGCGCCCCCTGGCTCCGTGGAGGAGCCAATGCAGTTAGGCCGCGCCAAGCTGTCGCTGGCAGAACGTCAGCGTCGATTCAAGGAGGGTCTGTGTTTCTACTGCGGGCAGCGCGGACACCCACAAGCGGCTTGTCCGGTAAAAGAGGAGGCTCACCAATAAAGAGGAGTACGTTGGTGAGCCGGATCTCTTCCTCTGACTTTCCTCCTCGCACCCTGACCCGGATCCAGGTAAAAATCAGAGACAATGTAGTTACTCATGGTGTTCTCATTGACTCAGGGGCGGACGAAAGTCTTATGGATTGGGGTTTAGTTAAAAAATGGGACATAAAAACTAAACCTCTACCCCGGCCTCTTGAAGCGAGTGCTCTCGATGGGCGGCTGTTGTTTAAAGTGACTCACCAAACAGAGCCTTTGGAAGTAAGATGTAATGATAACCACCACGAGACAATGTCTTTTCACTTATTTAACTCAGCCCAACATCCACTCATTTTGGGGTTTCCCTGGTTGAAACTTCATAACCCTCACATAGATTGGCAATCTGGGAGGGTGGAGGGGTGGGGAAAGAATTGCATTGATCACTGTTTTAAGCAGGTAGCAGAGATTGACAGGAGATGTAACACTGGGAGTGTTAGGCAGGATACAGTCCCAAAAATATATCTTCCGGATGTACTTTCAGTTCCTTCCTGCTACCACGACCTTAGTGAAGTCTTTAGTAAGTCCAAAGCTCTGGCTCTTCCTCCTCACCGCTCCTATGACTGTGCTATTGACTTGATTGCCGGGTCTCCCATTCCTAAGGGTCGACTTTATGCAATTTCAGGACCTGAGAAAGAGGCCATGAAGGACTATATTGATGCCTCCCTCAAAACAGGGCTTATTCGTCATTCCTCATCCCCAGCAGGTGCAGGGTTTTTTTTCGTGGGCAAAAAGGATGGGTCTCTTAGGCCCTGTATAGACTACTCACCTCTCAATGACATTACGGTTAAAAACCGGTACCCCCTCCCTCTCATCTCGTCTGCTTTCGAGCAGCTTCAGGAAGCCAAGGTTTTCACCAAGTTAGATCGCGTAACGCCTATCATTTGGTCAGGATCAGGGAGGGCGATGAATGGAAGACGGGTTTTAACACCCCTTCAGGACATTATGAATACCTGGTCATGCCGTTTGGCTTGTCAAACGCTCCTGCAGTCTTCCAGGCTATGATCAACGACGTGTTGAGGGAGTTTCTGAACCGTTTCGTTTTTGTTTATCTGGACGACATTCTGATCTACTCCCCTGACCTTCACACCCACAAACAACATGTCCGCCTGGTTCTACAGAAACTGCTCCAAAATAAGTTGTTTGTCAAAGCTGAAAAGTGTGAATTTCATGTAGAAACAGTCACTCTTTTGGGCTTCATCATTTCCCCAGGTCAGGTTAGGATGGACCCAGAAAAAGTTAGCGCAGTAGCCTGTTGGCCTACCCCTGACTCTCGCAAGAAAGTGCAGCAGTTTTTAGGCTTTGCTAATTTTTACAGACGTTTTGTGCGGAGCTTCAGCGCTATTGCAGCCCCTCTTCATGTCCTCAGGTCCCCTCAGGTGCCTTTTGTGTGGTCTCCCCAGGCTGAGGAGGCTTTTTCTCGGCTGAAAAAGATGTTCACCACTGCCCCCATACTTACCATGCCGGATCCCACTCGCCAGTTCGTGGTGGAAGTGGATGCCTCCAACGAGGGGGTGGGAGCGGTCCTCTCCCAGCAACAACAGAAGGACAACAAACTTCACCCCTGTGCTTTCCTGTCCAGGAAGCTCTCCCCGGCAGAGAGAAATTATGACGTGGGAAACCGTGAGTTGCTGGCCGTGAAGTTAGCGTTGGAAGAGTGGAGGCATTGGTTGGAGGGAGCCGAGCATCCTTTTGTGGTCTGGACCGATCACAAGAACCTGGAGTACATAAGAAAGGCAAAAAGACTGAACTCCCGCCAGGCTAGGTGGACCTTGTTTTTCAACCGTTTTGACTTTGTTCTTTCCTACAGGCCGGGGTCTCAGAATGTCAAGCCTGACGCTCTGTCCCGTCTGTTTGACCCTGTGCCTGCAGCCAAGGAGCCGGAACCCATCATCCCATTGAACCGGGTGGTAGGAGCGCTGACTTGGCCAGTAGAGAAGGAGGTAATACGTGCCAATGCTGGAGCTCCTGCACCAAGGGGTTGCCCGCCTAACCGGATTTTTGTTCAGGAGGCCGAGCGACCACAGGTGATCCACAGGGCTCACACTTCGCTGCTCACCTGTCACCCCGGAGTCAAGAGAACTAGGTTCATTATTAAACAACGTTTCTGGTGGACATCCATGGAGAAGGAGGTGAAGGAGTATGTGGAGGCGTGCCCTATCTGCGCTCGAAACAAGACCTCTTCCAGGTCGCGAATAGGACTATTACAACCACTCCCTATTCCCAACAGGCCCTGGTCAGAGATCTCCATGGACTTCGTCACTGGCCTGCCCCTCTCTGGAGGTAAAACCACAGTTCTCACGGTAGTGGACAGATTTTCCCAGATGACACATTTCATTGCTCTGCCCAAGATGCCCTCAGCTAAGGAAACGGCGGAGGTCATGATGCAGAATGTGTTTCGGCTTCATGGTTTCCCTAAGGATATTGTCTCCGACCGGGGCCCCCAGTTTGTGTCACGCTTCTGGAAGGAGTTCTGCAGCCTCATCGGTGCCACGGTCATTCTCTCGTCTGGATACCATCCGGAGTCTAACGGCCAGACAGAGCGCCTAAATCAAGAACTGGAGACCTGCCTGCGCTGCCTGGTGTCCCAGAATCCATCCTCCTGGAGCAAGCACCTCACCTGGGTTGAGTATGCACACAACATCCTCCCTACTTCTGCCACGGGCCTGTCCCCGTTTCACTGTGTTTATGGCTACCAGCCGCCACTGTTCCCAGCCACGGAGAGGGAGGTCACGGTCCCGTCTGCCCACGCTCTGGTCAGGCGTTGTCGGCGCGTGTGGGCTGCGGCTAGGAAGATACTCTGCAGGAATGCGCAACTGGTTAAAAGAGCAGCAGACTGAAAACGCCGACCAGCCCCTGTATACCAGCCGGGCCAAAAAGTCTGGCTCTCTACACGAGACCTTCCCCTCCACGTACTCTCCCGAAAACTGTCTCCCCGGTTTGTGGGTCCTTTTCCCATCACCAAGGTCATAAACCCAGTCTCAGTGAGACTACGGCTTCCCAGGGCCATGAAGGTACATCCCACCTTCCATGTAGGGAAATTAAAACCGTTGAAGGAGAGCGCTATGGTTCCCACCGTCAAACCCCTCCCGCCCCCCGGGATGATCGATGGAGGTCCGGTTTACACAGTCAAGTCACTATTGGCTAGTCGGAAAAGGGGTAGAGGGCGACAGTTACTGGTTGACTGGAAGGGTTATGGTCCTGAGGAGCGGCAATGGATTCCTTCCCGCATCATCGTAGACAAAAACCTCATTGAGGATTTTGACCGCCTCAACTCAGAGGAGCCTGGGCCGTCAGGAGCCGTCCCTAGAAGGGGGGGTACTGTCATGTCCAAGAAACTTATAGTGAAAGTTTATTCTTTATGTTAGAGTTGTCATGTCCCTTTGTCTTGTGCTTTATGTCTATGCCCTTAATTATTTCTTCCTCTCATTTCAGGCCTCCACGCTCCCCGCCCCTTTCTGTCTCCTGCGTCCTTGATTATTTTCCTCGCCCTGATTGTTTCCAACTGTGTCCCCTTTACCTGTGTATATATTGTGTTAGCTCCCTCCTGTTAATTGTCAGTTCGTTGTCTCTCAAAGACCTACGTATCGGCTTACCTCACGGACCTTTTCACGGACCTTTCACGGACCTATGCTATAGATCACGATTCTAGTTTTCCTCGAAAGAGTGTTTTGTTTTCCTTATTTTATTACTGTGCAAAATTCCAGTAAAGTCTTTATTTTGAAACGCTATCTGAGTCTGAGTTTTGAGTCGTGCAATTGAGTTCATGCCTCAGTGTTCACCCCTTGACAGAACATGCATGTTGAACTACATGATATCTTCCCCAGCCTCAAGGAAATACAATAAAACAAATGGATTAATAATTTTAAAAAATTGATAAAAATGTATAAATTAATAATGTTGTGTGCAAACATTTCAAATTTAAATATAAAATGAAAAATAAGTTTACTTTTGAAATTATTTCTCACAAAAACCTTTCTAAATAGTAAACTATTAAAAAGGTTTTGGTCAATATATGTTTTTCTGCCTAAAATAGTTGAAATTGAACGTAAACTGTATCAAACACAACATGCATGGCAATTAACCCATTTTTGCCTGCTATTTAAATTGACTTTGGTTAGTTAATACAAATATTGATATATATATATATATATATATATATATATATATATATATATATATATGTATATATATATATGTATATATATATATATATACATAGACTACATATATAATTGATGCAGTCTTTCTGAACACTTTCTTTTTTTAAATACTGCAAATGAAGAATATTTAAAAATGTCTGCACAGAGAGTGCCCTAACTTACAGCAGTTGAAAATATTTGTGAAAGGATACATTCTTCATGGGCTTCAATGGCTCTAGTAAAGGGTGTTTTATGGTTGCTTGTATTATCCTCAGATAGTGGTTTGTTTAAATAACTACTGACATTTTAATAAATATTGCAAAAAAGGGCTCCAGAAAAGGCATATATAACCTGGCCGGCTTAACCAGTGTGTAATTCTTCAAGCACCACAAGATTCAGAGTTTATAAAGTACAATTCTGGGCCATGGATTGTGTCATTTCTCCAAACACATACAGTAAAGATGCCTGTTTTGAAGCCTTAAAATGGTGCAGGAAAATGAGTTTACATTGTATTAAGACAGAATTATGCAGTTAAGAGATGAGAAAAAGGAAAGAAAATTGTTGTAATGGGTGATGTAACATTAATGACAGCCATAATATGAGGTCCTTGGCACTCAGACACTAGAGGGGTCATTTTGTGATCATGGGGCATCACCCTTACAGCATCAGGACAATATCATATGGAGTCAGACACTGGAAGTGTGCTGGAAGCGTTGACTTGGACTGATGGAAGGATGAGGCTGATGAGACTGAAGAATCTGCGAGGTACGAACAAGCGGCTGAGGAATAATTATATATTAAAAGACAGCAGCATCATAAGAGGCCAACTATGTGACAGATGTGTCACTTTGCTGGAGGATATTTGTGACCAGCTATCCAGGCCAGACTCTAAAGACTTTCCAAGGGGTAAAAATGCTGCTACTGGAGTACTGACTGGAAGTATTGCTGATATCATGTCTACCATCCTCTTAAAGTACTCTGTCCAACAATATCAGTCTCAGGAAGAAAGGTTTTTAACGCTGATTAAAAAACACACACATACACAAAGACACACACACACACACAAAGACACACAAAGACACACACACACACACACACACACACACACACACACACACCGTGTGCTTCACTTGGAGGCTGTCTGGAGGTATACACAGATGGACTTGGACATTAACAACGATATTCCGTAATAAGTCTGGCAACAATAGCCGGTTTAAATGATTTATTCAAGCAACTCGTTTGTCTTGTTGTAGTCCTCGCTGTTCGCGTCCGGATATCGCCATCGTAATCACAACCTCACACATTGGTACTGGATGTGCATCAACGTGTTCCTAAGAAGCCAAATATACCAAAAGATGTATGTAAACGACAGAAGAAAGCGATCGAAATGTGTATTCAGTCGAAAACCACGCACCCCACTGAAACGAGTTGATCGGGAAACAAGTTGATCGGGAAACAAGTTGATCGGGAAACAAGTTAATCCGGAACACCGGTCTTCTTATAACACGTAATGCCGTGAGACTACCAACAGAAATACATTGCTTTTAAAATCGTGCTGTGCAACACGAAAAAAAAGGGGAAAGACTACCAATAGAAATACATTGCTTTTAAAATCGTGCTGTGCAACACGAAAAAAAGGGGGAAATCGTGTTGGTGAACACGAATCAATAGATTAAAAACCGTGTTGGTGAACACGAAATGCCGTGAGACTGGGTTGTAATAGTATATATATATATCTATCTATATATAGATATATATACATATATACATTCATACACAAGATCATCTGTAGTTAGAGAATTAACCGAACAACTATGATCCCGTCACAAACAGACAAACCTCGTTGTAGCAAGTCCATGGTGTCAAAGCCTCTGTTTAGCTAAACGTTCTAGTTTGTCACTGGCGTGGGCCTGGCGTCCTTCTGTAGCTTTTGGACAAACTTCTCTGCGTCGGGGACCGTGTTGAAGGAGTGTCGCTGTCCGTTGTGTGTTATTACCAAGATAGCCGGGTAGAACATCCCGTAGCGGAGCCCAATGGATTGTAGCTGCTTTTTCACTGCCTCGAAGAGCTTCTGTTGCCGGTGAGTCTCCGCTGAGTGGTCTGGATATAATCTGACGTTGTGATTCTCAAAACGCACTGTTCCTTGTCTCCGGGCTGCTCGCATAGCGTTTTCCTTGTCTCTGTAGTTAAGGAACCTCAAAATTACCGCTCTTGGTTTCGGGTCCTGGCCGGCAGCGATTAGATGTCCTATTCGGTGTGCTCTCTCAATAACGGGCGGTGTGGAAAAAGTGTCGGTGCCCAGGGCTCTAGGTAGCCATTGTTCCAAAAACGCACACACGTCTTGACCCTCAGCTTTTTCAGGCAAGCCGATGAGCCTCAGGTTGTTGCGGCGGTCCCTATTTTCATGGTCTTCCACCTTCATTTCCAATGTGGCGCATTTATCCTGTAGCTTTTTGATAGCGCTGTGCATGGAATTTAAGTCGTCCTCGGTCTTTCCAATTCTTTCTTCTGCTTCTGTGATCCTGTTAGCTTGGTGTTGCAGCTCACCCTTGAGTCCGCCTATTCCCTCAAGCACATCGTCAAGTTTCTTTGAAAAGTCGCTTTGCATAGCATGTATAGCGCCGAGGATTTCCACCTTCTCGGCCATTGCCTCTGTGTTTTGGCTAACGTTAGCTTGCAACGTTGACGTTTTCGATGCTGCAGGGGTCTGTGCACCTGTTTTCTGAGGTCTTCCTGGCATAATGTTGACAGGTAATCTATTGTTTAAGATAATGTGTATTTAAAGGGAGTTGTGGTCTTCTGAATAATTAATTCAATATATTAGCTTCGGAGCCTCATGGAGATGCGTCTCACCAGCACTGCGCCATAACCGGAAGTCCTTTGTGTGTGTTTTAAGTGGATTAGACTTGGGTAGTCCAATAACTAGTGTGAAAACATTTCTATTGAAGCAAGAATGCAGGGATCAAAGAGTGTGGGGCTCGTCTGATGAGTATGTCGCTTTTTTTCTCAGTTTCTCAAGTTAGTGCATGGTGAAACTGTAAAAAAGCACAAATGAATTTGTTCAGGCAGCTACTTAATAGCCATCTGATGCACAGGTAAGACACAATCTTCAGGTTCTGTGGTGCTAGAGTTACTGCATATATAACCTCCAAACCACCAGAGTTTTGTGTCTCCAACAACCACATAAGAATCAAGGGGAAACATATGTTTGTGAATTTGGCAGTGCTGCAAATTAAAGCGCTGTTTCTCGAGTGTGTTTCTCTTGAAGGATGCCCTCAAGTCAAGGAGAAACAATTAAGCTTACCACTGGCTTTAAAGCGCATTTACGCAAACAGGAAATTATTCTCTTATTCATTGCTATTTAATGACTGAGTTTTTGTGTTTCAGGAGCAGAAGGTCAAATAAATACACAAATAAATAAAGGATAAATAAACAGCACTCAATTGTCTGGGGATGGATGAGAGGCCTTTAAAAATCTAATTTCCTCTTTCTATAACGTTGGGTTTTGACAAAAGGCCAAAAACCAAATTAAATACTTTGATTTCAGCAGTAATGAAAGCATTTTAGCGGAGCGGGAAAGCAGTTATCCATTATGTTAGTTTCAGCAGCATTCTTCTTTCTCATTGTTTCACAGAATGTCTGACTTAAAAGCCTATAAACATAATTTGTCGGTGGTGTTTTCTGATCCTCAAGGTCAGCTCACTCTCTTCTCTATCTCGTCAGCTTTCATCAGCTGATGAGATAAATCATGAAAGATGTTCCTGTCAGCTGAATAGAGGCAGGGAAACTGGGAGTTGGGTCTTGTCTCTTCACGCAGAGGGCGGGGGAACTTTTAACTGATGGTGAAGTAAACAAGCAGGCTGTCGGCGAGACTGCCTCGGTCAGAATGATAAATGTCTGAGTATCACCACCTGCAAAAGGAGACAAAGTGTTCTTGAACATGTCAAACTTTATTTGTATTCACCCGCAGAGATCTTTGATCTTACATTAATAGGCTGAGAAGAGAAGGACAGAGCTGACAGTGCAGATGGCAGCACTTTTACTCAACAAAACCTTCAGGTATGAGTGATTTCAGCATACGGTAAATTACGCTTTGTCTATAAACTAAGAGATTATCCCCTCTGCTTTTTAATTAATTGCATGGGACTTTGGTTTTCTGAATCTGGAGTGAATATTCCCTTTGAAAGTAAAGCAAAAAATCTACTGAAAATTAACATCTGATCATTTTAGCCCCATGTTTCTCCTTGTAAATGGCATCATTTTTGATAAATTGCATAATTTAGGTTAATAACAGAACATTCTATTATTCAGATTGGCAGCTTTTTTTGGTCTCTACAAAAATGATTCCATATTTGAAATGCTTTTCCTATGGGTACACTACTACTCAGCTGCAGCTGAGGTGAAAGGCGCAAGAGGACTTTTGGTGTAAATTCCTGAACACTGAAATGAATACTCCTTATGAGAACGGGCTATAAAAATGAACCAATAATGAGGTGGATCAATGACACATAAAAACAAGTGTTCTGGTGTAAAATAAAACCAGTTTAGAATCAGAAACAACATATCATTCAGAGCTTTTTCTTGCTCTTTATACGAAAAGTATCTTTGCTACTGTAAGCTGACATTTCTAAACCAACAATTGTGAGGGAGGAAAGGTCAAAGATGATGAGGTTCATGTTATTTTTGTTCTGCTCGATGGACCTTTGACACATAAGAGAACATTTTGATAGATCTTAAAATTAGAAGGTTGTGTGGTATGGAAACGTGGGTGTCAAATGGAAAGGGAAACTGTCAAGAGCGGTCAACATAGGGAAAGCACAGATACAGTCATTTACTTGATTAGAAAATCCTAGGTCTTCACATACCAAGTGATATGTATCATTTATTGTACCAACAATTTGGATTGCTATGCAATCTATCAACTGTCTGGGAGAAATCATCTGTGCCAAGTGAAGTTTCATCATTAAAAATAGTAAATTATACAGACGACCTTACCTGATTTTGCTCAGTAGGCCTTTTAAACAGTTTTTTTATTCCATATTGACTTCAGGCTCTCCCAATGTTTCTTGCTAGTCTTATTCAGAATGTGTGTTAATAGGGTGAAACCACTGGCAGGTTTCCTTATTTCTTACCAGTAAAGTTTTTGACCTAACATAACATCGTCCAAAAAGGTACATTTGTTGGAATGAAACTAAAGCATTAACTTTAAGTGAGTTGAGTGTTGATTGGCATGGATGTCAGGTTGTTTTTTTAATGTGTAATATTCCTTTAACCTGGCAGATGTGCCATTGTGGCATAATAGTCTTTAGGCTGATTTATCAACCAAATATCTCAGAAAATATAGGAAAATGGCCATATATTTTTGTACAGACATTCATAGTCCCCAGAGGATGACACATACTGACTTTAGTGATCCTCAGATTCATCTACCTCCATCACCAGGTCCATTACTCTTGTGAATAACCAGTCACTGCAGAACTGATGACATTGCAGGGTAAATAACCTGTACTTAAATATGTATCAGTAAAACATTTGCATACTAGCAAGTCTGGAAGTTTTAAACTATGCAATCAAATGTGTTTTTAGATTTACATTTTGTCCGAAAAACTTCTAAACAGACAATTCAAAAAACGTTGTTCTCCTTTCTTTCATAACAAATTAATTAATTTTACATCTCACACTTATTTAAAATATATATGTTATATCTATATTACCCTGTTTTCAAATTAGCATCAATGCTATTGGGTATTAAATTCAAACGTCTCTGATACGATGGCTTCGTAAGAACTCAGATGCTCAATTCCGTTGCTTGGTAATCTTCTTTATTGTTAAGAAAACCAAAGCTATCAATAAGGACTCCTAGGCTCTACTAGGATTCTCCATATAATCACTAGGTTCAACTAGGTAATGTAACATGAATCTCTGGTAAACAAGCATAGAGATAACGACATCACAAGACGAACCGACACCAGACAAAGGGAGAGAAGGACTAAATATACATATTAGGCAATGGGGCACAGGTGGACACAATCAGGGATGGGAACAACAATCACTCTAGCAGGTGCCACACGGACAGGAAGTGCCGACACCTGGAGAGAGAGAGTAGAGTAATTAACATCAAAATACAGATATACAAAACACTAAAACACAACAGCCTCTTTCTGCATCCCAGCTTATTGAAGGACTTCTTACTTGTGTGGATTTACTTAAATGACTTCTTACCTGCGTGCATTTAATGAACAACAGGCAAGCTCCACCCGATCATTGAAATAGCAAATTCGTTTGACATTAAAGATGCATCTCTTCTTCCTCAGTCAGCACATGGTATGTACCAACAAACACCAGGCCTGAACGAGTGTTCAAATCATGTTTTGTTTTTTAAATCTCCTCCTCTTTGATCATAAATCCTGTTAACTAAAAACAGTATGTAACATTTTCATACAGCTGCTATGCTTTCAGCTATTTCGCTGTTATACAAGTGGATGAAAAGGTCAGAGAGGGGATTTATGCATAATTAAAAGACAGTGACAACAAATAAAACAATGACATTTATTTATTGAGTCATAGGTTATACATTTCATGATATAATAGCGATATATTATTATTGGCAAAGATACTATAATCCAATTGCATTTCTATACATAAATACAAAATCTGAGGTAGGGCCTCAAAGATTGGTGACATTGAAAATAAATAAATGCATTTCACATATATGATATATATTTCCTTTTTTCTTTTTTACATTTCACATTTATTTAAAAGATATTTGTTATATCAATATCTACTCTGTTTTCAAATCAAAACGATGTTATGGGCTGTCGGAGGCACATATCTATATCCATAGGCAGCAGTACCTCACGTAGAACACACAGAAATATATGACATTACTCAAGTAATTAGAAATGTAACCTATGCATTCATAGGTCAGACAACAAAGTGCCAAAAAGACACGACAAACATAACAATAGGAATACCGGTACCATATGAGACAGACAATTAGCTATTCTGTGGTGTTATTTTGATATACATACAATATTCAACCATTAGAGGACATCTATAAGGCCAATGGTTACCTGAAGATGTTTTGTAACGTATTGGCAAACATCGAGGAACACTACATGGGATATGAATGGCAGTATCTTAACTTCCTATACGTAGATGAGACATTCCTTTATTCTTCTAAAGTTTGTTTTTCTGTTTTCACTACAACCCTAGTTTAAGTACTCTTTCTTTGGTTACCTATACTGCCCAAAGTTCACTTGCAGGCAAAGCGAATTAACGTTTATTTTTCTGTTTTCTCCGTCCCCCTCTGTAAGAAGGACAACCCTCTGTTTTTATTAAATTCATGTAGAACAAAAAGCTCCCCAACGCATACATGCACAGACTTATTCTACTGAGAGAGAAAGGAGAAGGATTACAATACATGAACATTGAGTTACAGCAACACAAACTGCACATGCAAGCTCTTCGGTGTTATATTTTATGAGGCAATGTTGATTTAACTAAACCCTAAGCTGTTTTTTTTTCTCTAACCAAAAGCACAGAAGCCCAGTAGAAATGGAAACATAGAGACACAAAACACAGAATTTACAGCTATTTAGCCGTGGCTCTTAAGGAAATCATTCATAAGAGGCTTTTAGAGCATACTGTCCATTAGATTCAACACATGATTAAAAGGCCAGCCTGCCCTTATGGCCACCCTGTTCTCAAGTGAGTGGTGGCCATTGGGTTCATTTTTCTTTTGGAGCATTATGGTGTTGGCAGTTTCACCCAGCTCACAATTTGTCAACTAAGAAAGACAGAGGCATCCTGGAAAGAGAAACCTCCTCTAGTTCTACGCTGAGACTGGCCATGCAAACATCTGATTGACAGTTAGATGGAGTTCCGTAAAACTAATACAGAGACAAATACCCACACACAGACGAGCATACAGACATACATTATTATTACGTTTGAACGAATAAAGCTACTCAACAAAAGCAACACTGTGGAGCAAGCAAGCTACACAACAGGGCTTTGGTGCTCATTAGTTGATTATGTTTTTGTATACAACCTCTTTAATAACATCTGTGCTATATACATGTCGAGATTATGAAAAGACATGGCTTTGAGATACGGTTAAGGAGACCCTTAAACGTCTGAGCAACGGTAATTGCATCCAAGTACAAGTAAACGCCTGCAGTGTTAAAAGCATTATAAAGCCAATCAGGACTTTGTGTCAACGTGAATGTGCAGACCCAAATAGTCAAAGTGTGGAAAGGTCTAATTGCTTCTGTGTTTATACATGGTGTTACTGTGTAGGTAATTGGTTGGCAACCGAAAAGTTGACTGCTGTCATGTGACATTAAAGGACAGTGGGACTCCTGCTGAGCTGCACTGTTTTCTTTCCTTCATGCTGCGTAGTAGTTACATCTGAAGAGGACTTTGACGCCCACAGAAACACTCTAACAGAAGCTCATTAGTGCTCATGATGTCTTGACAGCACCATTTAAAGGGACTAAATTACAGCCATTTAACTGATTCTGATGGATCACAGTGTGAGCCTTTCATTTTCTGAATAAGAGGATAAAATGTGTGCCAATACAATTTAAAGTTGGTTACAAGGATGAGGATTTTGTTAATTAATCTTAGCTAGTTATTGTTTTACATTTAACTATGTTATGAAAAGCAATATAATTGATTTAGCACTGCACACAGTTGGGCACAAGTCACTCGTACATCCTGTATCGGCATCGCAAGGCGTGTTTAACAAAAAGCAAGCAAAAATCTAAGCGATGCTGCGTTGAGGTACTCAGAAAGTAGTATTCCGAACCTCTGCAACAAACTCTAAATATAATTTAGCATTCGGATGGCTCAAGATTCTGTTTCCTATGCACTGAATGCTATTGTTCCTACAACTACCGGAGTAGTTTGATGGAGACGAGTATACCTGAGACCCTGTTTTTACGAGGACACAGAGAAGCAAGAGGCATAAGTCTGAAATGGCTAAGAGGTCTCCGAAGGTCAACCACAAACAACAAGAGACAAAGTACACTTCCAGAAAGGATGAGGCCATTTTCTACGCTATTCTTCATCTACTCACACTTAGCAGCTGCTCCTAACCATTTTGAGCACGCGACAACACACGCGCTTACGACTCGTTTTAAGGAGTGTACACTTTGTACAAGATAATACACAGCTAGCAAGAGAAACATGGGGTTTTCAGAGAGACATGAACACAAACACACACACATTCACTCTCAATCTCTTTCTTGCTAGCTCTCTCCTCTGCTGGAGGCTATACATATAATATATATATATATAATGATATATTTGATTTACTTTACTGATGTGATGCACATTGTTAAGATGGTTTGACTTGACAGGTTCACAACACATACAGAGATTAATACACTGTCTAAAATATAAGCACAGAGTGACTATAAGGTCAGGTTTTAGTGTGTTAAATTGGTTAAATGGCCACGTTACTAAAGGAAGGAGAGACTACTCTAGTGATGTCCTACATTGGGAATGTGTTCTTTACATTTTAGAATAATATAATAAAGGAGACCAGGAGTATAACTTAGTAAATAGACCAAGGGAGAGGGTATCACAAATAGTCCCTTGGATTCAGAGAGAAAAATAGACCCAAGCTTCTACCATACTGCAGAGTCATCCAGGCCGAAGTGTATCTACTGAATGTGGTTATCAGGATGCATTCGCTACTCTACTGCGAAGGAGGAGGCACACATTGCAGATCGTATAATCTATTTTTAACAAAGCAAGAGCGAGTGAGCAGAAACTGCTGTGAATATACATATATACTGCTGGGTAGGAACGAAATGTGAAACCAGAGCAATTTTCTTATTTTTTCCAGAGGCTGATATTATTTGTAATGCTGTTGGAAATGTGCACACGAATGGAACAAAACACAGATCCCCGCCGAGCTCATTGAACCGCTGCTTCTCTGTCTCACAATTTTATTTTTGTTTTCCTGTGTCTGCTCGCACCAAGTGATTCATTATCACATGCACACACAAACGCACGTACACACACGACTCCATAGGGGGCAGCTATGGTGAGTCTAATATTGCAAGTGCAGTCTGAGCTGTGTCATTTTTATGACACAATCTTCTCTTGGAATAAAGATCCCTGGGAAGGGTTCTGAAGTAATCAGTGGTCATGTGTGGGGGGCAATGATAGCCCATTAACTGAATACGAAGCCGCAGAGGAGGAGTAGACCCCACCTGGGCAGCCACTCCTCCATGAAAGAAGAGAGGAGGGGGTGGAGAGGAAGGAGGGAAGGGAGAGGGGGTCTGTCTGCAGATCCACCAAACTGGGAGGATGACAGGACACATGAGGGTGAAGCACAAACAGGAGAAAGGGAGAGAAGGGAGAGGAGGGTTTTTTCCAGGTGCCCCCTGCAGGGGTTGGAGGTTGTTGGTGCAATTATGTCAGGGTAACTGCTACTGGTTACTGGTAGGTGCCGAGCTGGAAGTCCTTGGGGGGAAGTTTGAGACCAAGAGAGTTGGTTCCCAGGGGGTCGGTCATGTTTTTGTAGCGTTCTCCACGGTGCTTCAACAGGAAGGGACCCCAGTCGGGTTGAGGGGAGCAGACCAGCTTCAGGCGCTGCGGGGGGGGGGGGGGGAGGGAGAGACACAACATAAGTGGGTTTGTAGGAGGAACTTATCCACGGTCAGTTCATTAACCTCAGTTTGGAGAAACACACAGGAGTATCAGCACTGAAGAGAACTAATGTTCTGCTTTAGACAGGGTCAGCATCAAAACCTAATTAAGCCACATAGAGTTGAGAACTCTTGAAAACATTTCAACTCTTTTTTGTTTTTTTGTGTGTTTTGGTCTAAAGGTCATCATCAGCCTGTAGAGAATAACAAAGATGCCCTCCAGTTCTGTAACTAGTCTGTTTCTATATATTTTTCTCACTGGTATTGCTAATTCGGGCAAAGCATGCAGGTTATGTTGCAACCGAGAAAATCAATATCTGTTTGCTGTAAGTGTATATCATATTTAGAATGTCTCCAATGATTTACCTTGCCGTGAGACAGACCTTTCTACCATTATCAAAGAGCTGCATGTGGTTCAAGGGCCGCGGGTTGCCTAAACCTGCTCTAGGTTAGGTCAATAGCGGTGGGTGGGAGACAGAGTTGCTTTCTTAAACAATAACTTGGTTGTTAAAGGTCCTGATATACGGACTGATTTGATTTCTTTTTTCTAATACAACATTTAAAACCTAAAATTAAACAAGTGCAGAGAAAGTTATAGGCCTAGTCCTTTTGCTTGTAAAACATAATGGAAACATGAGGTGTCTGTCCTAATGCATAAGTAAAAACGTTGATGATTAAGCTTTCAATATAGTCACAGACAGAAAACAGATTAAAAGCTGGAGGATGCTCTGTGATCTGGGCGGCTGTCAGAGCCGCACAGGGAACAAAGACGTTTGGAGAGAAGGCCACGCTAGTCATCATTCATTAATCTGAGTATTTAATTAGGACCTGCTGGACTCCAAGAAAAATTGCAAAATGAATGGTCAGTTAGCTACTGCCTCTCCCTGCTAAAGGGCGAAGGATGAGACTATTGATTTCTCCAACAGTGTGTGTTTGTGATTGTGTTGGACCAGAACATATACGTGACGTGATCATGTCTTGTTACGGCTTTTTCTCACTAATACCTCTCTAAAGCTGCCAGGTGCGAGGTACATCTTAACGCAGAACATGATGGGGATCCAGATGACGGAGCAGCAGACCATGAGCCAGCCCATGACCATGGACCAGGTGGGGTAGGTGTAGTCCTCATACGTCATCCCCTTCCACTGGTACAGACTCAATCCCAGGATGCCCTGCACAGAATATGGAAAATGGAGATTAAAAAAGGATGTCTTCTAGGTTACCTTTAAGAATCTCTTCAGCTGCTGCAACATTGGCGCAGCTTATTGGCCACAGGTAAAAGGATTAGATTGTAATGGTCAGCTTCATAGTTATAGATATTGGGAATGGGTTTGTTGTTTATTAGCGTGTGGATATTTCTGTTTAATACATGAACTCAAACTGTAATTCTTGTCTTGTCCCATTTTAGATTGTAAGTCATTTCTGTTTCTCTGTGTTGGCCCCCATTCTAAAGCTTCAGATAGTTTATCAGGGTGTCCCATTTCACATACCTCCAATAATTCCCTTTTTTAAGGGAATTTAATAAAAAAATGTTTTATGTTGAATAAAATAAAAAAATAAAATGAAAAATAAAGTTGTGTTAGCAGATATTCATAGAAAAGGACTCACTTTATTTAATATTATTCATGACTTAAGAGAGAATGCTGATTTCTTTGTGATGAGGTGCAACTTCAGATAATTGTTCAAATAATATTTGTAGCTTTATTTACATCTGTGCAATGTAAATAAAGTATTTTAAAGGAAATACAAAATAAATCTATAGTTTTTGAAGAACTCTAGAAAACATTTCCAGGCATTTCAACTGCTTTCGCACGTCGGACACAGAATAACCAAGATGGCCTCCAGTTCTGTAACAAGCCTGTTTCTATATCTTTTTATCTTTCGAATTTGGGCAAAGCATGCAGATTATGTTGCAACCTTCAAAACAAAATATACTTTGCACTGGAGAGTGACATGGCACCAAAGTTCAATCAAAACAAAGGCAGAAAACCCCACTGTTCTTCACAAAGTCTTATCCCTGCAAACTCCACACTCATGGGTAAGAATATAAACAACTATTACACTTAAAATACAAATGTTTAGACTTCTGTGGCAGGATGTAGTCTGAAGATGTATTTCCAATTACTAGATTAAACTCAGGATGCAGAGCTAAAGCTAAAGCAGAGCTTCCTTTTACTATATTTACAAATAATTGGACAGGATTGGACAAAGTGTACCTTCTATTGACTACATTTTGGAACCTGAAAGATTAGAATAGGAGGAAGCAATTGAAAACAAACAGAAATAAACCCAGGGTCGACAGAAATACATTAGCTTGGTGTAGTAGTGCATCAATGAGCTTCCCGAGGAAATCAGATCTCCCTGGAGAGCAGCGAGAGAACCAGCCGGCCTCGCTGTTGCTCCATTCGTCATCGTCACCTCTGATTCAGAGCTACAATGGTTTCCACTACAATTAATAACAGGGCTTCTGGCCAGGGTCCAACACTGAACCCTGTGCATCAGATTCTGCTACCACAAATAAGTGGCCGTTTCCCAGAAAATGTGTTGTCTGGAGATAAATGTATGTGTGTATTTGCAGCAGCTGGGTTATCAACAATCTGGCAGTAACTATTTTGTAAAACAACTTGAGACTTGGTGACGTGACAGGAATAGGAACAAATGAATACATTTCTGTTGCTTTCCAATTGCAAATCAATAAACTTGAAAGGCAGCAGTGAACCATTTTCACGCCGCACATGTTCTGTGTGTGTGTGCGAGAGAAAGAGAATAAGATGAGCAAAAACAAACACACCGTCAGAATGGTTGGAGTCACAAAACCCCAGCAGATTCTCCAGAATCGGTTTGGCTGGAAACCAATCATCATTTCAATGTCCTCACAAAATCTCTGCAGACCTGCACAGACAGAAAGAAAAGAGAAGCAAAATGAAATAACAGAACAGAAACATGGGAGAAAGACAGAAAGAGGAGACTGAGCTGGGTTTAATAAGGTCCCTTAAAAAAAAGGCCTTGTAAAATGTGTGTGTGTGTGTGTGTGTGTGTGTGTGTGTGTGTGTGTGTGTGTGTGTGTGTGTGTGTGTGTGTGTGTGTGTGTGTGTGTGTGTGTGTGTGTGTGTGTGTGTGTGTGTGTGTGTGTGTGTGTGTGTGTGTGTGTGTGTGTGTGTGTGAGAAAGAGAGGGCAGTATAGTTTCTGTGGTCCTTCAGAAAAAGCGTGGGAGCAGATGGCTTCATTCCTGCGGCTTTATTGACGGATAACAGTGAGTGACATGAAGAGGCAGTCACACAATCATTTCAATATGTC
This sequence comes from Notothenia rossii, assembly GCF_949606895.1. NCBI lineage: Eukaryota > Metazoa > Chordata > Actinopteri > Perciformes > Nototheniidae > Notothenia > Notothenia rossii. Next base: position 31,605,611 of record NC_136904.1, read on the forward strand.
ACCTGTACTGATGCTCTGACAAACTGGAGTTTTCTCCACCTGGGGAACAGCCTGCTCCTGTACACCTGAGCCCTGTGTGTGTGGCTTAGACATCACAACAGAGACCCCTAGTGGTCACAGGTGGAATTACACCGTGTACACCGGTGAGAAAGGGAAGTGAGAACTGCTGTCCTACTCGAAAGACTTCACGATGATCAAGCTCTTATTCACATAGACACCACATCTTTTAAACGTTTTGAACGTTTAAAACATATTTAAATACTAGCCAGGGTAGGCTATGGTATTCCCTTTTCATTGAATTACCTAACATGTTCATAAGAAAACGAGTTAAGAATGCGACTAGAGAACTTCATTTTTAACGTTTAATAATAGATTTTAAAGTTCCTTTTCCTGTCGATAAGGTTTTGAATAAAACATGGGATTTTGAATACCAGCTATTTTTCTATTTGGGTTTCGGTCGAAAGACTTCTCTATTTCTTCTGTAATAGGTTACTTGTGAATACAAACGTCTCTGAAACAGCAGGTGAATCCTCCTGGGGCACTAAAACTCTTGCCTAAAAGCTATACTGATTCAATTATTATATGTTTAGAACATCTTTGAAGGGTCACTTTGATTGTTTATGTCAAAAACAGCTTTTCTAGACATACGAAGTCTTTGAAAACAGTAATGATTCGGTGGCTCTGGAGGAGATTTGTCAAGTCTGAGAAAACACCTCAAGTGGCACCACTCACACTTCACAACAGAGTTTGAAAGACATGGACATTGAGGGTCTTACAAAAGATGTTATCAGGCTGCAAATGAAAATTGTAGCATTCAGGGTTTGTTGAATTACTTCTTATATAAATGAATAATTCCTCTTAAAACCAGAACAGTTTCCTGCAGCTGTGTTCAGGGATATTTGTTATTGATTATAGATTTTTTAATGTAAGACCTGCAAACAAAAGGGAGGATGGAGCTGAGATTGGTCAAGATATGTAGACAAAACTAACCAGATTTTCATAGATATAAAATGAATACCCAAGGAATATAATCTAATGAGCACATTTGTTCTCCTCAAAGAACAAAATAGTCAGTTAGTTGTTTCACACTGTAGGATGTAACAATAACATTACAGCCTTCATTATTGCATGTGAAAGAGATAAGACAGGATCAGCTGTACTCACCATAGAGGTAGGAAATCCCCAACAGCTCGCAGATCGCAATGATGACCAAAGAGTAGGAGGCTGCGTACGTGTCCACCAACTGCAGCATGAACATCCCATTCTGTCACACACACACACAAACTAAATGTTACAGCAGTTCGAGGTATCATCCTTCAAGGACACCCTCCTCCTTCACTTTTTGTCAACCTCTGACTTCTCAATGGAGATAACTGTCACAGCGACTTGCACCGGATGAAAATAAACGACATGTATAAATCCTACTTTGGGCTGGATTTTGCCTTCTGAGGCTGTCTGAGGGGATTCTAATAAGACTCAGCCTCTCTTGTTCCAATCAGCGAGCCTGTCCTCTGAAGACCCCGACTTCAATTTACATGCAGAGATCTGTCGGCTTATTCAAAGAAAGAGTCCAAGGACATGTGGAGACAATGCTCAAATGTCCCTGTGGGGCCTTGAAGCATCGGTGTGTGCATGGATTTGTGTTTTTAGTGCCGTACCTCTGTAATCATGGGGAACCCGCAGACGAAGAAGATGGCACAGAAGATCAAAGTAAAGAGAGGTTTGTTTTTCCTCAAGTATTTGGGGAACTCATCCGACACCGAGGTTACGATGGTCTCTATGGTGGCGAACTGGGATGCAGATAATAGAGAGGAAGAAACAGAGAGAGTTCAATCACATGCAAGATGAAAGATTTGTCATTCAGACTCAAATTTGATTAGCCTATAATAGAACAAATTGAATTAAATGATGTTAAATCATCATGAAGTTCGAAATGCTAACTCTGAAAAACACATCATCACATATCCTGACTACAGAATGACTGAAATGGTCTCATCAGCCCAGTTTTGCAGCAGCATTTCAACTAAAAGGCCTCCAGTCAGCACGTTTTCCTCTTTTGTATCAGAGCAGTTGATGATGCTGGAATTCAGTATTCAGAGCCGTTCGTCTCCAATTCATCCTATAAACCCATTTCAGTCAGACAAAACACGTGTTTCTTTCACATGTTTATGAGAAGCAGCATATAGTTTGGCGTCTAGGCTCGGACCTCATCACTCCATAGATATACATAGCACGATGAGTGATGATTAAATAACTAACCCCAGAGTCTACAGGTGGAAACTGGGGTGGTGGTGGGGCAGGCAAGCAGCAGCGACGTAGAGGTAGCTGCAGCAATAGCAGCAACAAGCAAAGCATAGAGAGAGATCTGGCAGGTTAAATAGAGCGGCATATTAAGGAGAGAAAGATCTGTTTGGTTGGTTGTAGAGTGGCAAGGGGCGGCAAATTGAGAGAGCTGGTATAGTGTGTGTGTGCATATTCATCTGCTGCTGTCCTCTGGGTTCTGAGCTCATTTTAACATCATGTTGCATTTGCTAATGGAACATGCTCCTCCTCAGGATTAGGATAATGTTCTTTATTTGTTTTGGTAATAAATGGAATTACGGCAAAAATGGGGCGAAGCCTGCGAGCTGGTTCAGGCAGTCAACTCGAGCACTTATGCTGCATTCATACAGAACAGAAAGCCATTGGAGCTGAGCTATCTGCCTCCTCTCAGCTCGTCTACTTCCTACTGAACTCCCAAAACTAATTTCCCGTCAACATCCCAAGCCTATTACCGCCGAGCTGCTTTCTACAACAAAGCCACCAGCCCTCTCTTCGGACCTGCCGCTGCCAAGGCAAAGTAACATCATCATTTACTGTTAATGTAGACTTGTGTCTTAATGCGCCGCTGTGCCCCCCGCTCCTCTGCTCGGCTCAGAAGCATCACACTGCATGTAGAAGAGTTGGTGTTTTTTACAGGAACTGTTTGCCCAGGATTGTATCCAGAGGTGCTCTGGACTTTCTTTTAAACATGCCAGGGACTTAAGGGTTTGTTTATTGAAAGTCACATCAGGAATTAATAAGTGCAGTAACTGACACAATTACAGTTCTGTAACTTTGAAGAGTGGTGTGCATTGGTAGTACAGAAAAGGAAGCACTTTGAAAGTGTGTTATTACGAATTTAAGCCAACAAAACAAGCTTGAAACACAATTGTGACAGCTATAAATTGATAATGGCTAAATGTGCAAAGCTAGCGGGCACAACAAAACATATAATTTTGTGTATAATTTAAAGGCACGCTATAATTACATTTATAATACATTTTACATCTTTAATAATAATGTTTAATTTTGTTTAAATACTTAAGTGGTACACTCAAGGCCTCCAGCCTCGTAGATGACAAAAACTGGCTAATGCAGTTTTAAGTTTTCTACTTATGCTTGACTATCTCCACACTTTTTTGTGATGGTTTAATCTAGAGAATGTCAGACAAAAGTTTGGAAAAATAACTTTATTTATGTACTTTAATTGTACCCAAACATAGATTTACTTCAGTGTTGTTGTTGCAAAACTTTAGGGTTCACTTTATTTCACTCACTCCAATCATGCAGCCCCCCCTCAGCTCAAGAACCTGGAGAGCTGGAGCTCTTCAGCTGAAATCAGCCACAGTGGGTGGTGTCTGTGAGTAATTATGATAATTAGGTCAATGTCTGCAGAGTTTATACCGAGCTGCATGCTGCTAACAAAGTTGAGTGTTTACTTTGAGACTCTCCTTTCCAAAATAAAGGTTGCTGATGTTATCAAACTTAGAAATCTTCACCAAGAGACTGGTGCTGTTTCAGCCACTTCTAAAACATTGTGTTCTCACAAACAAACAATGACTACTCTCGTTCCCGTACTCTGATCTAAGATTGTTATTCCCCTTAAACAAAAAGCTCTGTCCTTGGAGCTCGGAAATATAAATAATTTATATATTCATATGAATCTTTGTAATTTTAAGCTGCTACAAACCCACAGAGAATAAACACTGCAGCTCCAATTATCTTTTTTAGACTCTGTTGGAACATTATTTTGGTTTAACTGCACATTTAATGTTGAGTTCAGCCTCCGCTCTGCCCTATCACCCTTACTTCCCACAGCAGCAGGCTGTTGTTTTTAAATGTTTTTCCAAAACAATCCCCTATAAAGTCATAGTACACTACCTACCCAGTACAACACAACAACATAAAACATAATTTAGCAGGAAAGTGCATGAATGTTGCATTTACAATCCTCAGGAACTCCACTCCAATCGGAGGATAGTGCTGCTCCATTTCTGATGGATTTGAAAATGTTGTTTGTTGTAGGTACTTACTACATTTAACAAGCTGTGGAGTATTTTTGGCCCCCAAGTGGACAATACATGTCACTATTTTAAGGTCCAGGTTTGTTTTGCTGTCTTGTACCAGATTCCAATGAGAGAAGTGACATCACTTTCACCACTGTGTGCCCACTACAGAGGGATGTCCAGCATCTCTTTAGCCTATAGCTTAGTACAAAGACTGAAAGCTAAAGATACTTGCTAACGTCCATAAAAAGCACAAATAAAAATCCAAACCAAAAGCTATTTTTCAACGTCAACCACTGAACAACGTGATCTCAGTGTATGGAGCAACAGTCCTGTCCCTAAAATGAGTTTCCAAGCTAGCTAAACATAGCTGAATGCTCTTCAGACAATTGGTGGCTAGCTTAGCTGCTAACAAGACGTAACATGTAATAACAAAACGTTTGAGGTTTTATTAACAGAGCTAGTACAACAGTTGCTGACGAATCACATGGTAGTTACTTTTGAAGACCAAAAGTAACTAATTAACTATAATTAAATCAAATATAACGATAACTTACTATCAGCTTTTAATGCCTAAAATTCTGATTGTGTCGAAATAGCTGGCACTTTTAGAGTACCATAAAGTAACCTTACTCCTCATTATTATAAGGACATATAGGGCACACACACACACACACACACACACACACACACACACACACACACACACACACACACACACACACACACACACACACACACACACACACACACACACACAGATAGAGCAGTGGTTACCATGGTATCCAGGCCAAGAGTCAGGAGCATGAGGAAGAAAATGATCGCCCAGAAAGGAGACAGTGGAAGTCTGGTCAGAGCCTCTGGATACACCACGAACGCTATGCCTGGACCTGACACACACAAACAGAGCAAAGACACACACACACACACACACACACACACACACACACACACACACACACACACACACACACACACACACACACACACACACACACATACACACACACACACACACACACACACACACACGCGCGCGCGCGTACGTAAATGAAGATGACCCACACCATCTCCACAGCAGGTAACGTTTTCAGGTGTGTTTGAGTGAACAGCTCCGGCCTGCTGCTGCCGTGGTAACTTACCTTCATCCGCCACCTGCTCTATCGGCACTTTCAACTCATGTGCCATGAAACCAATGACCGAGAAGATGACAAAGCCAGCAAATATACTGGTCGCACTGTTTGTACATGTCACAATAATAGTATCCCTGCAGGGGAAAAGAGGGAAAGGGAGAAACAAATGGTTAATATCTGCTTTAGTGATGTAAATAATGCAGCAATATGTTAAACATGCAACATAAAACCAATTTGATATGATGGTAAAGCTCTATCATTTGAAACAGGACATGACTGTTGTGTAAAGCAGAAAAGAGAAACAATGGCGCCATCTGGTGGTAGGAGTTAATACTGCAAATCTAAGTGTTACAGAAAGTGTACACAGGGGGGTGTACTGTAGTGCATTATGTATTATATTGTAAAATAAATAATAACAATTATGCAATGGGCATGTTTGTAAAATATGTTATTAGATAGGTTTATTGAAGGTATTTTTGTAGCAAAGCATTCATGATGGTAATTTGAATTGAAAGAGAACATTTTAATATATGTCAAATAAATTAGTCGCGGATATTTCTTAGAATTATGAAAACAACTCAACAACAAGCCATTCTGAAGTCTAACATTTATTACGTTTTGTTTATTTATTACTCTTTAAATCTGTTGGTTTTGTAGATGTGTCCTATGTGACCGTTATATGTTTCAAATTGAGTGGGAGTGAAATGAATAAAACACAACAATAGTTCACAGATTTGAAAGACAGAGGGGGATGCTTTAGAAGAGAAGAAATGAAAGAAACACTGAACTGCATTTCTACCAGACATAAAGAAACAGTGTCAGTGTCTACAGTGACAGTTTGAATGTGTCTGCCAGAAGCATGGTTTACCTTTTGTGTGTTTACCTGTAGCAGTTATTGTGGAACTTATTGTAGGAAGAGAGAGTGATGAGGCCTCCCCAAGCAGCCGACAGAGAGAAGAAGATCTGAGTGGCTGCGTCTTTCCACACCTGACAGAGGAGGAGAGGAAGGGCTGCAGGTGAAGAGCAGGGAAAGGACGGAGAACAACACAACATGGGTGAATTAAGCGTCATGCGTCAGGTACCTTTGCAGACCACAGTTTCTCCCACTTTGGAGTTATGAAGTAGAGGATGCCGTTGAAGGCACCAGGGAGGGTCACTCCTCTGATTAGCAGGATGACCAGCACCACGTAGGGGAAGGTGGCTGTGAAATACACCACCTGAGGAGACAAGATGAGGCGAAGTGAGAGAGGGAAGGCCAGTAAAACGGCCTGTGTCAAGTTGCTACAATATTTTCAGTGGGGAAAAGAACATTTGGGAAGTTTGTAGGTATGTCAATCAACTATTCCAAACACAAGGTGGATGTGATGTTGGGGATCCAGAGTGTAACTTTTGGTGTTCGGACAACATTTAATATTAATTAACTCTAAGAAAACCAGCAACCAAACAAAAACAACATTATTCAGTCTTCCAGGTTTGATTTTCGCACACAGAAATTATCCATCCATCCATCTTCTCCCGCTTATCCGTGGTCGGGTCGCGAAATATCACAGAAATTAGGATAAATACAAATCATATGTGAGGTTACACACACTGCACCTTAAAATAAAAATTGTCCAGATGTTTTTTCTATTATGTAACATGACAATCTGTTAGCTCTAGACAGTTTCAAGCCAGCTGGTGTCTCTAAAGGTTTGACAGTGTGTGTGTTGCATGTATGTCCAGCAGGGGGCAACACTATACAATAATTCAACTTCAATAATCTCTCAATGGGTGCCATACCATACTGTACTAGATTCTTGTCCAACAAGGGAGGAAAATAGAGCCACCAAAAAAAAGCGGGGTTTAACTTCTTTGTTTATATAAGTATACATATTCTTATTCGATTTTTTTAATTATTATTATTATGAAATGGAGCAATTGTTACAGAAAGATATTTCCCCTGGAATAAGTATTAGGATTCGGATACGAATGGATCAAATGAGACTTTGATGATACTTAGCAAACTGTATGCCCAGGCAAACATATTAATGCGGAAATTTCACAAGTGCTCTGTAGATGTCAAGGTATCACTTTTTAAAGCTGTCTGTAACTGTGGAGTAACTACAAGGCTAGAAGCATGCAAAAACTAAAAGTTGCATACAATGATGCTTTATGGTTGCTGCTGAGGGTACCAAGATGGCAGAGTGCCAGCCAGCTGTTTGTTACCTTGGGGGTAACTACCTTTCAAGCCCTTTTAAGAAATGTAATGTACAAATTCATGTGCCGCCTAGAAGAATCTGACAATCATTTTATCTCGATTTTAATTAACCCTGTGAAGAGTTCTACTCGGTTCTCTTCCATGATTTGGAGACATTGGCGCAACAGCCTCCACAGACAGTGAGCATATATGTGTGGCTAGCTGTCATTGGACTGATTTTATGTTTTTTATCTGTTTGTTTAGCTTTTTAATCTTATTTATTGATGTGTATCTTGTCATTTTGTATGTGATATGGACCTTGAGTCTGAAATAAAGATTGAATTGAATTGAATTTACAAGATATTTGATCGTTTGTAAAAATATTTTTAAATATTTTTTTTATTTTCTAAGTTGTATATTTATTTTAAGGCCTTATTAGTTCAATCTGATGTGATGAGAAATCAAAATTAATTTCCTCTAGATATATTAAATAAAAAAGATAGCATTTAATTAATCTGCTTATTTTATGTTAAAATGTATGTTTATGTTAAAAGCTTGGTCTACAATCTAACAGCACTTGGTGACATTAAGGGCTCTTCACTTGAGTTCTTCCCTTGCTCACCATTATGCAACATCACATCACTAGGGGGCACTTCAATCCCACTTGTTCTCCTCACCAGCTAAATAAAGTAGCAAACAGCAGAACAGATCAGAGGACTATTTTGAGGAGAATTTTTGTTTTGTGTTACCTTTCCTGACGATTTGATTCCTTTGGCTAGAGAGGCGTAGACAATTAACCAGGCGAGCATCAGACAGCCTGCCAGAGGCCAGCGGATATCTCCTGGAAACTCAATTCCTTTGGAGATGTGCAACACGTTGTACCTGCAGGCGGGATTCAAACAGCAAAACTCAACCTGAAAACACACCTCATAAACTCAAACAAAATGCAACAATACACAATTCAAATATGTATTAGCAAATAACTAACTTCCTTTTTAAATATTCAAGTCATATATGTATTGTTCCACAAATCTTTCAAATATGTTCTTTAACTGTTTCCAACAGAAATCAAAGTTATTTGAGAATTTGTATAATTATTTGACTTCATTGTTTGTAGAAGTTTCCCATTATTCTGTCTCGTTTCACACATTCATTAAATGCTACGGAAAAAATGTTTATTTGTTTTTTGTATATGTTTTTGAGTTGTAGATAAACAACTTTTGATTTATAACTGAAAATTGTTGTAATACTTTTATTTAAAAGATTACTATTATTATTTTTGCAGAACATTTTCAGGTGAAACTGGTGTAAAACCTTTTTCTTTGTGTTAAATGAGTTCCTTAATATGTCCTTGTTTAGACACAAACATGTTAACACATTATTCTGTGAAACTCCTTTAAAAGCGCATATGGCAGACTTTAAGGAGTTAAACATTACTCTCTATTATCATGATCAAGCTTGGTGTTTTTTTAAAGACTCTAGCAAGCCGAGCACATTCAAGACAAACATATCTGATTGATCTTTCATCTGTGGAAAATAGTAAGAAAATTAAAACTTCAAACTAAAACACAGCCGTCATTTATGTTGCTATGAGTTGTTAATGCTACTTTTATTGGCTGTTTATGCCAGACTCACTTGAAGTACTCCTCGCTGGGGCTGACGTAGGTGTGGTTGCCGTCCACCGTCATGTTCAGCAGTTTGCTCAGGTTTCCCATAGTGTTTGCGGACAGACAGAAAGAGGAGTTCTTGATGGAGGTGAAGTTTCTGTCCCGCAGGATGCACGAGTCTGTTCCAATCAGAAACTACACACGTCAACTGGGAGAGACTGGCAGAGTGCTGCAGTGGGAAAGAGCTCACTGTCCCTCAGGCTCACCCACTGAGGTTAGTTGGAGCGGACACATGGGGGGCTGACAGGAGACAGCAGTGTGGATCCTCAGTGAGAGGACTTAGTTGGATGTTTTGCTATTTTTGTTATTTAGCCAGATGTGAAAATAAAAATTATTACACTGAACTATCTATAATCAATACCTCATTTATGATACTCCAGGAGTCCAGTCAAAATTGCTTTTAATTTGACTGCAAAATATTGTCATGCAGACAAAGTTTGATGACACTTGTTTAAGTCCTGCTTTTAATGCATTGTAATGCAGAAAACATGTCAGTGCTTTGCATTCAGATATTTTTTTTTCCTAAGATAGAAAATGGCTAAAACACTGCATATAATATGGTACAAAACAATGGCTCAAGCACTCATGCGCATAAAAAGAGTGTTTCCTGTTACTAGGAAAGAACAAATATATCAAACCACTGAACCTAATGCAACAGCACTGCAGAACATGCACAACAAAATCAACCTCAATAAACGTCTGTTTGACCGAAATATTTGGAAAAAGCACAGTTAATATGGTATGTGTATTGTTTTGCATGCCTATTGTATCAGATTGTAAAGATGTAATTGAGTCCACTGCATTCCATGTACACGTATGATTTGAACGTATTCATTGCCTAAATTACAGGTTGTATATAACCTTCAATAACCATAGTGGTTGACTGATTTTATCACTGCTAATATGTATCCTTTATCTATAATGTCCGTCCTTATTGAGGTCCAGAGCCTAGTTTTACAGGCCTGCAGTTCACGCAGCAGCCAGCAGGGGTCAGTCTCGGGCACACCGCAGCACTGCAGCAGCCTGTACAGTAAATGTGTCAACCGAGCAGTTTTTTTGCTGAATTCACACAATTGCTAAAGGCGAATATTAAACAAAATTAACGGAATTTCGATATTTATTCGAACCACGTCGACATAAATTACCTCCAAGGCCCTCCCCACACATTTTCTGTAGAGAAACCACCATTTCATAAACAGTTTCATTTAAAAATTAACCAAAGCCATAACATATCTGACATTATCACACAAAAGAAGAATCACAACTATTTCAAATGTTTGTTTCTAAGTAGAAAATGTCACATCGAGGCCTGGCCTATAGTTTGCCTGTATCATAGCAAATGTATGGATTTTAAGTATTTTGGGGAGTGAAAACACCGCAGAGATCACAGGTCAGGATTCATTATACTGCAGGACACCTAAGAGGGAGTCGTGACGCATTGCGCATTGTGGAGAGAGAGAGGTACTTTTGGTGTGTGTGTGTGTGTGTGTGTGTGTGTGTGTGTGTGTGTGTGTGTGTGTGTGTGTGTGTGTGTGTGTGCGTGCGTGCGTGCGTGTGTGTGTGTTTGCGTGTGTGTGTGTGTGTGTGTGTGTGTGTGTGTGTGTGTGTGTGTGTGTGTGTGTGTGTGTGTGTGTGCGTGTCTTACCTAGCAGCAGCATGTCTTTGTCCTTACATTCCGCCGTGTTCCACTCATTCCTACAGTTAGCCCATGGCAGTGAGCCCTTCAACGAAGCGAACAGGTAGTACAGTGTCCAGCACATAATAATATTATAGTATATGGCTATCAAGACAGATATTATCAACATGGCAATCCCGCAACCTAAAATAAATAAATGAGACGAAATATATAAATTACTCTTGAGAAAAAGTAGATGAACTCTTGTTTATAAATTAGTTTTTTATTTTTGAATTGGCTCTTGGTTTGTTAGTTGTTGCAGTGTACCTTGCAGAGCTGGGATGCATTTCCACACTGACACGGGCCCCTGGCTGGCAAACTGGCCCAGGGCCACCTCCATCAAAAAGATGGGGACGCCGGCAATGCCCAACATTGTCAGGTAGGGGATCAAAAAAGCTCCTGCAAGGAAAGGAAGCAGCAGGATGTACAGAGCGCAGTTTAAAAGACAGAAAAGCCCGAAAACTAACACTAAACTGTTGTTCGAATTGAATGTAAGTAAAGGATCTCATCAGCTGTTATTCAAACCACACACAGTTTGTGCCATTACCTTGATTGATAAATTAAAAAAAACATTAATATCTATAAACTATTTCAAGCAGAGCTGAACAAGTCATTGATTGTTATATCAAATGTAGTGGATAGTAATTGATAATAAGGGTATTTATAATATCATTAACTGTGTCTTCGTTCACAGCAGTCTTATACAAATTAGTAAGACTTAATTAAATGCATTTTTCTTAACATTATCTTTATTTATTCAATTATTTTCGTTGTTCTCATTCAAATAGTTGCTATCCAAAATCTCTCCTGTATTTTCCGGCTGGTCTAAGGGCTACCAAAGAAACATCTCAAAAGGAGCAATAGAAATACATTAAAACCCTGATTTCTGATGGGAAATAACTCTCTGCATTTTCGACCAGATTTTTTGTTTGTGTCTTACCTCCACCATTTTGGAAGGCAAGATAAGGAAACCGCCACACGTTCCCCAGACCCACAGCATAGCCCACCATAGACAGAATAAAATCCAGTTTATTGGTCCAGTTTCCTCTGGCCTTATTCTCATCTCCCTCTTCGTCCTCCTCGTCAGCCTAAGAGGGAAAAACATTCAATTATTTTCCAAAATAAAACCCACCCTCTCCAAGTTAAACCATAACTGTATATGAATACTATAAATAAAGACCTGGGTCTGAAAGATGGAATTTTATCATGAAAATATATGGACGTTAGTTCTTTTAAGTCAAAAACCACCAACAAAATGCACATCTCTTTTTAAAGAACAAATAGGCTACAATTTTATTTAACTATCATAAAGAAACCTTGAAATATTTTCCCCATTTAAAAATACAAACGAATCAATACAAATATTTTAGAGTTCAGCTTGGTACACTTGATCTGAATTTCCCGATAAAGGTTTATCTTATCTTATGATTTCCTCTCTAAAATTCAATTTTTTCCATTATGTTGATTTCATTAACAGATGCAGTGGACAATCAGATATCAGCACAAACTTTCCAATGAAAACCCTTTAGAAAACTCGTCTTTAACTGCACTTATGGGCCCGATATTGCAACCAAACCGCTTGAAAGCACCTCCTAAATCTAAGATTCTAATATTAAAAAAGCTGCTAAGGGTCCACAAATATAAAGCAAATGGGCTACTAAAAATGTATAAATACAATTGTACGGCAGGATATGAGCTGAATACAAGAAACTGCATGAATATTCAGATAATAAACAACGCCATGCATGGGAATGTGTGTATTTGTGTGTGTGTAGGTATACTGTAAGTGTGCGTGGGGTGGGGGGTGCCCTCCACGGGACTGAAACAATCCGCAGTCTCATGTAATACATTGCTGTCTATCAGCCGGATAACACCTGGGCTTTTGGGCCATACCAAGTGTGTCTGCTGGGAGCGGGGAACACCGAAAATACCACGAGAGTATAATTGAATTCCATTTATCGTGCTACCATTGTTACTGTCTGAAGAAAAATCAAGCAGAACAAATCATTGGAAATCGCTCTGTACGAAAAACAAATAGTCTCGTTAAGGACTAATGTTCCATCTGCACTGATGCTGATCAGATCATCCATCACACTGATTCATAAATAAGACGCCGTTTTGTTCCCGGATATTTAGCTGACATAAGCAGGTTTGAAAGTTTTGATCAGATTGGTGCAGAGGGATCCGGACTTGACGCTGCGCAGAGCAGGGACCCCAAAGAGCTCAGAATCCCCCCAAAGAGCTACAGTCCTTTACATGCAATAATCCAGCGTTTACACATGTTCCATTCAAAGCCCCTATAAACCAGCAGCATGCACCTCTGCCATGTGGCTTTGTGGAAGTGTTAATATAGCCTGGATTACAACATGGACAAATACTTTCTACTATAGCATTTGTAAAAAGCATTTGTTTTATATTCCAAAAATGAACGATCTATATAGCCTATACTCCTATGAGTGCTTAATCTTTAGGCTATGATCTGATCGCCATGACAAAAGGGGTCTCATAATGTCTTAGTAACCCGGGGTTACACATCCACTGCTTAATTCATTCACCACTTTTTAAGCACATCTGAGACAAAACCATGAACCAGCCTGCACATTTTTAAGGGACATTCATATCATCTCAGCATTACACACTCCGGATCTTTCACTCCACCACACATCAGCAGCCCTGCTCTACAAAAGCTCTGCATGGCGGTGGGAGCTCCCAGGGGTGTGCACCTCTACCGTTGGAAACAGCTGGTTAGATCCACTCAGAGACACACGGAAACATCCACACCGCTCTCAGACCAGCCGCTCTCCGTTAAGGAAACGCTTCATTTACCTGACTTACCCCCGCCACGGTGCCGGGCTGAACAGACGTGTTCCCATCTGTTCCCAGGATGATGGTGGTTTGGCTCATAGCCGTCCAGTTGCCCGCGGTGTTGTTCTGCTCTGCTGCCCGGAGTGGGTCGCCGTACAGGGCGGCCCCCTCTCGGGCCGAACCGGCGGATTCTTTCCTGAAGGCCGAGTTCACGACCACGGATCCAGGGGCCGCCGGAGCGGTGTTTTTAAACGTCCCATACGCTTTATTGCTGTCCAGTTCTCCCGGTTTATTTTCCGTGGAAGAAAAAGTTTTGCTCTCGTTGCAGGGAGCAGGCGGCTGAGGCGCTGGGTGGTGGTGAGGGGAAGCCGGCGGGCAGGCGGCCGTGTTGTCTGGTTTGCTTGCTGTAAGTCCCGCAGCTCCGTCGGGCTGCTGCGCCGGGATGTAGCCGGTGGGAGCGCTGGCCGGCTGTTTGGCCATTTCTCTCTGGTCAGAGAAATCCTGGAACATGGGAGTGACAGATCAGCAAAACAAAAGGCAGAAAAACGACCGAAAGCATGAAGCTGTGGTGAAGCTGCTGCTTTGGACCTAACAATACTCAATTCTCTTTCTGCAACATTTTTCTGCAGCATGTTCTGGCTGCTCTATAGTTTCAGCTCAAAGTACCCGGTGTGTGTGTGTGTGTGTGTGTGTGTGTGTGTGTGTGTGTGTGTGTGTGTGTGTGTGTGTGTGTGTGTGTGTGTGTGTATATGTGTGTGTGTTGGTGGGAGGGGGTTTGCTCGGCTTCTCCAGTTCTCGCTTTCTGCAAGATTCTTTAATTTTACGCCCCATTTCCCCCTCATGTCATTCAGCCACACACAATCCACTGATTTTATGGGCAATAGACAAGCTGCTGCAGGTCTCTTGGTATAGCTCCACTCTCCCCGGCAGGCATGCAAGATCACCGGCGTTACAGCAGTGAGCGGACCCGAGGCGGGGAATTACAAATGACTCCCTGAAATGCTGCTTTGAGGGATAGCAACCAGAAAATCTTCAGTTTTGAAAAAGAAAAAAAATCAACTTTGTCATTGATTAATGCTCAGAAGTGATTTAAAGTAGTGAGAAAACAAAGAACTGCAACTGGTTCGCTTATCGGTTATATTTAAAAAGAAAACAAGTACAATCAAAAATAGAAAAGTGGTATGATAAACAAACATACAGTTTTCTCGCGTCAGAACTTTAAAAAAGCCACACAATGGGCCTCTACAAGTTAGAAAAAACGGAATAGTAGGTGACAGAAAGAGAGAAAAAAGTTTTTAAATGTGGAGTTGCCGCAGCTGAAAATCAGCACAATGGAGAGTGTCGGAACAGCAACGTGCCAAACTGCATTGAAAAAGTGTCAATCAACAAGAACAAATCCCAGAACAAGTTCATTACACAGATAAAACAGCAGATAAAAGTAAAAAAAGTGTTTTCGAACACTTACCATATTTGGGTGTTTGCTGGCAAGCTGATGTCAGTTGTAAGAGAGGACTGGAAGCGGACTGCCTGTACCCGCGCAAAGCAGCGAGTGCAAAAGCTCTTCTATAGCTCCGTGGGAAAGAGTGGAGTTTGCGTCAGTGCAGAGCAAGGTGCCCTTCGCGTGACA
The DNA here is from genome assembly GCF_949606895.1 of Notothenia rossii. Lineage (NCBI taxonomy): Eukaryota > Metazoa > Chordata > Actinopteri > Perciformes > Nototheniidae > Notothenia > Notothenia rossii. The sequence continues at coordinate 31,621,001 of NC_136904.1, forward strand.
TTTTCTTGATAATAGGAGTTTGATAAATCATTGGCCTTGATTCGGATTTTTAAAGGAGCCAATACGATGAGGGGCGCGTGAGTCAGTGTGTGCGTGAATTGTGTGCGTTCTTGTTACGCACGGGCACGGCATGAACGCTGGACGGACTCTTTCTTTAATACACTTGTCTCTGGGGATGTGTTACACACACACACACACACACACACACACACACACACACACACACACACACACACACACACACACACACACACACACACACACACACACACACACACACACACACACACACACACACACACACACACACACACACACACACACACACACACACACACACACACACACACACACACACACACACACACACACACACACACACACACACACACACACGTTTGGGATAAAGATTTCCAGGTTTAGGATTTTATTGGAGAGGATCTAATGCAGCAGAGAGCACGTGTCTAAATAATACTGTGCTGAGTCTTGATTCTCTGGTAAAGTTACCATTACAGTAGCCACATACTGAAAGGGCCATTTGCACAAGATTCTTGATTTGATAGAAACACGTTGTTATATCCCGGCATAAACATTTAGGCCCGACAATGCAGAAGCTACACAAGCTACACAATAAATGGGGGTATTAGTTGTAGAGGTTTATAATAGTTGGACAGTTAGATAGACGAGGATGGTATTCGTACACATATTATCATACATAGACATACATTAACATGTAAGGTGTAATAAAATACACGGTCTAACACTATGGGCTATAAATGGTCTGAACTATAAATAGTTTTTCCACTTGGCAGGTTTTACGCACTAGAGGTTCTATACGTTCCTTCGTGCGTCAGCAATAGCAGCATTGATCAAGTTAAAAAAAAAAGTGGGCGAGGTCTTTATAAAGCTACTCATTTGTTAAAGTCTTACGCAAGAAGGAGGCCTCTTTTTTTCTTAAATCACGTGTGTCAGGAGGAACCAGAGCCAACCATAGAGCTTGGACTGTAAGCAGTAACAGCAGAGGAAAAATAGTGCCATGGAGATTCTAAAACGCTGCATTGCGCATACCATCCTCCAAGCCTGCCTTTAAACGCCCAATGTATAAGTCCTGTGTTTGGGAATGTATAGGCCTTTCAACAACAACAAAAGGCACAAACGTACTCGTTTGTATCATCAATTAAGGAAAAGTTGTATAAGTGTTCATTATAAACAGTTCAGGCCTCCTTGCAGAACAAAATAATTAAAAAAAAATACACAGAGCCGACACAAGGGAGGGAAACTTGTTTCGTGTTTAAATAGGACATTTTATTGCAACAAATTATTTGTGCTGAATAAAGCAGAAATATCTCCTCCCCTGTGATTGGCTGAGTCACACTGGTTGGTCGGACCTGACAGTCCAATTATAAACGTGTTAACGAAAAAAAACGAGGTAGTTGCTTAGCAACCACGATGTTTAGTTAGCTGTTTTTACAAGCGATATGCAGGCGAAAAATGGCATAGGAATAACATTTAATACAAATAATAATGATAAAAACCCATTGCCTAGTGGAATGTCTACAACATTTACTCAACAATTAATATCTAGCAAATATCCTATTTTTCTTTTTCTTAATGAATTAGTTTGAATAATTGTGCAACTTTTACCAAGATAAGGCTGGATAATGCTTAACATTAAAGAACAATGCTATGTCATCAAATAGTTTCAACTGAACCCCAAAGGCCTGTTGATACACTAAGATAAACACTTCGAAAAACATCTCATTAAAATAAAGAAGCGAATCTGCTGAGTGTTTTTAACCTTTTTTTTCACGACACCTGAGCAGGTTGGAGGCAGTGTCCCGGCTATGATTACTGCGGTTACACAGGGGTACCTCCGGCCGCTCGCTCACTGTGCACGCGGCGCTGCCTCCCTTGTAAATCTCCGGACGGCCCAGATAAGAGCTGCAGCGGTGTGTTAGCCGCCGCCTTCACTTTAATTACATTGTCAACACAGAATAATTGTAATTGATTTCTGCTCGTCTTCCAGAGTCCGCTGTACACGGACTAATGCACACACACGGCTATAGGGCCTAGGCCTACTCTACATTTGATTCCCTTGTGGATTTCAAAGAACTGACAGAACATGGGATGCTTTGTACACATCAGAAGAAAAAAGAGCACGTATATCGCAAATACGTTTCCTTCTCTAACGTGAGGAGAGTCCCTAAAATCCGTCCGTCTTGTTTTTCTCACAAACCTTTTTTCAATAGTTTATTTGTGAAGAGACTGCTGATCGAGGAGCTGAACTAACCTCCACGCGAGGGGTTTCTCGGTGTCTCCTCGTGCTCGTTAATTACATGAGCTCGTCTAATTAATTGATCCCTCCCACTGTCGCCTGACTGATAAGAAGTCGCATCCATCTGAATCGCCTGGGAAGCAGTGATTCAGAGGAGGAGGTCAGACAGGGGCCCGTGGCACCCATCATCATCATCATCATCATCATCATCATCATCAGTCTTGGACCTGCATTTCTGTTAGGGAATTTACGTAACAGCGTTAGAAAAACCGTGCTGTAATTGTACTAAGAATGACAGCTATACACGCGGTCTGATTTGTTCATGCAGCTGCTTTTTTTGAAACATACTCGTTTTTGTTGTGACTGCCTCATTCCAGGTAGTAGGGCAATTTAAATTATAGTCGGCCACTATTAGTAATACTCTAAATAGCCTACATCTTGATTTTGTAAAAACAACGTTTTTTTTTAGCAAAGTTAAAGGTGGGGTAGGTAATTTTGGAGAAACCAGCTCGAGTGCGCTAGAATTTGAAAATACACAGCCGGAAGAAATCTGCTACTTCCTTACAGAGCCCCTCCTCCAACACACATGAACGCGCACATGGCCAATGAGGGCACGAGATAAGTTTGTGCACAGATGGAAGGCTGACAGGCAGGTAGGCCATCCATTTAATTTAGCCGAGCCGTCTAAAATGATTGGTCGTGCTTTTTACAGTACTACGGCTTCCACAGATGACATTTTTTTATGGATTTTTTGTCAAAGCACTTAAGATATTCATTGCTATCGGGATGTTAAGAGCATTCCATGGAATATAAAAAAAGTGTATCTCGAGCCGGATTCTCAAACTTAGCTAACAAATATGAATCTTCCTTACGCCCTGAGGCAACATTTGACACTAGACATTAACAGACAACATTTTAAAGTAGTAATTCCACCACGTCTAAGGTAATTAATAGCTGACTATAAGGCAGTGTTTCCCCTATATACAAATAGTGGCGGCGCAGCGCCGCTGCTAGGGGGTGCCAGCCAGGTACCAACCAAAAAAAAAAAAAAATGTTTTGAATTTTTTTAACATTTTTTTTCTTTTCTTAAAATAATAATAAGTGGCGACCCTTTTTCATTTTTGATTGTTTGTTATGTGGATTTGTAGTATTTGTGTTACTGTATGTTCAATAAAGGTGTATTTTTGCTAAATCTTGAGACATTGCCCCGGACCCCCCTAGAGGATGTGACGTCCACCCCCCAATTCAAACATGTTCATACAATACTGAATACATTTGAAGCCATTTTGACGTCTATTACCTATGTCAATACGTTTCTGTTTTTGCAGTGTATTTGTCTTTTGTAGAGATTTTTCATTTATTCTTTACATATAAAATGTCGCCTAAAATCTCACCTAGGGCAGCAAATTGTCTAGAACCGGCCCTGGTACTAGGCGTCAAGAGCCTTTCTTGTGCAAACACATAGAAACAAATTGGCGGGGCGCACTTCGCACGCACTAAAAAATTCCACGCGCTCCGCGCTCACATTATGCTGGGCCCACATGCCTTAGCACCGCTGCTATGACTCCATCCTAGGGGAAACACTGTAAGGTGATTAAGAACATCTGCATGATAAAAGAAAGACAGCTGATTATAATTGTATTTCTTCAAGAACCACATATTCAACAGTTATAAGCCTTTACTTTTTTCCAAAGAATAGCCTGTATGCTCCATTTCATGTCAGTGTGCAGACCAGACTGTATTCAAATAATGGCAGAGGACACAGAAGTAGTGAACATACATCTCAAGAGATGCAGGCAGCAGGCAGCCAGCCGCAGTCTGTCACTCTTCCTCCTACTCCTCCTCCTCATCGACCACTACTCTATCCCATAGTCCAGGATTCATCATCTCAGGCAAAGAAGAAAAGGAACAAATATTTAATTGTAAGCAGAGCTTGCTCAATGAAGTATGTAAAGAGGCTTCAGTCAGCCTTTTTAAAGCTGAAATTCATTTTTCGTTGTCCCAGTAAACTCACGGAAGATGGATGATGCCTCCGGTGAGATATCATGTAGCTCAAAGTAGGACAATAAGGAGGAGAATGTGGAGGGAAATTAGGAGAAATACTTGGCAAAAGGACAAAATGTCTTTACGAAGAAATGGCGGACAGTTCGTCTCTGTGCTTTTCCTTTAGTTAGACATTTCGATGAGACAGGAGTGTAAAGGTGCACAATAAGAGTAATTTCAACTGTTAAGTCTGTGTGGATTTGGTTATTTTCAACTCACAAGACGTTTAAGTTTAAAACTGGGCCAAATTTTCAAAAGTTGAGCATTTTTTCGGACATTAGGTTATAGTTGTTTCAACAGACTGCATTTCAAGGTGCATCACATTTAAATTGAGTTAATGCCACTTAAAACAATGATTACATTTAACAATTTCAAAACCCTCCTTAAATGATGTACCAATGAATCAAATAAATAACAAACTCACAAGGAATCTCATATGTCAGCTGTTTTTTTTATTATTACAAGACACAAGATCAATTCTGAATACATGAATGTTCAGTTAAAAATGTGGGTTATATTTACTGTATGTTGTATCATGCAATAGCTGACATTATTGCAGGCTATAAATCAGTTTCCTGTCTCGGAGGTCAAATGTTACGAACAGCGAGCGCGGGTCCTTCTTGTTTTTACGCACAGTGATCTTTCCGTGGAGTTCCTCTCCTGAAAAAAATAAGAGATAAATATTAATCAGTGTAGTTCGTTCAAATTGCATAAAGGAAAAACCTTCACTGGAGTGTCCCTCCTCCTTTAAGTGTGAGTCACAGAAGGCCGGTGTTGAAGGGTTAAGTTGGAAAGATCTGGGACACGGTCGGCCATCCCTCCTGTGTGCAAATGTAAAATATGAAAAAAAAGCAGGACTTTGATTTGAGTTTCACGCTTTGAAGTTTCTCAGGACACTTGGTGGCAAATAAGATTGAAGTTAACTGTAAGACAGAGGGGAGAGTTGGTTTTTACCTCAAAGTTGATTTTGAAATGTCTTCCAATCAGGTGGCATTTATAATAATGGGGGGGAAGCCCAATAGCAGAAGACACATTCATTTAAATTGACAGCTGGAACAAAAAGATACTGTACTTGGACCATATATAGACACTGTAGCTGTTGCCATTTCCATATACTGATTGTATATACTCCACATGGTTCATAGGGAAGAACACTAAAATATACAAACACCTTCTGTATAAATAATGGCCCCTAAGCATGTTGATTCCTACCAAAATGATTACGTCCGGGTCACAAATAGTACGTTTTCTTTTGTAAATGGTAGCCTACGTTTAAGTCTTGAAATTGTTTGGTATTAGGTTTTTAGCAACCTTTACTGAAATAGAACCAAGTAAAACCTGTGCGGGGGAACAGTGTGGCTCATTGATGTATAATTCTAACAAATAATTAAATTACGATGTGTGTTTTATTTTCTCCACTTGGAAAAGGGTTGCTTTTGTTCTGGGATAGTATATATGTTAAGCTTCTTTCTTTTTTCAACAACATGTTTGAGAACAAATGGCTGAGAATAAGAGTTGTTGTTGACGTAGAGACAAATCAAATAATTAAAATCCTTAATCATAAAAAGAAATTCTGATTAGCATTCTCAGTATATATCAACCAAAACATCTACACCTTTATATAGTAGACTTTTAAAAAACATCAAAAGGCAGAAAAAATCAATCAGTGGGTTCATAATAAAAGAGAAATGAATAAATGCTCATAAAAATACATTTTCCTGACGCCCTGCAGCAGTACAGTGCTGCTGAGCTCAGGACTCTGCAGTACGAGCAAAGACACACACTGGTGCTTAATTATGATGTGTGTAAAGGCAATATGGTTAAATGTATGTTAATAAGCAAGATCGTGTGAGGGTGTATGTGGACGTGCTGAAGACTCCAGATGGCAGCGAGGAAGAAGTGCATTTACAGTACGACGCACGAGCGATCGAGAGGCCGGAAGAGGAGGCTGATGATTATGACGCATAATCACTCTGATTAACTTCACGTTTGAGTGCTGGAGGTAAATGAATGTTTACCCACACGGCAAACAAGCATCCTCTCACCCCCACCCTCCTCTCCGTGCTACACACTCTTCATAGCTGGAGGTTAAAAGAGGACGAGGAGAGAAAAATGCTGACTGACACTTTCTCCGTTGAAGCGTTCGCCATCACTGCTGTCACATCTCACTCGTTACCATGCCAACGCCGCTATCACAGAGTCTTTGCGGCTGGCGCCGCTCTCTGGGTTTGTAGGTCCATTGCAGAAAAATGGCAGATTGACTGTAAACTGCGGGTGCTTTAGTCAAAACTAGAGATAAAATATCCTGTTCAAAGTAAAAACTGTACATTTAAAAATACTGTCGTTGTACAGCATTAAAAAGTAACAAGAAACCAAACAATGGCAGAATCAAGACTTGGGTAAAGTATTTGCCATGGAGCTGTTGAGAGGGACCTCCTCAAAGTTCTCTAGTTTTCAAAAAAGGCACAGCATGCTTTCAGGGTAATAATCACAATGAATTTTAATAACCATATTGTGTAAAGACAAGGCTGGGACATCACCCCCTTGTAAGGAGCCTTGCCGGGGTATAACTACGGTAACCTCATTCAGGAAAGAGATTGAGGTTTGCCGGAAAGCATTTTAGGTAATAGATAGAGGCACTGCTTGAATGACTTTTTCAAGTTCAGAAGAAGAAAGAGACAGCTGTGTTTTAACATGACCGGATGACAGAAATAATTAGCAAATGAAAGTTAAAGGCCCAAACATTTAAATATCTGGCTTTCTGGCTGAGTGACTCAGCTTGTTACTGTACACAACAGTTTTAAATGTTGCAAGACTGGTACAGATGTAGTCTATAACACGAATGTAGACGGGGCCTATCTTCCACTCCATCACCAACTTGCATCGCATCCATGGTCAATCATTGACACGATACAAACCAAACTACAATTTCAATGAACAATTATGTGCATTTGAATACAGAACCTGTAGGCAGGGGGACATGATTTAGTTATCAAAAGTTTGAGCAGTCTATGTTTGCGGGTACACCCATTGGCTATCATCTGATGACTTTCGATTATTATTATTTGTATCTTATTATTATTTTAACTCTTAACCAAGTGAAGCCTGGCTACTTGGTAAACAATACAGCCCTAATTATGGTCTCTGAACTTTAACTTTGTTCTCCCATGTAAAAATGGCTAGCCCGATCCCAGAAGCTAATTTGTTGTTGGACCAATAGCCGATGGGTTGCAATGTTGACCCATCTGTAACGGAAACGTTCACACAGAGGCCTGGTTTGTGCTTTCTGTTTTGTTAAACACTGCTGATCTCTGTTCATAGGCTAATGTTAAGGATGTACAAAAAAAAACATATATTCAAACTCATTTGGATTTCTTTCATTTTATAGGAATATAAAAAAGTAGCCTCAATTTACCCTAGCTATGGTAACAGCAACAGAGCCCGATGCTCATGGGAGTCACTGATGGCTGCAGTCCAAACTCAAGTTGGCAAAAAGCTGTTTAAGGTCAAAGAAATAATTGTTTGACATTTGGTGAACTTTTTGGAAAGTAAAAGGTGTGGGACCAAGAACGTTTGCCATCAAAATAACTGCAGAAAAATGTCCAACTAACCCCTCATGTTTCACATTAAAGTACTGAAACATATCAACCGGATGTCTGCCGCGGTTCGACTTCAGCAGCTCTGCTGTAATCAGTCAGACCCAACTCCCCCTGGAAGAGGCTTCAGTAAACTGGCCACTCAGATGCTGGGAGAAAAAGTTAACCATGTGTGGAAATGAGTCGGGGAATGGAGGCGGCCTTTCACCGCGATGTCGTACATCAACATGCCAGTGTCATTAAGCACAACCAGGCCCACAGAAACAGCCGAACCCAGCCTTCCTCCATGAAATTACACTGGAAATACAAGACTCGCATTACTGAATAATTTCAACTGTTGTCATTTACATTCAACCAGTCACACGCCTACAGTATGTGTAGCTCCTGCAGTGGGGGCTGGAGGTGAAGTACTACAGTACTGAGGCTCAGCTTTTTTACAAAAAAACACCATGATGTTCTTCAACAGAGCAGATTGGTTAAATCTGAGTTTTATCTTAACAATATTTCCAATTAAACAGGAAATTCCAATTATTTTATGCTAGGCGTATTTACTATCGGTATTACTCACTGTCCCTCTCTATCAATAGGAGGGAAGGACTGAGAGCTACATTAGCTTTATGTTGCATTCCACAAATGATTCAAATGTTCATAAAAGCGTAAGGAAAAAATGTATACATGAAAAACAAAGTGAAAAAGAAAAAACATTTATCTACAATGCTCTTAGGATTCCTATCTGTTAGAGGAATAATTCAAGCATAGAATGCACCCACTTCCTCTTCAGCCCCTCTCTGAAACGGCACTGATGCTCACGGTCACATTTCAGACACATCTGTTTGATTTCCTCCCTCTTGTCTACCTTCATTTCATCTGTTGGTACTTCTCAGGCCTTACTCTTCAGGGAAGAGCTAAGAAGCCAAGCGGATGGCGGGTTAATCCCATGCACCAGTGTGTAGACAGAAAACCAGTATATTGAATTATAGGCCGGAAGAAGCTGAAGGTTGGCTCGGCCCCTGATGTTGGAAAGCTCAAGGACCTTCGGAGTTCAAACAAGGGGCCAGGGCGAGAGAGTTAGTGAGCCTGGACAGGTGAGAGCGGGGGGAATGGAGATTTGAATAAGCTACAGCCCCACTCGGGACAGGGGAGGTGACTCATGAAAGTGGGAGGCAACAAAAACCATCTGACTGTCCAATGGAAGTCCTGACAAGAACAAACGCCCATGGTGCAGGTAACCAGGCCACGGCCTCACCTCGAGGATCATGGGACTGTCTTGCAGGAGAAAACTAAATGTGACCTCCTTTTCTATGGTTACATTAAGTAAGGTAATGCTGTGAATAAATGGACCCTCCTCTTCAATACTGGTTTTACAGAAACGCATCAAAGCATGACAAATGATTCACTGTTTAATTTATTACGCTGCCAGCCGGGAGAATTTGCAGGGATGTTTTGTTCCAGCCTGCTGCGTGGCTTCTCTCTTCTGCCGGCACCTCCCACAGAAGAGCATCCTCGGAGTTAATTACTGCTGCACTCCTACAAACACATCAAATAGGATTCGTTCTCCACTTTGATAAATCACCACAGACAGTCGGTATTAGAACAAACCACTGGATGTTTTTGGCCTGCCCCTCGATACAGCCGTTCAGAGCTGGAGGTGCTTCTCAGTCAACACCAAGGAGGAGAGGCCAGTGTGTGTGTGTGTGTGTGTGTGTGTGTGTGTGTGTGTGTGTGTGTGTGTGTGTGTGTGTGTGTGTGTGTTTGTGTGTGTGTGTGTGTGTGTGTGAGAAAGTTTTATCATCTTCAAGGTGACTTTAGGAAGTTTCCTCTTACAGCCAGAGGGAGTTAAGTATAGAACTATGCAAGTACTCTTGTGAATTTCAGCGTGTAAAGGAGCAGCGCGTGTGTGTGTTGTAAAGTACTCCATAGGGGCATAGCAGGCAGCCAGTAAAGGCTGTTAAAAACTCAATTTCTGGTTTACGGCCCCTGGAGGAGGCTGTGGACCGTCAGGGTGCCGTTGTGGATCGAGGACATCAATAACCTGCCGCTCACTCCCTCACTTACACACTTCCACATTCCTTTTGTACTTTCTTTAATATTTTCCTCCTTAAACTTGGCTAGACTCAGCTATGGATAGGAACTGGCTGGTTCTGAGCTCAGACTGTGAACATGTGTGTGTTTGCATGTGTCAGAATGCCTTCAGGTAACTCCAAGAGCCCAAATGCTCTGCTGAAAGTGGTTTGTGTTAGGAAAATGTTTTTTCATCTTACATTAACAATTTTGTAAAAATGCATTTGATATACTTCTCACGGTGTATCAACTGTAGGAAGGCTATAGTATACAGACAAGGGGAAACAACTGCCAGCTGGTGGATTTGAACCATTAACATTTTGGCTAAGTGGCACTAATGCCCAAATGAAAGGTTGTATTAGCGAGACCCTCCAGAAAAACGCGGGCCAAAATCCTTAATTATGCGGGCTAAAATCATTGATTATGCGATAAAAATGCGGGGTTTTTATGTGATTTTATGCGGGAAAATTGCGGGAAGTTGCGTAATATGCGGAAAGTTGCGAAATATGCGGAAAGTTGCGAAATATGCGAACAGTTGTGAAATATGCGGGAAGCGGAAAAAAGGTGATTATTCTCCCGCACCCTGTTACTAGGCTACTACTGAATGAAAGGGAGCACTTTTAAAGAGTTGCTATGATAAACAAGCATACTAGAAGCAAGCTACATCACAGAAAGACACACACACACACACACACACACACACACACACACACACACACACACACACACACACACACACACACACACACACACACACACACACACACACACACACACACACACACACACACACACACACACACACACACACACACACACACACACACACACACACACACACACACACACACACACACACACACACACACACACACACACACACACACACACACACACACCTACCTCCTCCTCATTCTGTTTTCATTCTTTTTAATCGTTCGTTATCTGACCAGCTTCAATATTGTAGGCTACTCACCTCGTTTCTTGCAACCCTCGAAAGGGTTTTGGAGGTTGAAGCCTCTGTGAGCGTGAGTTGCTTGGCTTTCTTGTCCGCAGCAGAAACCATTTTTGAATGTTTGAGCGAATCGAAGTGGGTATTCACAGTCGATTTCCTTTTATGCTCCAACACACAGTTGCACGGGGTACAGAACAGTTTCCCCCCAATTTCGTGCAAGACATTGGGGTACTGCTTTGCCCGGTCTTTAGCTGAAATGTTCGTGGGTAAATGTGATGGATTCGATTTGTTCATCTTGGTGTGTGAATTCCACACCTTCACACGACGGTGTTTGCCTTCTGTGATGCGCGGGCTGATGACGTTGCGTCATCATCACTACTCGTCAAGACGAGTTAACTTTTTTATTTTTTTTCTCAACTTTGTGTGGAAAAATGCGGGGATTATGCGGCCTTTTGATAAATATGCAGACTTTTAAAAATCTGCGGCATTTTGCTGATTATGCGGGAAATTCTGCGATCGCAGAATCGCGTTTTTCTGGAGGGTCTAATTAGCTGTAAAGTGTCTCTACTGTAGGCTGTTTTGATTATATGTACAGCACTTTGGGTCGACCAAAAATCGTTTATAAATGTGCTATATAAATAAAAGTTGATTTGATTTGATTTGAAAAGTGTTCACCTTCTTTCGAGCATTAATGTGTTCGGTAGTGCTACATGGCTAGCTTTGTTTGCATGGTTCGTCCGAAATAAACGATAACTGTGATTTCAAGTTAATGAGCTAAGAAGCAAGGTATGGTCAGCGCAGACACCTATACCCCCTTTAAAATTGTTGGAAAATTAACCCCACTGCAATATCCGCCATATGCATGCGAACATTTTTGCAGCAACACAAACACGCCAAGAGGTGAAGTTATGCATGACGTATAAGACCCGTCTCCCTTCAGTTTTCAATTATAGGGAGATTAACTATGGAAACCAGACTGTTTCATGTTTATTTTGACGGTTCATTTTAACATGGGGGTCTGTTGCCCCTTTCACACCAACGCAGTTCCGGTTCTAGCTCTGTGCTAGAGCTTTTCTGGTTCGGAACCGGTTCTTCTTTTCAGCCCCCGCTTTGTTCACACTGCCCAGAGCCCGACTGGTGCTGCCGCTGCTGCGTCATGACATCACCGTTTACGTCGCTGAATTTCTACCCAATGGCGCTCAATACAACAACAATGGGGGACTGCGTCAGGTCGATGATCTTGTTGCTTTTAATCATACGAAGCCAGATTAAATTAAATAACGACTTCTCCAACCTTATACTTTTCTCCAGAGTGCCGTGGTTCATTGTGTATTCATGTGTTTCAGCGGCATTTACCGACCGCTGCAGTGCTGGCTGCTCTTCCACTGGAGTTTATTCTCCCGTTAACTCACAGCAGCGGCCGCTGTAAAGTATTCACTGTCTGACTCTCACACAAGCAGCTGATACATATCCCCAATTCCCCATAAGTGAATGTGTTTCAGTCTGAATTAACGCTGTTTGGCATCACAATGCTGTTATGAAAGTTTCTCTGGTATAAAATGGGGGATGTTAGCATAGCAACCGAAGCTAAACTGACTATCTTGACTACTTGTTGTTGCTATCCTATTTTTTCTACAGGCACATTTTACAGGCGTATTTTTCATTATGATTCTACTTGTGATAGTCGGACATGACAACCTGTGCACTGTGCAGCCCATGTATTGATTCCATATGATAGCTGCTATAATACAAAACAAAACGTCTGCCTGCTCTCCACAATGATCAATAACAGCGAACGGATGGTCAAAGTAAGGCACAAATAAACAGAATCACATAAAGCCTGGTTAGTGTTGCATGACTTTCTAAAGTGTGTTTTTTTTTTTATAAATGTGTGATTGCGTTCTAGTCACTTTGCTCAGCGCTACTGCTTGTTACACTTTTATTTGCCGTAGGCTACTCGCCATAAACTGTTAGCTCAGGTTAATCTCGCCCCCCTCTGACGTAAGCGTGACGTATGCGGTTCTTGCTTCTAGACCGACCATTTTTTGGTGCTTGAAACAAACCGGATTCTAGAGCAAAGAGGCGGCTCCGCTGCGCTGTGAACAGGAAAAAACTGTGCTTTTCAGGCTCCAGCTCCGAACCGGCCCTGGAACCGCGTTATTGTGAAAGGGGCAACATGGATTGACTCGCTTTTGTAGCCAGCCTCAAGGGGCCGTTTTAGGAAATGCGTTTTTTGTTACTTATTTTTGAGCTTTGAACTTAAGAAGAGAAATAGGGAGGGAAAAGTTATTCATGTTGTAACTTTGTGATGTGTATACATACAGTATTTGTGAAAAATCAAAAGGAAAACAAAACACCAAGTCTCTTAGTAAGGCATTGATCCTTCACAAGGTGTTGATCCTAAAACATTGGTCAAGAATCACCCATAGGTGTCCTACGTCTTTGAAAAGTAACTGGAAATGCCACATGTATGATATAATTGACATCATGTTCATCAAGCGACCATTCAGAACTTTCTCGAGCCCTGTACGGATGCATCTGCATTCATGATGTTTCTCTGCTCTGCACAATTGAAAGAGGGAACAGAGCCTGACATTCTGCACCAGATAATAAAAATAAATCTGTCTCCGTTTCGCCCTGCAGCTTCCCGCGTCCGTACTGTGTTAGCATACTGTCGTGCTCAGCTCTCAGAGTCAGCTGTGTTTATCTGAGCCAGCGGAGCGTGAATCCTGCGATAGCGTTAGAGCAGCGTCAGAGGTTTTGATGTTCTTATCGCCCAGGCTGAGCGTGGCTAAGGGCCCGTCGGACATCAAGCATCTCCGTTCCATTTGTTACAGTCGACTCAATCTAATATCTGGTCAGCAAGTGGACAGCTCACACAGAGGCTCATCCATCCCCACATCAGCAGACACAACTGCGATTCCCACTATGATAACGAGCACAGAGCCAGAGTAGTAAGCATCTTTTATAGTTTTGTTTCAATGGTAATAATAAAAACATATATTGTCCTGTATTTAGTTAATTGCTAAACCACTCAGGGATCAGGAAGGTACTTCCTTGGATAAATACCGAGTATGTATACAGTTGTACTCCAAGTATGAGTTGAAAACTATGGATAGAAAACCTCCTGAAATCCTCAAAGTCTCAAAAATGAAAGCCAGCTTGAAGTGCCTTAGTTATTTTTCATTTTGCCTCAAAGTTTTTGCTACTGTTTGTTTCACTTTGCGTTAAAGCCAAACTGTGTAAATTTTTTAAAACAGACAAAGTTGAAGCTTGAAGATATAGATTGCCACAGTGACACGTCCTAAAACCCATAAATCTATCGATACGATCTACAATTCGAAAATTATAAAAGTAGGGTAGACATGTGGATATTATCCGATTGAACAAAACGTGATCCGTCTCTTAAATGTACTGTATGTCAACCACAGACCTTATTTCGAGCTATTTTCCAAAATCCTATGGAGAAATTGCATTGCTTTTTTGTCGAAGGAACCGGAAGGAGTTTACTTCAGGGATTTAGGACGCGTCACTGTGGCACTCTATTGCAACAGTATAACAAGATATGTCAAATACTTAACAGACACTGAAATACCTCAAGGCCAAAACACTGCTTTCTGGTAATTGTGAGAATCAGTTTTGTTATTATTGTTTTGTTTTTTAAAAAAAGTTTTGGGTAGTATCTGCCCTGTTGGCAATGCCAGATTTGATCAAAATGGTAAAAACACGTCTGCTAAAGTTATCAGGTTTGTGCCCAGATGATGACACACTAAAGTAAAAGAGCAAAATGTGACACAAGATGCTCAGCCATGTCTGCTGGAGTTTGAACCTGTTATTTCAGAGAACAATTATACAGCTACACCTCACAGCTAAAACGTTTAATATTCTCTTAATCTTCTCACACGCTGATTCTATAAATATTTCACTGGTCAGTTGCAAAGCGCTCCTCTTGTAGCGTGTCATGATTCAGAGAGCTGCAAGCGGCTATCAGATGAAGTTTTACATGCTGTCTCTGATGGCTGAATGTGATTTGTTTTGATCCCTCGCTGTCTCTGTGGGTGACAGATAACGGGTGTCAACCAGCCTGACTACATCTCCACCACAGACAGATTACCTGCCGCGGCTCGCTATGACACACTACCAAGCTCCACGAGAGGAAAATAAAATCATGAAAGAAAGTAAATCCATACCTCGCAAACATAAATGAAACACATAATGGAGCTTATCCACACATGCAAACTCTTGGACAAGTAATATGTTCATGAGAGTTGACAAAGTAAAAGATCTTAATGTTCTGTTGAAAAAACGGTTTGTTTCCTAAAGGGAACATGGACTGTGTGTTACTGACCTGCTTGAACAGAGAAAGGCTTCTCCAGTAGGAAGATTGTCTGTTTCCAGTGTGTCTTTGTTGCCTGAGGACCCGTGGAGAACATCAACTAGTGCAACATAGGGAGAAAAAAACAGCATTGGCGTCACAAATAACGCTCCTGACAGCTAGGAGCACTTTGTCACATTGTGGATTTTGCAAAAACTAAACCACTTTTAAATGTTTAAGCACATAAAATCTATTTTTAGTAATGGACCACTTTTAAAATTAAATTTGGATAAGTTTCTGGAAAATTCGACAGAAAACAATAGCAATGAGCCCTAATTTGAGCACATAAGCAACCATGCTATGCAGAATTATGTAGTTTCTTGTGAGCACATATTCAATAGTTACAGAGAGCAATACAATTTAAAAGTGGATTATATTTATAAGTAGTTCTTGTGTAAAGATGATATTTTTTAGGAATAAAGAAAGGAAGAAGAAGAAAAAAAACCTGTTTTTAAAAACAGGAAAACCTACTGGAGATCCTGAATGAGTATTGTTGAGCTTTAAAAGGAACAGCACAAGTCCTTGGTATCAATCTTCTACTTTGTGGTGTCTGTTACAGTCAATCCACTCTTACACTTCTGTGTCTAAACCTTTATAGCCTAGCCTGCACTGCAAAATAAACTTAACCTGCATTTATAAAGCAAACAGATAATAACATGATACATAGTTGCCCCCTTAGTTTTCTGGATGATCCATAGTATGCAGTTTGAGTCTCAGGTACAAAACATTTTTGTGCAATCAAAAGGCATATCTGTATTGCTCATGGAGCTTGGCATCGGCTGTTCCAACTGGCCGGCTCTGTTGGGTAAGTGCTTATATCAGCAGTCGGCTAGGACGCCCGTCGATTGCCTGCGAACGCCTCAAGGAGGAGGGACACGCTAAAGCGTGAACATAATTGAGTTTCCGTTAAATGGCTTGGCTGTTGCCGATGCTGCTTACCTTGTTGCTGCAGCCTTTGTCAAAGAAAATGTCAAAGTAGCCCACAATTGCCTGCAATGAAATATGAGGGGCGTGTTAGAATGTGACAATATAATAAACATCTGGATTTGTTTGACTACATTGCAACCCTGACATGCAGAGCTGAGAGAGGCAGGACGCAGAAAAACTCTCAGGGTTTTAATGAGCAATGTAAGCTAAATGAGCTGCTGTGTTTAGGAAGAAGGCAGTAAAACCAAACTGAGAATAAAATTCACCCTCAATTATTTACAGGTATCTTTTCACTACTTACCAACCCTAAAGACAAATAGGAATGTTGGTTAGGTGGCTTGCCATGCTCACCATGTCATTGTTGTGTGTGTGTGTGTGTGTGTGTGTGTGTGTGTGTGTGTGTGTGTGTGTGTGTGTGTGTGTGTGTGTGTGTGTGTGTGTGTGTGTGTGTGTGTGTGTGTGTGTGTGTGTGTGTGTGTGTGTGTGGTCTGGAGAACTTTGTTGGCTACCCAGTTAAAGAGACAGTGGGTATTGACTCATGTGAGAACTGCACTCTGCAACCCTCCTTCCTCTCCAAACCAACGTGGTTTCTCCTTTAGGCTGAGTCAACAACAACTTTGCTCACCTGGGAGACTTGTCATTGTACAAAAGAAACAAATTATGAGGCAGCCGGCAACAACATAAAGGCAATTTTGCTGACAAGAAAAAAAGGTTGGTATGTGAAATTAGCAAAGGTGGCAACTTTGGTGACAGCGTTGCAGTAATGTGAAAACTGAGGGGGGAAAAAACCAGGGGGAACAAAATACCAATGTGGTTTTGTTCTAACTGAATATGATTGTGTGTTCAGCTGAATAATGCTTAATAGGGTAAAGCTAATTACAGAACTGACATATCTATGCTCCATTATTAAAGAATCAATTTAAATGTTGATAAGAGTTTTGAAAACCAAGTAAGGAGTAACCGACTAGTCTGAAACTGAAAAAAAGCTTATTTTGTTGTTAGATGTGACCAAAAATGATACAAGTATGTACCTTCATATTGGGTTTTAAATGTCACTAATTGCCTTATTGGAAATGGTGTCTTACTTGAAAAAGATACAGTCTACTGATGTGGATTTACAGAGCTATAAACACAACTGAGTGAAACCAATTCACACATCCAAAACAAACTGAGGGAAGGTCCAGGGCCAGAGTGCCTGCAGGTGACCGCTGTCAGATATGTGAGGTAAAAACTAGCCCCCAGGCTCGTCTTCCTCCCATTTCTCCCCCCACTGGAGGAAGAGAGGCACTCTATCAATCTCAGGAGCGCACTTGTAGTGGCAATGATGCAGAACTAATAGCTTTTAATCCTGACGCAGCTGACAACTTGGAGGCCAGCTCTCCGAGACAAAGAAGAGCCGAATCAATGCAAGAGAGGGAGAGTGCAAACTAGAGGGACAGAAGAGAGGAACGGGAGAGGCAAAGACAGGAAATAACACAAGAAAAGGTGAAGAAATGTTAAAGAAATAGGGGAAACCAGGATAGGGGAGGTGGCTTAAGAAAATATAAAGGCTGTGGAAGTGGTTTCTTTTTTAGAGAAGCTAAATCCAATACCATCTGTTCACAGCTTCAGTAAAAGTCTCACAAATTCTATTTTTAAAAATGTGCATGCAAAAAGAGCACATTTTCACAAAGCATTCACATACAGCACACATAAATATACACACATGCAGACTTGATAATCATGATGCCATCAGAAGCCATGTTCAACACACTCCCCGCACAGAGGCTTCAATCAACCTTTATCGACTGAGACAGGCGGGGGCGGCGCGCTAACTCACAACTAAACCGCCAGAAAAGAACCCAAAGTGGATAAAAGAGCATGTCAACCCAATGCAATTATGGCTTTTAATGAACGTTACAGAGAGGCTCGGTACTGAGGTAATTAGGAAATTAGCAGTAATTACTCGTCAGGCAGAGCGGATTCACCTCTCTCAGCCGGAGAGGCAGAGATCATCCTCAACGCGCCTCGCTGATGACAACGCCTCGTAAGCGAGATTGATTGTCACTTCTACATTGTGCAACTTTCACACGAGCAGCGAGACGGGCAATTAACATTTAGGCCACAGAGTGAAACTTGCAAATACAAAGCCAGCGGAGAAGTGGGGCGCCTTACTGCTCCATTAAAATGACATTGAAAAGAATAAAAAGGTATGCCACTTCCTCATGCATAACACACAGAGGTAAAAGACCTTGATGACTCACAGCTGACACAAACAGGACAAAGCCTACAGTTGGTGATCACAGGCTTGTATTGCTTTGGTTTAAAAGTTGTCTGAGGGAAGAATCTTTGTCAAATTTCTTGGGGGCCCTTTAAAGGGATTTAATGGAGTCTTTTACGGCTCGCAGTAAAACGGTACAACTTTAAATCCAGCTGTTATTCAACTGCAGCTATCTTTGCTTGATAAGATTTAAAAGCCACTGTGTAAAAAAAACAGTAAATGTGCTGTATTACCAAAACAATGAGCTAAAAGAGAATTTATATAAGCAGCCCTTTCCCATTTCACAGTCATATGATGTATTGTTTAAAATTAGGTCTGTCAAGATCAGGGCTGCCAACACTCACGCATTGAGCGTGAGAGTCACACAATTAACCCATATCTCACGCACTCACGCCACAGTTGCCTTTCCTCACGCCAAGTTTTCATCCCAAATAAATGTATATAAATATAAAAATAAAGTGAAGGAACAGCAAACCGAGCGGTCTACGAATTGAGACGGTCTTCTGGCTTAGTTCAGTAAAGTTGGAACGATATTGGAAGATTCTGATTTCACGGATCAATAACTCATGAACAAAACGTTATTCAGACACAAATGACGTCTCCTAAGTACCGTGGTAAGGTTGACAACGAACTACAATCACATTTTGATTTTAAAAAAGCCAATACGCGCCGTCCTCCGAGCTGGACACATTACATTGGTCTCTATCCGCAGCCGGAGAGGAAACGAGTGCTCTGCTCAGGGACCGTCTGCAAAGTGCAACTCCGAAAAAAGAGAATACAATAATATTCAATCACTATTATACAGCTTATTACTATCAAACTCACTGCACACATCAATAGTCTCCTGTGTGTCATTCATCAAGGAGTTTGGAAGAATATGCTTTTGAATAATTGTGGGGAATATTTATAATGTAAAATCTTCAATAAATATGGCATCATCTTCAATAACTTTACTATTATACAGTATATTTCTACCAAACTCACTATTTGCATTGTTGTTGTTAGCATCTGGTTAGCTTAACGGATATTAAAAGCTGTTTCTAACACAATGAGAGGGAGAGCTCTGTCCTGTCAGACTGAGAGAGATAACTACAGCTCAGTGAGGTAAGGGACTCTCTGTTTAGATAGTTATCTTTAGTCTAGTTATCTCAGTGGGTCTCAAACGTTTTGGTCACCATTTATGAGAATAAATGAAAAACAGTTATACTATATGACAGTAAAACAAGAATACAGTTTAAAGGGTGAGTGATTTGTAAAATATCCATAAAGAAAAAGAAAATCTGTTTATAATTCAGTTTCATATGGGTGTTGAGAGATGTATCCTTAAATTCATTTTGCTCTCAAAATGCACCAGGTTGATGCATTTAACTTCAATATTTAAAAAAAAACATCTTCCCGGGGGAGCATGCCCCCGGAGCCCCCTAGAGGTGGTGAGGACTCCCCCCACTTGTAGCACTTTACCTCTGCTTACACCTATATGCCATTTTATATGCTGTGAGCTGGTTATCGAGCCTTCATTGTAAGAGTCGCGGGTACACTGTGTATGTGCGTATTCCACTGTAGCGCCCGGTACATTAATGGGAAACCCTAGTTTGTACATGTTCATTACATTTGTAACACTGTACACATGAACGTTTCTTTTTTCGGTTCACCAAAAGAAAATCTCATTCCAAGCTGAACTCAAATGTTGGCAGCCCTGGTCAAGATTAATCTAGAAACCTTAAAAGCCTTTCAAAATAATTAACGCAAAATAATAACACTACCAAACTTCCTACCGTGATTACAGCACGGATGTTTACAATGAATTTCATGGCAAAGAAAGCCGAGAAATTGGCGGTGACTGGAGACCATTGGACATCAGTAAGAACCATCTCTACCTTGGTGTAACTGCACACCTAATCCATGACAAATGTTTGTCACAAACTCGTTCTCCTAAGGTGAGGGGATAACGGTGGAAAGGCGTTTTTTCCAATCCAAGTGATAAACAGTTTCTTGAAGTTGCACAGGAGTGGTACATAGCTGACAGGGTAACCACTGTAAGAGCAGATAGTGCTGCAGTTTAAAAGTAGCACCAAAAATGCTACCAAACAAGCACATGCTCTGTGTAGCGCATATTGTACAGAGCAGTGGCTTTCCGTAACGGCGTCATTGTCTATGCTTTAGCTAAGTGCCAGAACATTTTAGGACTTCATGCCAATAATTCAAAAAACATCTTATAACAAGGTATAACAAAAAAATAAAATGGTATTTCTCTTACCAGTTTGTCGTGTATGTTTTATTACAACAGCACACGTGTATTTACTAGAGCTTTAAACTAGTGATCAATCATTCATTTGTAATCGATTGACACCACTAGTAAAAATGAATGCAGTCTTGTTAAACGTTTTATTATTTTTATATAAATGATCAACCCTGTTATTATCTAATAATTCCTGTCATCTCTGACAGATTGAGGCCTCTATATCCGAGCACATGATGGAAGAAGGGAGGGTTAAAGGAGCAAGAGAGACGGACAGACATTAGAAGGAGAAGAAAGGGTAAACTTAAAACAGAGAGACACATACACACACCAAAACAGCACAAATCAGAATGAGAGCTTTTCATTTTCATCAGCATTTAGCCTTGGCCCCCCGGCTCTGCTGTGATAAGTGATGACAGTGGACTTCCTGGCGGCCCACTGAGGGGGCTTCACACTGCAGCTCTCCGGCCCACATTCTCTGAGAAGAGCGGGGGGAAAATTAATAATTATCATCATGGATAACACCAACAGGGAGCAATTCATCATCGCTCCCCTTTCGCCCGGCTGTGTGTCAGCGAGCTGCGTGGCCCGGCCAGATACTATTATACGACGTAGGGAGGGGGGGTAGGGGGGAGGTAATGGGAGGGGCGCTGGGGGGGAGGGAGGGAGCGGGACAAGAGGGGGCTAATGCGCTTTTGATGGGGTTTATCCAGGCGCGGAGGCTTCAAGCACGACCGCCTCACACACAGGCGTGTTGGTGTGAATACAACCCCCCCCCCCCATCTAACGTCCTCTATCTCCCCCTCATCCAGCAACTGCTGCCACTCCGGTGAGGTGGAGCACCAATCCACCTCGGCTACAGCACACCTCCAGCCGGACATTGGTGTTGCCTCTCAGCATTTTGTTTACTGTGACAGTTACAGTAGGGCCAGATTCACACAGCTGGCTGGGGTAAGCTGCATCACTGAGCTTTGTTCAGGTAATCCCAAATAATTAAAACACTGGAATTTTAATTAAACCATCTCAAATTCTTCCCTTTGATGAACAAATGTAACCAAACAGAAGAGAAATTCTTATAGGCACCTCATGGTCAACATGCCATATTGACAGTGTTGTGCTAGTTACTGAAAACCAGTAACTAGTTACCATTACTAGTTACTTCATTTCAAAAGTAACAAATGCGTTACTGTGAACCGTAACGCATTAGTTACTTAAAAAAAGGGCTCCCATTAATGCCCTTATAACCTTCATTCGGGTACTGTTATTGCATTGGAGAATAATACAATCTGTTGATCAAGAAATAGCAATAGAAATAGTAGAAATAGCCTGCATGTGTTCTACAACATACCGTCCAATGGCTTTATCAACTTTTCCCTGGCCAGCAGTCCCTCTGTTAAAATCCAGCCGCTGTTGCTTAGGTGGAGGTGTAGTGGCGTCGGATGAGTCTGGGTCTGTGGTCTTAGCTACTAGCTTCGCCCCAGCATGTTGTTTCTACAGATGTTTCAACAGATTTGAATTGCTGTTTTGGGCAGTAGATAGGATCTTTGACCCGCCAAGACACAACTTACATTTAACTAAAACGTTCTTTTCTTTGTGCTCGACAAAAGTGAAATAGTGAGAATATCTCCAGGCGGAGAAACTCGACTTGAGCTCCGCAGCCGCCATGACAGTCTTGTTAGTAAACACAAACACGCCCACAGCGCGTCTCCGCATGTGACACAGGAAGTATCTAAGTACAATTACTCAAATACTGTACTTAAGTACAATTCTCATCTCTGTTCGCCTCGCTGTTGGCGCCGCTCACCAACGTCTGGGAGACGAGACTATATACAAAAAATAACGGAGTAACGCACCATGTAGTAACGGTAACTGAGTTAAAAAAATAACGCGTTAGAGTACTAGTTACTGCCAAAAATAACGGCGTTACTTTGTAACGCATTAGTCCCCAACACTGTATATTGGTGCTTGATAAACAGAGAGTATCAGAAGCAAGAAGATGATTTGTGTCTGTAAGTTTTCAATAGTGGTATTCACCCATCACCACTCTTGGTAAAGGCTAAGTTTCCTACAGCAGCTATGCACTTTAGCTATAGCTATACAGCTGCAGGGATTCCAGATGACAGCTGTCTATGTTATGATTTGGAGAGTTGTGGGTGGCCAATGCTCCTTTCCATGATGTTTGCAGTTCCTTACAATCCCAACTATCCCTTACCATTCACGTGTTGAGGGATACTTGGCACTTGTCACAAGTATTTTAAGCCACCCAGTTGCCACTAAATAAATGCTGGATCCTAATAACCCTGAGGATATTGTTTATATAGGAAGAAATCTTCTCATCTTAGAAATTCAGAATTTTTTTCGGGCTGTTTTCTCCGGGGTTCAACTAGCAGTATCTTGGTTGTAGGTTCCTGAAGGTCCCTGGTGTGGTGTCTCTGGTGTGCCACACAACACAACATCTTATCACAAGCCCTCAGCCCACTTCTATTATGAACCCGGATTCGATAAAGACAAAAAACATTACCGTTTGTCACTAGAAATGTCGAAGACTTGCTTTAAAATATAAAAGAGTACTACAGGTTAAGGGATGCATTCTAAAAAAGTTGTCTCATGATGCATAGTTTTTAAAAAAGGGTCTAGGTTTATGTGGAAGAACCAGAGATATGGTATTTTTAAATGCATCCATTGAATAATTCCAATGCTTGACAACGGAACGACTGTTGAGCAATTCCACCATGTAATATTCTTGAGCAAATAACAGTGAACAAGCAGTATGCTTATGGAGAGCTGTAAACGGACGATGTGCAAATCATTCACTTTAATTGTATTCTCGGATGTTGATATAAATCAACAGATGTCCAGAGTAAATAGCTTGCTGAAACAATTCTTGATTACAGTTAGGTGATACACTTCATCTGAATACTATACTGTCAAGAGTTAAAGAGTATTTTTCCATATTAACAATTCCCTTCTTAATGTGCAGAAAGTCAACCTTGAAGGTGACGAGTGCCTGCCCCATCAGTCCAGAAGGCCACCCCCCCACACACAATTTAAATGTGATGGAAAGCAGGTTAAAGATGGATTGCAGAGACTTTTTCCTCTGTAGCTCGACAGTAGCTACATCAGCAGCAGTGAGACAGCAGTGAGACAGCAGTGTCAGAATGAATTACAGACAGGAACTTATTCTCTCCCGCCACACCACCAGCATACATCATGTTCAGCCTCTGGGAAGGGATGAGGCTCTTTTTCTACCTGATCTACAGTTAAGGTAAATGGATCACAGAGCTGTAGGGGCTTAAACAAAAAAAGGTATAGATGCCCTGAGAGAATTTCTGATCCAATTTTTGATAAAACTTTCAGCACTTGCACAGTATATGACGTTTTAAGCTTTACGATTTGCAAAGGCAGATCGGATGTACAGCATACACGATGCAGAACATGTGATATGTAAAAAGGGGAGGCAAGAAAAAGAAGGATTAAAAAAAACGCAAGAGCGAGAGGATCTGTCTTGTGCGTGAACGGCGCAGACGCAGGGGTTGTGCTGTTCATTTAATGCAAGGTTAGGCAGGCTGAGCTGATGAATGGACTGTCGGCAGGAGAACAAAAGCAGGCGCTCCATCACAGGAAGAGAGGCGCACCAGCTCTCCCTCACCCATCCTTGAGCACTGGTCCAGGAGCGGTTTACCCTTCACACACCCTAACCTTAAATACTACTGAGGAGCTGCAGCCAATACTGACTGCAGATCAGTATCTTTATGGTAGCATCGCCCCACTCCTGCAGGTCAATAATCCGTCTGTAAATCCTGAGACACGCAGGCTGGATACTGCAGGCGAGTATCTAAAATGTGGACAATTGATAACTTCTACACAGAATACCTGCATTGTAAAAGCCAGAAACAGCTGGATAAAACAAGTATGATAGCACGAGCAAATGATAAATCATACACACCAAGACACATACATTACATGCTCTTTTAACAGAGGACAATTGCAAGCATGAAATTGCAGCGAGAAAGCACAAAGTGGTTGTGCATCTAAAAAGTCTAATAAAATAAAGATAAAAAACTGAAAAATAACAGCTCTGTGCCATGCGGTCTCATCATCTGTTTTGCTGCAGAACCCCTAACATGACTGTACTTACGTCCTATATATAGAAACTGGATGTTTTCAATTACAGAGCCGAAAAGACAGGAAAAATGAGAGGATGTTTACAAATCCCATTAAATTCACTGGCCTTATCCAGGGAGCACAGGCCAGATAATAACCACCTATTGATTATCCATTAAACCAATACACCAGACAGTGCAGTAACTCTGCAGCACGACACAAAGCTGCTCCAACACAACGGGCTTTTCTACCGGCAGATCACTTCTCACAGTGCAGAGCGGCAGAGGCTGCAGTCGTGAGGCTGTTCTATAGACGGAGAGAAATGTGCCGCTGTGAGAAGTTCAGGGGAAGTGGGTTAGGATGGCTGGGGGCGGTTTATAAGGGCTGCCAGCATCTCACCAAATAGACTCATAAACCATTCTCCGTGCTGTGGTGCCTGCAGCTGACCCTCACTGAGGACACGCAATGCAATCTGCGTTGGTCAAGCTGACCGACACGACACACCACAGCTCACAGGTTCAGCCAGGGTTCAGATGACTCTTATGAATATCTTACATAGGACTCTTTATCACAATTTTGATTTGATTTGATTGTGTTTTAAGTGAGTCAAATGGTTCAATAGGGCTTGATTTGGTGAACAAGTTGGAGATGTTGTTGGTTAACAGGGATGAATTATCTTTGAAATCCCTCAAACATCTGTTAAAAGGATGTAATGATATAGTTAGTTAATTTGTGAACATAAGTTATTCATTTGAGAACACACATTTGGTAATTAAAGAAAACAAATGTGTTTTTCCCTTAAGACTTATCAGGCTGCGTAAAAAACATTTTAATCAGATTTTTCAAGCCCTATTATGCTCATTGTATTTTGTGCCTCTACTGTGACATGTTTCCATGCTTTAATGTTCAAAAAGGTCTTTATTTTTCAACTATTTCTTAGCTAAACTACAGTATACAGTAATGGCTACCTTTTGTCTGAAGACTTCAGAAATTGTTGAATTTGGTTCAATTGTGAGGCAAGTATGTACATGTGGAAAAGGCTGAAACATAAAGAATAACTCAGCTGTATAACCAGGACAATAATCCACAAACCAGGCCGACACATTTTTAACACACTGCAACCATTTCAGGCTCCAGTGTGAGATTGTGATCATGTAGGCGAGTGTGTTGGTGTGTTTCAGAGAATGAAAGGGGGCGAGCAGGCTGTGAACATTCACTATGTTGTTGTATGACATGTAATTCAGAGTCACATTAGCCTCACTGCTCTGATTCGATTTGAAACTCTATTAAATATCAAACTGACAAAAATACAGAAACATAATCCATCAACATGAGCTGACTGATGTCTCTGCTGGTCGTACTGCCTTGTTCCTTTCACACAACATCTCTGATGAATGACAGGAGGTCACAGTGGATGTGCAAACTTTTGTTTCAGGTCATTTTTCTTGTGTAGCCCTTAATGTTTAACATTTGGACTAAATCTGATTTTAAAAAGAACTTGCCAAGGGAAAAATAAAGACAAAATCTTATAAAATGTTCCTCCAATTTTTTGTATTAGAGACCTTAGCAACATTTCAAAGTATAAAATGCTATATTAAGCACTAATGTCACATGGGTAGTGTTTTTTTTTTACTGTAGAGGCACTGCATGCAGTTATCAGACAAAACTATTGAAATAATTAGATTTTAATAGCATGTTTGAAGATAAAGCTCATACTTTAACAACTTTACAAACTCTAGAATTGTATCAATATCATTGTGTGCAAGTGGGCAGTGTCTGTATGTGTTTTCTTACCGTGCACAATGTGCTCTTTGTTATCTTCAAGCAGAAATCTGATGCAAACTCCAGCTCAGACAGACACACCCTGTTACAGTCAATCGTCTGTTGAAAGTCAAAAACAAACACAGCATGTGATGCAAAGATAAATACTGAGCAAAATATAAACAGGTAACACAATAACAACATGCAGTCGGTACAAAAGTAATCTGATTAGCTAGCAGCTCTCTGTTCTGGATGGAATATCTGACAGTACTGGTTCTTACATTTGTTCGTAAAATTCATTTTTGATAACAAATATTCACACTGGTATAATAAAGGTATTTACATTCAAGTTGCTACACTGCTGCCACAGCATATTTTCTCCAGCCATTGGTTTCATCTGTTATAATAACATTGCTAAAACAGGTCATACAGGGAAACACATATGGTCAGAAAATGATACAGGTTTAGGTCTGTACTAAATGCATCAATTGTGTCACTAAAATGCACTAAATACTTTCAGTACATAAAACTACATTAAGTTCAGTCGATCAAAGTTGAGCCTAGAAGTCCGTCTGTAAACTTTTATAGATGCTTACAAAGGTAGGTTTGGTAGTTAAATAACCATTAGTCTTTGTTTTCCTCTTCCAAATAAGGATATTTTCATAATTATTTTGTTTAGAGTATTTTTGTATAATAACTAAAGAATGATTAACTAGTGAATACAATGTTTGCATAGCTGATACGACGTGCAGATGGCTAGAGCAAGACTAAGGAACTGGTCAGGAGTATACCTGTTCATAAAATATGGTTTCTTGAGTAGAAATCTAAACTGGCTGAATATGACATCAAGACTCCATAAAATAACCTCTCATTAATAAGAGCACAGAAATTAACTTTGCAAATGTGAACATATTGTTCAAAGGAGACAAATATCACATTAGCAAGATTGTAGTTTCAGCCAGGTATTTAGATAGCTTGTTTAGCATCAAGCTTATACTAGCAAGTAGCTCCAGAGAAACCGTTCACCATTTGAAATGAATGCACTGGCTGCATCTTATATGAGTAACAATTGCAACATTGGTAGTAAAATCCTCCATTCACACTTTAATGCAACAACTTAAGCTAAATGTAATTACAATAATATGTGACATTTCTGTTAGCCTAAGCAACTGAAGAAAGATCTTGATTTCTGGACACGGACATGGCTGATTAGCTAGCAAGTATGGTTGCTAAAAAATCTGAATATATTGACCATGTATCCACTGCATGCAATGTTATTGGCTTTAAATATTGCTAGGATAACATAAGCTTTCTGGCTCATACCATAGACTGTATCAGTTTGGAAGTAGTTTCTAAAGTGTGTCCTATTTGTCTTAGAGAAGTATAGTGAACAACGTGCCCTTTGAATAACCTTTTAGACTGGCCTGAGACATACATTTTGATTGCAAAACAAAAAATATTATTGCATGTGCATGGCACAAACGGGGTTTATCCCTTCATCAGGCATTAACCATTTCATAATCCCTGGCAGGTTTACATGTGGATCGCAGATTGTGCCTTGATGTTGCAAAATTGCTTTCTAGACAGTTAACATTATGAATCTGGACATGAAACACGTTATATAAGGCAGTTTTAAAGCTGCTTCAAATGGTTGCAAGTTAAACATTCATCGAGTCGAACATTTCTATCTGTTCTCACGGTGAAAAAAACCTCATCTGTTTTGCAGAAATGTATAATTCCATGAAAGGGCTCTCAATTTTACGGAATAGCAGCCAGCCTTAATGGAATGTTATTGGATCGTATCAACGGGAGGCAATAGATGAGAGTCCATGTAATTTGGGCAGAGGGGCTGTCTATTTGTCACTGGAGGGGAGAAACTATCGATTAGAGGATTCAAATTCCATTATATCAAGTTCTCCCCTCATTCATCACGAGGAGGACATGCTGCTTAGCAAACGGGCCAGCCGGTGAGGAAACACGTGATGGTGTGAGAGACAAGAGGTTAGAGCATTCCTACACAGAAAGCTTCCCAAGAGGTATATGTGCTCTTATATGTTCGACTGTGTGCGTGTGCGTTTGTTTTATCTCTGTTATGTGTGTTCTCCCATCAGTGAAAACCGCTCTATCCACAGGCTGCAGAGAGTAATGACGTTTCCTGAAGAGGAACTTAAACAAGGATTAGACATATCAATCACCCAGCGCTACGACATCACATCACACATACACACACGCACTTACTTTCAGGGCCCTATCTTGCTCTCCACAGCTAACTCTTGCTCTCATTTCCTGTCTATAGCTATAACAGCATGGGTCCCGCAAACTCTAATTTTCCTATCTGTAGGTTCCACTAGCCTCGTACACTAGGATCATGAGACTGACATATGGTTTTGCCAATTAGTCTAGCTAATACAATTATCAGATATTGGGTAGTTTATGTCGTCCACAGTCGACACAATTGAGGATCCAGTCTAATCACTGGGACAAAAAAATAGATTTTGCATCATGCTGGTTTTCCTCCACCAACAGGTCTAGTTGCTGCGCCAACACATCATGTTGATTAATACCATGTCAGTCCAAAATGTCATAACTTTAATACAAGTGTATAATTGGCATAACTTGCAATATGTATTATTGAGGCATGGCCAAAGCAGTGTTTTGTGAGGTCAAAGGTGATCATAACAAAATCTATTTAGTTCACCAGCGAGTCAAACTGATATTTGTTGCCAAAATTGCGCAAATTCCCCCTTTCCAAAGATAATATGTTCACAAGAATCTGACGAACGAAGACATGGACCGACTTTTAAGTTGCACAAGAAATGAATGAGGATGATTCACAACAAAGTAACCAAAGATAAGATAAAAGTGATAAAAGATTGTTTACCTGTATGACTGTAGGCTCACAGATAAGTGTGTCTTCATTCACGACTTCCACCGAGGCCTCAGGCACCACAACCTTCTTCATGCATGACATGTTGAAGCCATACACGTCGTCCCAGAATGCAATGTGGTCTTGGTGCTTCTGTGGGTCTCCAACTAGTGCCAGGCTGATGTTGCAGAGGTCTGGATAGACTGTAGGAGCAAAGGGAGTCAAGGACATATCACAACATGCATACATTGCTCACGAAAAGATCCTGATTGCAATTTATTGTTGTACAAATCAAATACACATATTAGCATGACAACCTTCTCTGCATAACCTGGTAGACCCCACATTGCTCACGTCACTGTTATACTGTGCTCACTTGAGTTTCTTAGGTTTTTTTTGTATCAAAAGGAACCAGAAAGGAGACAAATTAGTGGTAGCAACAAAAGAGAGAGCAAAAGAGAGGGAAAGATAACAGCAGGGGGAACACCTGTGACATGCTACAGTAGCACCTCTGGGGCTGCTGACTCCAGGCAGTGCTGTTAGCGATGTTAGCCGGCATGCAGCCAGAGGAAGGACCTTGGCAACCAGCCGGTCCGAAAAAACTATTTTTCTGCATCTGACTGCAGTTATTTTGCCCTTAGGCTTCAGGTTTAAACATTGTTGTATTTATTGTCACAGAGCGTAAAGTTAGCTGCTATATGATTGATCTCTCTCAACTATGAAGAATTGTTTTTGTGTATCAATTTGTGTGAAATCTCTTCATATGTGATTTACAGTTCTATAGTCTTAGTCATTATTTTTGGGCACACAGCATTAATGAATCTTTTTATTTTTTATTCTTGAGCAACTTTAAGCCCTGCCCTTTTCTTTGAACAAAACATCTGTATAATAATGTGTGCATTTGCTTGTTTGTTATCCTCAGTCAATAATGTATCTTTCCTTTTGATTGTTAAATAACAAATAAAAAAATCATTTAAAATATCTGTAAAACTGAAAACAAATCCACTTTTTAAAAAAACCAACTTTTAAGTTTTTGTATCATTGGTTGTATAAACCTTTTGACAATGCATTTAATCAGGATGTATTGTCAACCTCAATGCACTACACATCCAAAAGAAACAAGAGAACCAAACAAAGTGAATTACAGTTCATATGTTTGGACCAAAATGCAATCCTTTGTGAGGCCAGCCTGGTCAGCGATGAGTGAATCCCTTCAGGGGTTTGTTTCTTCTAAAATGTAAGAACATAAATCATGACTAAAGGAAAGGGTGGGCAAACTCTGGTAGCATGAACTTCTACTCTCAGTGCTGAGACGTCCTTAATATCAACAAATTAAAAACCATTCAACAAATGTGATCAGAAAACGCCTCAACATCTTGTGGGTGTGGAGCTTTGCATCAATTTCATGAGGCTTCTTTAATGACTGTATCCATCACATACGCACAAAACATGACCTGATGACCATTTTGTCCTACTTTTGTCATTCTTCCATGCTGTTCACTAGATGGCCCAAATATGGACACCCAAAAATAAAGATTTGGGATTGTTCAAAATATAATTTCCCCATAAATGCTTATATGCTAATAAACTTTAAGCTCCTACACTATTAAGATCATGCCTTCCACAACATTTTGGCTGCAGGGCTTTCCTCCCGTTCAACTACAAGGGCATCAGTTAATGGTGTCAGATTGGGTCAGCAATGTTTCTCATCACAAAACTTGGAAAACCATTTCTAATGGAGCCAGCTTTGTACAGAGTGGTTTTGCCATGTTTACACAGGAAAGGGCCTTACATAAACCTACCAAAGTGGTACCAAAGTATTGTCTGAAATATAACCGCTGTTCCACATACGTTTGGTCTTACAGTGTACAATACAAACCAAAAGGTGGGTCAAATCACAGAATTGGAGAAGTTGTATTCACCATCGCATAAATACAGCATTTGTTATATTTCTTGAACCCATATGATCACCCATTCCTACTTTTCTTTCCTACAGTAGGTTGCGATTCCAGAAAACTTAACATTCTCTTTACTTGCACTCAAAGTACACACAAAGTAAACTTCCGTAATCACAAATTAAATAACAACTGATAATGTGCTTGGTGGTAAACAAAGAAGGGAAAAACACAATGAAAAATGATTTGAATGCGGCCTAATGCTAATTCATTAGCTGGAATGGAAAAGATTGTTGTTGCTGAAAAGGATCTTAAAGGTTTAGAAGCTTGTGCCAGTGGCCAGTCACATTGTTTTACAGCGGAGAGTGTTTCTATCACTTTAGAGAAATGACTGCCGCTGGAAATCACCCTGGCTGGATGTTGGTCAAACAAGCTTTTGATCCTGCAGCCTCAGAAACAACATTTTTCTTAAAAGATGAAAGATGTCGGTCAGTCACTGAGGAACTGTTTTTCTACCTTCGTTTTTCAAAGCTTTGATGACAGGGCATAGGCAGTGATTACTCACTCCTCATATTACATCACACTGTCTATTTGAGAAACATTATGTTTTAAATGAGCATTAAACATTAGACTTAATGTCCTTTTCATCGTGTTTTCACATCTGAGCAGATTCCTTTGGGTAATATGCTTGGTGATTAAGCCAGAGCTGAGATGCTTGAAGCCATTGGTATCCCCACTGTGAAGTAACATTAGCCAACCCAGAGGCCTTAGGCCTAAACTAGAGTTTAGAATATGCTTATGAGGATGTCTGAAAGACTTCATATTTTAACATATCAGAAATCCTTTATTAAGTCCCACAACGAGGGAAAATCTTGCTGCCATCAGTCGTAATGTAAAAATGTGTCCCAGTTAGATATAAGGAGAGCATAGCTGATGGCCAATATAGCTGACCTTTTGCATCATGAGAAAGACGCAACCTACAGTGCAAACAGGCTTAGTAATATCGACAACATATTTTATCTTGATATAGGTCATTTCACATCAGAGACCTGTCGTATCAAATATATCATGGATAAATCAATAAATAGTCTATATTAAAAAAACACATTGTAAAGCCTATTGTGGTATTCTTTTTCTCATCTCATTAAGTACTTTTGCGTTAAATTAACTTAACGATTTCAAGTTAAATTATATAGAAAAAAATATATATAGTCCTAGCCTACTATATGAAGATGTAAACTTTCAAAAGTAAACTCATGAACAGCTTCAAGTACAATATATGTTGTATAGCAGCAAAACAACAATAAATGTTGGCATAAAAAACTGTGGAAACTGTTTTTGGTCAGTGTGATAGAAATGATAGCGTTATTATCATCATAAATCTAACAGTTGTTAGATTTATAATGATATAACATGTTATGGCCTTTCCCTAAAGCATCTCAAAAGAAATCATTAACAATTATTAACAATAGCAAAAGTAGTTACCAATTGCAATAGTTGATACTAAGCAAGCAGTTAGCTGTAGGGATAGCTGTTAGACTATATACTAAAACACAAAACAGTTCGCAGTATAAGAAAGGGGGCAACAATTAAGGTAATTACATTTTAGAAATAGTCAAATGTTAGCAGTACATTTAGCAAGCAGCAGCAATGAAGCTTAGAAGCAGGCATGAAGAAACGGAAGTCAGCAGGATAGCAGTTTGGGATGTAAACAGACATCTCTGTCATTTGACTAGGGGCTTAGTTGGAGTGCATACACCCTTTATTATATTCCTTTCTAGTTGGAGACTTTTATGTGCTTCAATTATTAGCGTGGCAGATGCTAAGTCTAGCTTCAGCTAGCAAGCTTATCAGTTCTCTCACAAATGCTGTACATATATTTACTTACGCTTAACACTTTGGTTTTGATAGCAATGATGAGTTTCTGTATTTTTATTACCCACATTTTGGCTTAAATATGTTATGGATATCAGAAAAGCACATATTTTTGATAAGTGTTTTTACGCTTTTTCCACCTGACAAAGATAGGGTTCACAAAATGCATTTATGCAAAATGCATTTATACAGAAACCTTGGTTTCTGTGAAACCAAGGTTGCCCCAACCTTTGTATGAATACCAATAAAATGAGCAAACTACAAACTGTTTTACAGGCATTTTTTTTACACTTTTAAAAAACATAAGCCTTCAAATGAGATTATTTTTATTTTACCTGGCATGTGTGTTAGGGCTCAGTCTCACATAACCTTCGACATGTTGGACCATCAAATGTGTGAATGGATGGTGACAGCTCGGTGATGGGCAACTCATGGCCTCTCATGATTAGCTGAAGCCTGTGTGTGACCCTGTGAGTGTCACCCTACCTAATGACTGCACACACATATTTTTTACACACGTACGGATGCAAACTGCAGATTTGTCACTTCATTTTACTCTGATTACTGGACCGACTGAGTGATTACGAGGGCCGGGTGAGAAGAGGACGGAGAGATGCTGATTTGGCAGAATCAAGACAGGCCTGTCTGAGACTCATCGTGAAAAGAGATGGAGATGGAGAGACGAATAGGCGATGGATGGGGTGCTGTGGTGTGGATGGAGAGGGAGAAAGACTAAGAGAAGAAGGGGGGTGGGGGGGTACACGGGCGTCCCCAGATTCATGGCTTTGACATCTGCGTCCTTCTCGACTCGCTGCCCACAGCCCGTTTGTCATGCCCCCCTCCCCTTTCACTTGCTCTCTCCATCCCCCCCATTGGTTGGCTCTGAAGGAGGGAAAGACGGTGTGGGAGGGGGGGGGGGGGGGGGGGCACGGGACAAAACAGATCCCTTTTCCCTGGACGCTGTGCTGTGCCAGGCAGGCAGGGACACATTTAAGGATGAAGGGGAGGTTAATGTAGTGGGGAGAATGAGCGAGCCGCTGTACCTCTCTTCTAATGTAGCTTAAACACACATACAGCGGCACTGCTGCAGGGCCATGAGCACACACACTCCAAAATCTGAAAAAAAGCTAATGGATGGATGTTAATAAATCTAATGTAACACAATTATTGTAAAAAGAGTATAATTTAATCATTTAAAATATATCACATTATTCGGATTAATGTATTAAGGTACACTCTGCATGTGATGATATCCAGGAATATTTGCTCTGCAGATTGGCACATAAATACTGCCTTGGCAATGTTTACTTGAACAACAACATGGAGCAGCATCCACTCGTTTTTTATGCTTAGCACCATACATGCTGAATTAGGCAAAGTGTTCCCTTTTTTGACTTAATGTTCCCATATCAAAGCTCTTGGCGGAAGTAGATGGTTCTGCTAGACACATTTTCCTGGTTTTGAGTGACACAAAATACACAGGATACACAGGGATCAGCCTGTTCTGGGAGCATCAGGGTTGAAGGCTTATGACGAACCATATGGTGTCCTCTGACCTATCACTTTCTGCCTGACTCTGGTTCGCATGTCCAAACTCCCTCGCAAACAGACCTGTCTCTATATGTGGGGTCATTCTGGCTGTCAATCTCTGCGTGTGAGCGTGTGCGTGTGCGTGTGTGTGTGTGTGTGTGTGTGTGTGTGTGTGTGTGTGTGTGTGTGTGTGTGTGTGTGTGTGTGTGTGTGTGTGTGTGTGTGTGCTTGACCTATCCCTGGTGTTCCAAGGAAACACTAAAGGCATTGTGGTGGAACCGTTCCGTAGTTGGGTGACATTCGGCACAAGCCATTAAATCTGGTCAGGGGCAGGGATGGGATGACCCAGGAGACACAAGGCAGATCCCTAATGACAAAAAGTATTTGCATACTTGTAAGAAATAACCATCTTTTACATTTTGCATCCGTCTTGGTTTCGTGTTTTCATCTACTTCCTCAAGGTTATGTTTTCAAACACTGTAGCTTTCGTGCATATGAAAATAAAATCTTTGAATCTTGAATGTTTAAATTCAAGTTATTTAAAAATAATTGTTACTGTACATCCAAAAATGTAAACAGGTTCACAATAGAATTCCAAGAAGCATATGAGGATCAAAGCAACATCACTGTGCTTATGCCAAGCTGCTATTGAAGCAAAAGTACAAGCACACATTCTTCAGTCCAGCCATACGTGAGACATGTTGTCTTTGAAAACAGCTGTGTGCTGAGGTGAGATGTTGAGCCTCCCCCTCAGCTGTATATGTCCCCACCTCCTCAGAGAGTATTTCTCTGACTAAACAACTGAATCCTGCAACTGAAGCTGAAGTTTTATAGTAAAAATCTTCCATTCTGTCATAGATTTCTTGCTTATGTGTAGTGATTGTATCAACTGGTTTGTATATTTGGAGGAGAAGTATTTTTATATATGCGGCTTGTACTGACGTGAACAAACACAAGAACACACAATATATCCAGCGTGTCACTCCCAAAAACCATAGTGGGCTAGCATAAGAAGTTTCTCCTGCTGACAGATCACACCATATACTTTCAAGGGTTGTGCTCCATTTGGCTGTGCCAGCCTGCCGCTTTCAACATAGTGGCAAGGAGAGAGAAACTCACTGAAATGGAGTGCAGGAGGTACTTAAAGTGGCAGGTCTGACGTTAATTCTCTATCAGCCGCCAATTGAAACAAAAGCAGTTACTTTAGTGGAAATGTTGTTGTTAACCTTAGTTTACTCTTTTCACAACATGTAACATGTTTTCAAAAGTATAGTACCTTCTCCATTTCAATTCAGCAATTGCGAGCCATTATTCTTTAATGGTTACAATGTTGTTGGTTCATATTATGTTATGTCTTCATGGTGCTCGTTGATTTAGTTCAACCAATTGGGTGTTGATGCACACCCAGGATAGTCTGATCTACTGCACTGCATATTCCCGCCCCCAAAACGATGAAAGTTGGGTTTGTCTGTCTGTGGCAGTTTAGTGTAACCTAGGCAAAGCAACGCAATCTTCCTACTTCCCTGGCCACCTTGGTTGATTTTCAAAAATGTGTAGAAACCATTGACTGTATATATTAATGGACGTAGTGTCCGTGACGTCACCCATAGAATTCTGCAGAGTTGCCGAGAAGCCCTTAGTAGGCGGATTCGGATTCGGCCACTAACGGCTTGACAGCGACGTCAGTCTAATCCCGCCTGCTCCAAATAAGGGCAAAGAGGCGGAGCCGAGGCGGGACCTGCTGCCTCCGAACTGGAAGAAAACCGAGCTAGCTCAGGCTAAGAAGCTAAACTAACATGAAATACATGCATACCAAGTTACTGCTAACAGTGTAGTTCCCCTATATAAACGTTACATTCATAATCAAATGAGACAATCTGCAAGAGAATTAGCTATATTTTGTTATTCTTAATGCTTGTCATTCACACGTTAAGAAAAGACGGACTCCACCGCCAGGACCTAACGGAGCCGCAGTGGGCTAGCTCCGGGACGCCGGCTGGAGCTAGCCCCCTGCGGCTCCGTTAGCTCCGGCGGCCACCACTGGGATAATTGGGTCCCCTATTAACATTTGCTCCCGTTTAGCATTATGGGCGTCATAGCCATAGACTATAAAAGTCTTCCCAAGGCTGAATCATAAACTAAAATGTATATGTATGTATAAAGGGTTACGTCCTTAGCTGGCTAATAAGTAACAAGCTAAGCTACCAAGCACACAAACACCTGTGAACGGGACATGTATAATATTATCATTTTAGACTTCTTGGAAGTTCTGTTAGTACATTCAAGCGCACAGCAAAACATTTTAATTGTCTGGTATTTGTAACAATATTCCCTAAAAGGCACAATCACCACGAACACGGCTAAAGCTAAAGGGTCAAGTACAATAACTATAAACTAACTAACATTGTAGCCTCTATGGTTGTAGCCTAGCAGAGTGGACAAGTTGCTGTTAGCTGACAGTGAGGTATGTGAATTCAGTGTGTCCATCAAAGTGACCACGCCCTAATTTATGCAAAAGCTTTAAAGCTTAATATTAATTAAACAGATGAGTTGAGAAAAAATTCTCCCCCCCAATCCATATTCATGAAGGGGGGATCTAACTATACAGAGAATATGGTTTTTTGAACCATGATATAAACATGTTTAATTCTGCTCTAAAGTTGGGCATTTTAACATTGGGGTCTATGGAAATTGCTCCCTTCTGCAGACTGCTCCTACTGGCCACTAGATGAACTGCAGTTTGAGGCACTTCCGCATTGGCGTCCCGGCTCTTCCCCAGAGTTTGCCGCTTGGTAGAAACTGACTGGAAAACCGTGTTTCATCACTAATTTCATGACTTATTGATCACTAATTCATAGACTTGAGTATAGAGTAATTAAAAGACAATGCCTGAAGAAAAAAAGAGAAATGTCCAACTCTACAGTGGCAAACTTTTATGCTACCTTTTTTTTCATCTTGAGTAGACGTGACCTACCTGAGCCATCGTCAGCGAGGTAGGCGTCTCTGGCGTACAGCACAGAATCCAACATGGACTCAAACAGCAAGAAGTAACCCTGCAAAGAGAGGAAAATAAGCATTATCACCAAGGTATCTTCTGGAACATGTGTACTGACAATAAGGCTGTCCCGAATACCATTTTTCGGGCTGCGGATATTCTTTTTTTTTTTGTTGCACTTTTATTGTCATTACTCAGTACAGGTACTATGTAATGAAATAGTTTCTCTGCATTTGACACATCCTAGTGTCAAGTGCACTAGGATGCAGTGTAGGGAACGGTGCCATGCTCAGGGACACCTTGGTCTTGCCGGGACTTGAACTGGTGACCTTCCAGTTGCCAAGCCAAGTCCCTATGGACTTCGCCGCCACCACCGCCCACACTAAGCGAATATTCGGCGCGCGCTTCAACACGTGTATTTTTGGTTTATTCAAGGCATTCATTTTGTTATTCTACAGTATTGCTGTTTTATAGTTATTTGTTAATGTAAATAACCCAATTTATGCACTTTGAAATTGAAAAGGATATTGTGTTTTTTACTTCCGTTGCAGTTGTATATGTCTTAAAGAGCAACTTCCAGGTTAAAGACACCTGTGAATAAATGTGTAGGAAAATGATGAATACACTAGATTTTCCCAAAAATATACAGAAATATACACACTACAGTGACATCTGGCGTCGTTTTTTTAAGAAATGTTTACTTCCGCATAAAAAAGCCTCGGCACGTGACCTCCCGCGTGTGACGTAACACGGGAGACACAAGGGGGAGAGCGGCCGGTGTAACGTATTAATAAACATGGATCCCAATGCTAGTTTCGACACAGAAGACACAGAAGAAGTTGAACATGAATATTCAAATGCATATGACGGACCACAACCTTATAATTATGAGCCTGCTAGGCGTCCAAGAGACCAGGAGCAGCCAAGGATTAGAAGAAATAACGGCCTTCGGAGAGAAATTGAGCTGTGGTGTGAGGAGAACCAGTGGAGAACTGGGCAGCTATCTTGGTGAGTGACCGGCTTTAGCTACAGAATGTTAGCTAATGTCACATCACAACATTGTAAAGTTAGCTATCATATATCAGGCTATAACTAACGTAGCATTGATAATATAGTAACGTTACTGGCAGGACTGTTGATACTGATCCATAACAGAAACTAATGCGCAAGTATCAGCCGTATCTCGCATTACCTAGTGCAACTCCACACTACGGTGCTGTACCGGAGTGGAGACGCGAGATACGGCTGATACTTGACGATCTGGCGGAGAAAGGTTGTGGAGCCTCCGTTGATATGCCGTTGTAAATGGCTTGATGGAAAGCAGATGTGTAGTCGGGGAGGGTGCACAGCTGATTGCAGCAGGTGAGTGGAGGTTGAGCCGGGAGCCAGGAGTGACAGCCACCACGCCCACACAAACAACACAGACAGGGGGAAACAAACAAACACAAAGGAGACGGCTGGAGCAGTACAGCCACCACAGCGTTACCTAATGCAACTCGACACTATGTCTTACGTTGCCGTGTACCGGAGGGGAGAGAGAGAGAGCAGCGAAGGGGGGGGGGAGAGAGAAGTAATACGGTTTCCTGATAAAGCTGTGGAGAGTATGTGCTGCAGGGAGGTGGATGCACAACGCACCCAGGAACGAACGCTAGCTCCGGTCCTTTTTACTGTGGACTTGATGTCCTGACAGGCTGGTATTTGTGCAACCTGCACAAACACAATACTGCATCATGATTACAAATGGTGAAATACAATGTAAAACTACCGCAAAATAACAGCTCCTTAAAACACAACCGCTCAACTCAACGCAACTCCACTATACCCGCGGTCAGAGAGCGGAGATGTGTCCCCTGTGTGATGTAATATGACGCGTTTGACGTATGACCTTAAAAAAAAGCCGTTTTTAAGAGCAGAGCTCAAAATTGCTCCTTTCCCTCTGAATTCCTGCCCTTATGTCTCGTAAAACATATCAAATCCTGCATTCACTTTTTTAAATTGTAATTTTAAAGCAAGTTTAAGCATAAATGTAGAAAAAATAAAAACCTGCAAGATGCTCTTTAAGTGTAATTTGGCATTTCTATTTTGTATGGACATTCTTTTATTTTGAAGGAGAGTTAGCGCTGTTGACAGGAAGTTGTTGTTGCTATGGAAACAACGTGACGGACAAAAGGAGCGGAGATTAACGGAGAAAAGTAATATCTACATATAAAGACGGAGAAAGTAAACAATAAAGTTTATGGTTAAGTGTTAGCACTCCCCCCAAGAGGCACAAGCTCTTACGTTGATATTGAAGATTTCAATTAATTCAATTTATTAAAAAATAACGGGAAAAAACGAATATCCGAATAAAGAAATTGAAAACCGAATAGTGGGCCAACGACCGAATATTCGGATATTCGGGTACAACCCTAATAGTACAGCGGATAAGCATAACAATTGTGCATTTTAACCGCACTATTGCCTCTGTTTCTTGACAATGCACACTCAGTGGCAATGATACGTCACTCCATGGACATCGTCAAGGCAGCAGTTCAGCACGTGAACCCTGGTCAGATTCCTGTCCTTGCAGCTGACCAACCACTGTATGCTCTTGCTAAGGAAGTCCAGTGGACCTGGCCAGCCACTTATGGAGAGGATCACTTTGTGATCATTTTCAGTGGTCTACACACTGAGATGGCCATGTTGAAGTTTCTGGGAGACTGGCTGGAAGACAGTGGCTGGACGAACACCCTGGTACAGGCTGACATTGCAAGTTCCGGAACAGCAAATTCCTTCATACATGCCAGCCATGTCACCAAGACCCGCCATGCGCACCAGCTCACAGCTGCAAGCCTTTATACACTCCTCCAACAAGCTTGCAGTGAAAACTGCACACCTGATGACTCTAATGCCATGCAACCTGATAGTCCGCCTTTTGAGGAGTGGTGCATACAGCGAGCAAAGGCCAGTGTCCACTTTGACTACTGGCTAAAGACCCTGTCATTGGAGCTTCTCCTGCTGCGGTACATCAGGTCAATTCGTGAGGGTAACTTCCAGCTGTACGTGGAATCCCTGACATAGATCATGCCCTGGATGTTTGCCCTAGATCACACACACTACTCCAGATGGCTTTCCGTACACATCCGTGACATGATGAATCTCGCTGAAAAACATCCACATGTCCTAGCAGAATTCAAGTCTGGACATTTTGTGATGCACAAAACCAGCAACAAGTTCTCTGCCATGGCACTCGACCAGTGCCATGAGCAGAACAATGCAATGGTGAAAGGTTCTGGTTGGGCTATTGGACTGACTGGCAATCCAGGAGCACTTAGACGCTGGATGGTAGCAGGGCCAGAAATGTCCAGGATCACTATAGAGTTTGAGCAACAGCATAGTGCTAGTGACACTGGGCACCGTCATCACGACCAGCAACCTGGCGTACAAGCAGCATTTCTGAAGGAAGTTAAAGCACTTGTGACAGTGCTGGAAGAGATGGGAAATCCATTCCTAGAAAACAGCCAAGATTTACTAGTCATTGACACAAGGGACATCATGGACATCAAAGTGGCTGAAACTGTGAGAAGGATCGAGTCCCTTGGTGAGGAGCAGTACACCACGTTTGTGAAAGAGAGGCTAGAACAGTGTACAACACCTGTCACACAAACACTTCCAAAGAACAAGTTGCCACTGTTCAGTAGGCCACCGGTCAAGATGAAGTCGAAACAAAAGGCACAGCTTGCAGCACTGAAGAGTGACTGTGGTCTCTTTACGAGGCTGTACATCTCCTGTCAAACACGAGATGGAGACATCGACAATTTCTTCTCCCATGAAAACCAGGGATGTCCACCAGCTCTGTCAACTGGAGGCAAAATTCGGATTGGGGTTAAAGCAGATCTACTTTGCTGCCTAGAATCAGATCTGCTTGAAAACAGTAGTGTACCTATGGCTGATGCAACAATTTTCGATGGTGAAGCGGTGGTTCAAATGTTAAATCCTGGAACATCAAGAACATTTCAAGAGTATGGAGATAGAGTGTTTGCACCAGTGGCGAACCGTGTCTATCACAACTGGACCTTCTGTAGACACACACAACCCCCCGCCCCCCCTCCGTGGCATTATAATGTCTGTATTTTCACTGAATTGTCGTCTTGAAAAGGGTACTCACAAATATTCCCAACAACTTCATCTTCACCTATTCCACTTTTCATTTCAACGTTAAAAACAATAAAACGGCATGACTTGCTTCGTCGCATTCTAGATCCTTTGTCTCGAGCCAGTTAGCGGGCCTTCTAGAGTACCCTGGAACCGAGGGAAACTCTGAAAGAATACACCCATTGGCTACAAATCAATATATGATTGGTTGACCAAACTGTCAGTCCAAACGTACGCTCTCATTCAGTGCAACGGCCAGGGCATTCGATCAAGGATGTAGAATACCTTGGTTGAAAGATATTCTACCCAGAGACCCAGAACAAGATCTGATTGGTTGCTTTCTTTTCTAACACAAAACCACTGAAATGCGTAGTGCATGGACCGAGAAGGACAAACAAATCAAAGTAACACTGTAATATTACAGATCAACAACACAGATACGATTCTCATTTATTCATTTTATATACATTTTATTTATATAATTAAATCGATTTTTTGTTTGTTTTATCTGAGTGTTCCAGGGTATTCTCTGAATAACTTGAAAACCGACTTGTTTGCTTTCCTGTCTCGCAGAGTTGTTCATCTTCCTCTCGCAGAGGGCAAGGAACTGTATGCAACAGATAGAAGTGGAGTCCTCTGCTCTCCTGCTGAGTCTTACTTAGCCTGCCTTGCCCCGTGTTCTCAAGAGGAGGCCGACACTCGTCTACTTCTGCATGTAGCAGATGCTGTGCAAAAGGGGTGTAAGAAGGTGACCATACGTACAGTTGATACCGATGTGGTAGTACTGGCTGTGGCTTCATTCAGCAAAATAGCTCCTGATGAGCTGTGGGTTGCCTTTGATGTTGGATCAAGCTTTCACTACATAGCTGTTCATGAAATTGTTGACACAATGAATCCAACAAAGTGTCTGATTCTCCCAGTCCTTTACGCTTTCACTGGGTGTGACACCGTCTCTGCCTTCGCTGGCAGAGGGAAGAAGACTGCCTGGGAAACGTGGAAGTCTTTCCCAGAGGTGACTGGTGCTTTCAATTAACTCCTATGCATGCCAAGTGAGGTCAGTGAAGGATCAATGTTACTGCTGGAGCGATTTGTGGTGCTGATGTACGACCGAACCAGTGAGAGCATGGAAGTGAATGATGCCAGGAAACAGCTCTTCACACAGAAGTCTAGATCTCTAGAGAACATTCCTCCAACCCAGGCAGCACTGAAGCAGCACATCAAGCGCACTTGCTACCAGGCCAACTCTTGGAACCAGGCATTGGCCCTGGATCCAGAGATTCCAGAGCCGTCTGACTGGGGCTGGACAGAGGAAACAACTGGGTGTCAGCCACTTTGGACCACTCTACCTGAAGCATCAAAATCGTGCCATGAATTGATCCACTGTCGCTGCCAGAAAGGGTGCACTGGACGATGCAAGTGTGCCAAAGCTGCACTGAAGTGCACTGCACTATGTTTCTGTTCTGGAGACTGTTAGATTTAGATCTGTATTATTATAATCATTAAAATAGACTAGCACCATGGGTCTATTATTTTGTATTATTATCCCTATAGTTTCAAAATTGAAGCACGTGGACATTAAACACAGATGACTGGCGGCCATCTTGGATTTGACTGTTACTTTGATGTCATGTATCTAGCTGATGATAAGTTGATCACACACACACACACACACACACACACACACACACACACACACACACACACACACACACACACACACACACACACACACACACACACACACACACACACACACACACACACACACACACACACACACACACACACACACACACACACACACACACACACACACACACACACACACACACACACACACCCCTGTGGTTGTCCATCAGGTGGTGCTGTTGTAACCTGTGTGTTTGTTGTAATCAGCAGTGATGGGACCCACCTGTGGCCCTTGATTCCAGGATATAAGAGGGCTGCAGAACAGGCTCTCGCTCTCTCTCAGCTGCCCTGCTCGGTGCAGCAGAACACCGCTCTTCTGTTTGTTTTATTGTTGGTTGTAGACAGTGTTAGGTAAAATAAATGATTGTTTTGGGCAACTCCTGTGTGGAACTGTTGTCCTTGTGTTACAAGCAGAGCCAGCTTGTAACATATGGGGGCTCGTCCGGGATAAGAACCAGGTGATAGTTGTTTACTTGATTTGTTTGCCTTTATTGTGTAGACAGTTTGTTCCTGGTGTAGGGCATTAAGGAGTAGCTTTGGAATGACCTTTCCTGATAGGCATAAGCAACATCTCCTTCAGGGGAGCTTGTTGGTTTGTTGTTTTTGTTTGTTAGTTTTTGTGCATAAACATGATTTGACATTTTTTTGTCATGGGTATACGTCCGTGGCTGTCTTGGTGAGTAACAGCTTCGCTGGGGCTTTACCGGGTCATTGGGTAAGTGTTTAAAACACCTGTCGTGGCATGCATGAAGACTAGGTTGAGACAAGATAGCTAGTATTGGGTAGGCAGTTAGCTAGGGGAGAGGTATTCCAGAGTGAAACAAAAATATATATATATATTTGTAGGTGTCTGTGCACCAGGTTCAAGGGAGTTTGCATAATCATGGCTACATTGACAGATTTTGTTAAGTGTCCCAGTGTGGAACTGCTGGAAAAATGTACTAAAGACCAACTGTTAAAAATTGCAGAGCATTTTGAGGTAGACGTTCCAAAGCAGGGTCATAAAGACACCATAGTGACTATGTTACAGACCCAGTTGGTACTGCCAGAAGTTCTGCCAGCAGTGGCTGTCGATGATGGTTCCGAGGAGGAGTTGGCTGAGAAGGCAGCTATAAATCCAGAGCGGCAGAGAAGTACAGGTTTTTCTTTGTTTGACTTTGATGAAATGACATTTGAACAGAGAAAGGAA
Source organism: Notothenia rossii (assembly GCF_949606895.1). Lineage (NCBI taxonomy): Eukaryota > Metazoa > Chordata > Actinopteri > Perciformes > Nototheniidae > Notothenia > Notothenia rossii. The sequence goes on from NC_136904.1 coordinate 31,665,770, forward strand.
ATAATGCTGCTGCAGTACCAACAAGACAGTGAACGTGAGGAACGAGCAAGTGCTCGTGAGGACCGGGGCTAGAGCTCGTGAACAGGAAACTGAGATGGAGCGTTTAAGGTTAATTACAGTGGTGCGGGAAGCTGAATTGCAACACGAGCCATACAAGTTGGACCTCATCCAAGAGGGTAAGCTTTCTTCTGGGGTGTCCCCAGCTACTTTTGATGTAACTTACAACTTGCGGTTTATACCGAAATTCGAGGAGAAGACTGTAGATTCTTTTTTTTAACTTTATGAGCGACTTAGCCAAAGACGACAGTGGTCTGATTCAGAGAAAACATTGCTGTTACAGTGTGTGTTAACTGGTAGGGCTCAAGAAGCATTTTCTGCATTAAGTATAGCTGACAGTGAAGATTACTTAAGGGTAAAGACTGCAGTGCTAAAAGCTTATGAGTTGGTGCCTGAGGCCTACCGTCAGCAGTTCAGGAAGTTAAGGAAGTCAGAAGGACAGACCTATGTGGAACTTGTTCGGGAACTGACGATGAAATTGAATCGTTGGGTCACGGCTTCCGAAGTAGTAAATCTTAATGATTTGAGGGAACTGTTCTTTCTTGAACAATTTAAAGATATCCTTCCAGAACGCGTTGCTACGTACCTGAATGAGCATAAGGTTAAAAATGTAACAGATGCCGGGGTGTTAGCTGATGAATACACGTTAACACACAAGTTTCATTCAGGGGAGAGATTTGACTGGGGGGGGGCAGAAATAACTGGTCTGGTGACCCCAGAGGTGAAGTGTTAAGGTCGGAGCAAAGGTCCGTGCATGGCTGGAGGGATAAAGTAGATCTAAGTACTTGCCACTTTTGTTTGGGTAAAGGTCACTGGGAAAAGGAATGCCCAGTACTTGCAAAAACCAAGGGACTCCAAAATGGCCAGGTTCCCAGGCCTGTTGCCCTTGCAGCTTCTGCCCACAAGGTTGCTAGGGATGAGGCTATAGCTGCGGTTAAACTCCATACTGCCCACAAGGTTGCTAGGGATGAGGCTATAGCTGCGGTTAAACTCCATACTGCCCACAAGGTTGCTAGGGATGAGGCTATAGTTGCGGTTAAACTCCATACTACCCCGCAACCAGTTGCTGCAGCGGTTTCTAACTTCGGACGAGCCCTGCAAGAGGTGAAACCTCGCCCCTCCCAGTTGGCAGATGAAATTGATCCAGGGTGTGCCCCTTTCGTACGTGAGGGTTATCCTTGTTAAGATACTGAGAGACAAGGGTGCTATCGATTCGTACATAACTGAGGGTGTTCTTCCATTTTCCTCTGTAACTGACACTGGAAGTTATGTATTGTCTAGGGGAATGGGGATGCAGTTGTCTGCTCCAAAGTATCGGTTGGTGTTGTCCTGTGATTTACGGCAGGGTGAAGTTGCCATGGAAGTCCGGCCATCTTTGCCTGTTCCGGGAGTGGCAGTCATCCTCGGTAATGATTTGGCTGGCGGCAGAGTGTGGCCTGATGTGCCTCTTTCATCAGTGGTTTCCTCTAAGCCAGTGATAAAGGAGCTTGCTGACCCTGTTAAAAAGCGGACAAAGGTTCGCCCACGCCGAGGAAATCACCGAACCCAACCCAGCGGTTGATGGGATGGTCCCTGTTTGTGTGGTCAAATCATGTAACATTTACACCCGGGTAAGCTATGTTTCATGTATTATATGTAAGTATAAGCTTTGCTATTAGTTGGGATGTTTCAGTGTCTTGGGGACACTTCTTTTATGGGGGAGGGTGTGACAACCCTGTGGTTGTCCATCAGGTGGTGCTGTTGTAACCTGTGTGTTTGTTGTAATCAGCAGTGATGGGACCCACCTGTGGCCCTTGATTCTAGGATATAAGAGGGCTGCAGAACAGGCTCTCGCTCTCTCTCAGCTGACCTGCTGGTGCAGCAGGACACCGCTCTTTTGTTTGTTTTATTGTTGGTTGTAGACACTGTTAGGTAAAATAAATGATTGTTTTGGGCAACTCCTGTGTGGAACTGTTGTCCTTGTGTTACAAGCAGAGCCAGCTTGTAACCACACACACACACACACACACACACACACACACACACACACACACACACACACACACACACACACACACACACACACACACACACACACACACACACACACACACACACACACACACACACACACACACACACACACACACACACACACACACACACACACACACACTCTCTAATTTGAACTGATTGACAGCTTATATTTGGTCAATTTCTACCTTTATCTTCACCTAAATTCATTTTCTTGAATTCTGGCAACCTCAAGTATCACCAAATGATTGGGCATCCCTAATTTTGTTGGATATGACACCTTAAATGGTTTTCTTCAATGTTTGGTTCCAAAATTAAGCGGGTTTGAACATTTGACCCAAGAGATTGGTGGCCATCTTGAATTTGTCCTCACAGGTCAAATCTGACTTCCCTCCACATCTGAAAATAAACCTTATTGTATGCACTAACTATGCTAGAAATTTCATTTTTTTCTCATAAAGTGCACAATTGTTATGAGAGCTTATCCGCTGTACTATAACTGACAAACAGGCAAAAGCAGCTGTCCATATAGCATTATCTTTTTTTCTTTGATAATAAATGCTTGCAAGGACAAAACTACAGAACCGCTGGACAATTTAATTATTTTTTAATGCAAGATCACTAAAGTGGAAATCTGAATTAGCCGTGACTGTGAATCGAGTAGTGCGCCCACGTGGTCTGACACCAAACATCCACAGATTTGACCCTGGGTTGACCTTCTGTTCTGCTCCAGTAGATGACACATTAACCGTGGTATTATTCCATTAATGGGGAAATTGAGTTTGGTCCACATCTTGTTGGCTTCGGCTTGAGTGGCAGGAACTGCTGACAAATGGCTTTTTTAACCTCCTCCCCAATCCAAGCAGCAGATCTACAGTACCGATTGGCTATGGTGCACCGCCAGCCCCTTATGGTATTTATGTGCACAACAATCGGGCGGGTTCAGACATATGGAATATCTCCATCTGGGACAAGGAAGTGGAGCAAAATCACTACATGTACATTTATACTGTAACTTATGAACCATATAGTGCTGTAAAAGCTTTGACAATACTGACTGGCTTTAGGAACAAAAACACCTTTCTATGCTTTCAGATGTGTGTTTTACGATTAAATCAAGAGCACAAGCAAAATACGACATCCTTCAATTTTCAGGCAATGATGAATTTGTCTTCCTGTTTGCAGATCTTTGAATCCTTCCATGCCTTTATATGGATGTTTGGATCAGTTCTAATGGACTATCTGATACTGCCATTCATTGAGGAATAAATCACATTGGTGCTTAATCATCAGTTTACACATGACCTGACAATTTCTATCATTCTGCTATTTGTACAGCGTACAGGAAAGAGTTGCTGTTTAATGAGGTATGTATTATTACAAGAACTTTGGTTCTGTCGAATAAGAAAACATAACCATCAATATCTTTGTACAGGGGGAGCATCTTTTTTTAAAAATATATAAATAGTTTGAAGATAATCATAGAAGACTGTAAAAGACAAAAGATGAGCCAGATTATCCAAAACAAATTTTTTGGGAGTGGGGTAGCGATAACGTTGTTATAAATTCCCAACTGCCCTGGAAAAATGCTTTACTACACCAGTTATAGCATATTAAAGTCAATCCAGAAAGTTGTCTGAACCTTATTTATTATTATTTTACTATGGATGTTGGTTATCATCCAAATAATAGGACACACATTTACATAGTTTTACATTTGCTTTAAACTATGTAATTATTATTAACTGGTTTGGCCATAGCGGAACAATTTTACAAGTGTGATACAAAATTGTACAATACTGAATCAATCAATATGATAAGAAAGTGTTTTACTATTGCTACTGTAGTGTAAATTAATTTCTAGTAGTTTAATATTTGGGAAATGGCAATTATGTTAGAGTGACTGAAACATCAAAGCAAGATGTAAGCAGCAACACAAAGATTACATTTGCAGCATCAACAGGTCAAATTTGAGGGGAAAAAAGGAGTTATGTTGAAGATTTCAATATCTCTACTTTCTTGTCGACCGGGGGCCAAGGACAAGGAGAGGTGAGGGCCAGGATACGAGATAAAGACTGAATCAGGGCATGTGTGTGTGGAGGATGGGGCTGTGTATGATGAAGAGAAAGTAGAGGAGAGAGGAAAAGCAAGACAAGTGATATAGCGAAGACGCAGTGGCCAGCAGAATAGTACTTTGGTGAGATAAGAGGCTTATTATTCAAATAAAGACAACCTTTCATTAGAGAAAGGAGTTGTGAGCAAGCGTCAGACAACCAGGGAAACAGCTCTGATTTATAACCAAATTCCGAAATCGTCACCATCTCTGTAACGGGCCGGAGCTGATAATGACAGCGATGAAGCTGATATAACCGACTCATCCTCTGCGGGAAGATAAAGGGAAACGTTCTTTTGGTTTAGCGACAGTGGACTGGTCTCGAACCAAAGTCAGGTCCGCGAATCGTCTGCTGCTGACTGGTGTGGTTGATGTCCTTAGCAGCCGAGCGGGTCGTTTTTTAAAACCCCTGCAAAGAGAACACCAGCCTCGTAATTTAGATCCCAATTTCACGGGACGCTGCTTCTCTCGACAGGAAGAGGATATGAGAGGGAGAGATGCCCGAAAGCAGAGTCACACCTTACTTTCATCACGTCAACAATGCTCCAGGATTACTGCCCCCCCTCTGATGCCTTTTATGTCCTCCCAGCTGGATGAACCACATTCCTCCTAATTTATACATCTGCAATGTTAATTACCAAAAACACAGAAACATATACCTACTTCTGTACCATTAGAATTGGACGTGAGGAGGAAATACAGCAAAAGCACTTACGTTTGTCTGAGTCTGAATAGATCTTGCCCGAATACTTCAACTTGTAAATGACAAATCAGCAGTGAGCCTGTACCACCTAATGTACAACAAGTAAAGGTATTGAAAAGGGAGACTTTTAATGATGCACAGGCATCCTTCAGGCCAGTCAGTGCTGTTGTATTAATTACGGGAACACAGCGTGCAAATGTAAAATCCTTCGTAGTTTCATCAAACTGTGTCTCAGTGTTTTAATTAAAAGTTCCAAGTTTTAATATATATTCCTACAATTTCTATATAGTCAGCAAAAGGCCCCGGGTCAGTGCAACGATGAGTCATACCATCTCATTTAATCAGTTCGACCTGTGACATTTCAGCAACTCTGTAGAATGTTTCAAAGGCTAAAAGTGATTGAAAATATTGGCTAAAATGTAAGATTACTTAATATGCAAACTATTTCACTAGATCAAAGGTTTGGTTAACAAAAAGGGAATAATGTCCGCCTCGCTTTCTCAAATTCCAAGCTGATGTCTCCAATGTCTTGTTTTTTTTGTCCAAAATCCAAATATTTTCGGCCTGAAAAATTCATTATTAAAATAGTTGGCAACTATTTCTCTGTTGATCGACTTATTTTTGCAGCTCCAATTTATTGTGTTCAAAACAATGATAGCAACATTTTGAGCTTAGCCTAGCAAGTAAAGTAGATAACTAACTAGCCTATGTCAAAGAGAAAAAAAACGCCAAACACTAATATACAAAAAGTCAGGTTGTTTAGAGTAAAACTAAGGTCGAGTTAAGATCTTGTGATATGCTTTGTACAGTCACTGGACCCAACTGTTGTTACCATGATATTCCATATGAGTATGTACTTAAAATACACACATAAAACATGTATAACATTGTTGTATTTGTTGGAGGCAAGCTATACTAGCATTTTCCTCTTGCTTCCAGCTTATTTTCTTGGCTAAACAGGTCATAAGTGTCTCTGTTTTGCTTCATAGCTAGGTGCAACTAATAATTACACGCTGCTCCTTAAAGGGTTAGGGCCTATGTCGTTGTACCTCTCTTTAACACAAAAAGCATCTTTATGTATCTGCTTTCAACATGTGGGTTGGTCAATGGCAGCAAATCAAAGGTGATAGATCCACGTTCTTGCAAACTTTCAGGTGAAAACTTCATCAAAAAGAAAGAGACTTCAGCTGCCTAACTTTCTCTTTTATCTCCCTTCACTTTATCTTAATTTATTTTGTGTTGGGAAAACAGGATTAAATCTAAACACCAGACTGATGTCTTTGATACCATTTCCCCCGATCAATATGTCTGCCTACGGGCTCAGTGACAAAGACGGGCTGAAGTGTTAGTTTGAGAAACCAGCTTCGGTTCGCAGTACTGGCTGGTGCGGGCCATGCTCTGCAGTATAGTCAATGTGCATTTCCATAAAAGAGACTAATGAAAACCTAATGAGAATGGGCTGGAGCAGCTTATGCACATTAACAAAATTAGCATATAAAACACATTCACGAGTGGGCTACTACACACATCTACATATACACAAACACACAAAAAGATAAAAACTGCAATACAGTTTTTCAGCTGTGTTTCTTATGTCTAGAAATCTAGCTTTCTAAAGAGATGTCCCTTCCCCTTAACTTTACACAAATACAATTCAGTTTTTCCCTGTCTTAGTGAAAAAGCATTGGTGTGCTACGATTTGCAGATGTTCGTGTCCATCAACCAATGGGACACTGAGTGACTGTCAATTATGGGTACCAAGAAGCATTTTGGTACAAAATCTGCATCAGCGGTTTACACTTTCCTCCGCCCTCCAGTACCTCCTCTCTTCTACTGCATTAAACATACGTCTTTCTCAATTACTGCGGATCATCATCACTTCCAGTCCCAGCAGGGCCCAGGCAAAATAAAGGTGATGGTGTGCATGCATGAACGTGTGTGTTTCTGGGAGTACTGCCATGCTTCACTGCATACCGATGGCAGCAGCTCTACGTCAACAAGCCTTTCCTATACTATTCTCTGGTCAGGTGACACCATATTAGCATAAACATGTCACATACATCCGAGTAATAGATTTTGGAGCGTTAACGCTTGGCGAGAGTACGTTGTGTAGGTTCCAATATCAGCGTAATTTCCATTTAAAAGGCATGCAAATGGGAGATAGACGGGAAAGATAGTGTAGTAGCAAAGTCATTTGCAGTATAGCTACAAGGTTATTAGAAGCAGGGGCTCATCTGAGAAAAAAGATAAGAACATTATGTGATTTTAGAAGATGGAACGATCATTTTCATGAGCCATAGAAGATTTAAATTAAATTATCGAAATGTATTTATTGTATACAATGTACAATACAATGTTTAGGAAAGTAGCATATTTACACTAGGCTGTACATGAATTCTATATATTTAATTGTATTTTACACAAACACATTTTTATTACCCCAAATTGTATATTGTAAGACACACATTTGCTGCAAAAATTATTCAGTTGTGTATCTGAGGTGAAGATTGGAAACTTTCAAAGAGAGAGTGAAATACTTTGAAGTTATTTAAGCTTAACTTTTCAGAAATCTTTGACTGTTTTCTGTTCAAGAATGTATTTTTATTGAAATATCAATGACTAAATAAATGCTTGTTGTAAATGGCTGCCTATATGCCCTTATGACTATACTTGACTAGGCGGGAAGGGGGAAGAATAGAGTTGCATAAAAACAGAGGGGGGTGTGTACTAACAGAAAACACAAATGTCTCTCGCTAGACTTGTTTGGGATCGACACATTCATGAAAATATAAACCCATGTTATCTTAGAGGATGAATGACTAAATCTGAAAAACGTAATACATAAGAAGTAAAAATCAGGATTTTAACTACACCAGGTCTAAAGCAAGGACTCTGTGCTTGAACGTGTGTTTATTTACCCAAAGTGTCTTTTGCATTTTCTCTAATTTGCAACATTGTTGATCTGTTTCAATAACCGGAAATGTCTGCGCCATCTTGAGTAGCGTCCCGGTGGCCTTATTTTTGCCGGAGGATCGAGGAACTACCGGACAATCCTCTGGTGAAATCCTCAGACACTCGCCCCGCCCCCTTACTGTGTATCACTCACTGATTGGGCGATGCAGTGCATGCACTGATCTGGCTGCTGTGAGACGATCAGCTGTGCGGCGTCATCACAAACGGACGTCGCTTCACGTGACGCTCCGGAGGAAAGGACGTCCCATTGCTCTTAAAACTAATTTCCCTGATTCTCGTGGTTTCATTGCGTCTCTCCATGCTTCCCTGGTGGGAGGGATTAAACGCAGGGAAACAACGCAACTGAGGGACACAAGGATTTCATTTAACCGAAGTGAGATGCAGCCAGAGACGTCAAATTGACAACTTGGACGCCATCATTATTGCTGCAAAAGAGCATTATGCTATGCAGTAATCCCTGTGTTCCTTTATGGAACAACCTGCACTTAATATTAAAAAAAGAAAAAGCATTTTTCTTAAAGAAAAGTTAAAGCAGCTTTTCGTGGAGCGATTATAGTTCACTTAAAAACTTGAGCCATAGGCAAAGAGTGGCATGGGGGTAGGAAGGTTTATGGTGTAGTTTTCATTTCTCATGTGTTTTTCTTTCAATTAAGGACCCCTTTGTAATAATGCTTTCTATTCTCTTGGATTTGTGTGTCATGATAATCTTGTGCTTTTAAAGTCCTATTTAAAAAAAGAAAGGATTACACTGTACTGTAAACATATCAAATTTTCCGATCAACCCTAAAGCAACAAAAACCTGCCAAATAAAAACAAATGGGATGGGTGACATGCATCAGAGCTTTTGTTACATAGGGCATCTGGTTGGAAACGGCTACGTCTCCAAATGTGTGTGGGTGTTTGCTTGTTTGTGTGTGTGAGACTGACAGCTAGTCAGACTGAGGGACAGGATGACTGATGACTACCGCCCTCTGCTTGGGCAGGTGAGTCTCCCAGAACGGATAATAAGGTTAAAGAGAAGGGGCTGCCATTCATTTGACTTCACACCTCGACCGCACACAATGAGTCAGACTTTGTGTGTACGAGGGAGACTTGTTGTTTATTGTTACTTTTTTTGTAGTCCAACTATGTTTCCCTCAAGGTGAAACATCAGGGGTGTGGGCACAAAGAAACCCTCCACAGCAGAGAAGTTGAACATGGCCACTTGACAATTTTTCTTGTTCAGGGTTCCTCTCAAATGTAATGAAAACACTGTGGCTGAGGACCAATTTGACATTCTGGGAGAGTTTCTCCAAGGAGAGCTACCACATACCTAAATATGCTCAGGGACACTAGCCATCCCCCTGTACAAAAACTGTTTTCAAGAAGAGACTATATACAGTGGGGGAAAAAAGTATTTAGTCAGCCACCAATTGTGCAAGTTCTCCCACTTAAAAAGATGAGAGAGGTCTGTAATTTTCATCCTAGGTATACCTCAACTATGAGAGGCAAAATGAGAAAAAAAAATCCAGAAAATCACATTGTCTGATTTTGAAAGACTTTATTTGCAAATTATGGTGGAAATAAGTATTTGGTCAATAACAAAAGTTCATCTCAATAATTTTTTACATACCCTTTGTTGGCAATGACAGAGGTCAAACGTTTTCTGTAAGTCTTCACAAGGTTTTCACACACTGTTGCTGGTATTTTGGCCCATTCGTCCAGGCAGATCTCCTCTAGAGCAGTGATGTTTTGGGGCTGTCGCTGGGCAACACAGACTTTCAACTCCCTCCAAAGATTTTCTATGGGGTTGAGAACTGGAGACTGGCTAGGCCACTCCAGGACCTTGAAATGCTTCTTACGAAGCCACTCCTTCGTTGCCCGGGCGGTGTGTTTGGGATCATTGTCATGCTGAAAGACCCAGCCACGTTTCATCTGCAATGCCCTTGCTGATGGAAGGAGGTTGTCACTCAAAATCTCACGATACATGGCCCCATTTATTCTTTCCTTTACACGGATCAGTCGTCCTGGTCCCTTTGCAGGAAAACAGCCCCAAAGCATGATGTTTCCCCCCCCATGTTTCACAGTAGGTATGGTGTTCTTTGGATGCAACTCAGCATTCTTTCTCCTCTAAACACGTCTAGTTGAGTTTTTACCAAAAAGTTATATTTTGGTTTCATCTGACCATATGAAATTCTCCCAATCCTGTTCTGGATCATCTAAATGCTCTGTTGCAAACTTCAGACGGGCCTGGACATGTACTGGCTTAAGCAGGGGGACACGTCTGGCACTGCAGGATTTGAGTCCCTGGCGGCGTAGTGTGTTACTGTTGGTAGCCTTTGTTACTTTGGTCCCAGCTCTCTGCAGGTCATTGACTAGGTCCCCCCGTGTGGTTCTGGGATTTTTGCTCACCGTTCTTGTGATCATTTTGACCCCACGGGGTGAGATCTTGCGTGGAGCCCCAGATCGAGGGAGATTATCAGTGGTCTTGTATGTCTTCCATTTTCTAATAATTGCTCCCACAGTTGATTTCTTCACACCAAGCTGCTTACCTATTGCAGATTCAGTCTTCCCAGCCTGGTGCAGGTCTACAATTTTGTTTCTGGTGTCCTTTGACAGCTCTTTGGTCTTGGCCATAGTGGAGTTTGGAGTGTGACTGTTTTTGTGTCTTTTATACTGATAACGAGTTCAAACAGGTGCCATTAATACAGTTAACAAGTGGAGGACAGAGGAGGCTCTTAAAGAAGAAGTTACAGGTCTGTGAGAGCCAGACATCTTGTTTGTTTGTAGGTGACCAAATACTTATTTCACACCATAATTTGCAAATAAATTCTTTAAAAATCAGACAATGTGATTTTCTGGATTTTTTTTCTAATTTTGTCTATCATAGTTGAGGTATACCTAGGATGAAAATTACAGGCCTCTCTCATCTTTTTAAGTGGGAGAACTTGCACAATTGGTGGCTGACTAAATACTTTTTTGCCCCACTGTATATGATGCAGGTTCAGCTTCCACAGTTTGCTGTGTAGAAAATACAGTTGTTGCTCCAAGTAAAAATCAACAATTCTATCAATGGCTGTTGGTATCTTCAGTTTGTGTTTAATGTAGGGAAGGCAATTTCATACTTTCATACTACAGGACTCCTGACATTACCATTGGTAACACATGGTTTGGTCACACCGAAATAATCATTCATTACACAGTTTCTTTTTTGGAATGTGGTAACAGCTAAATGTATTGTTTCTTAAAGTTGTACGCTAATCCATTCACATTAAATGCAGCAAGAGATACGCACAGAACAGTAGCTGCAAACGACAAACGTTCCACATGCACAGACACAGGCTTTGCCTCAACCATCCAGCGGCATTAAAACTCAAACACTCGCATGAAGAGACTTTTCAGACGAGAAAAAACAGCCAATGCATTTCTTGCTACAAGTCAAGGTTTACAGTATATCAGATGTCTAAATGTACTCTCAAAAAATGACTGAAATGTAAATGTTTACTGACTGGACTTTTCCCATTGAATGCAAAGGACGTTATAGTCTCGTTGCGTTTTGTAACTAACATGTGATTTTCCATTAACAACTCCTTTAGTTGTTAATGCTGACTAAGGTATTATGTAACTAAAGTTTGTTAAAGCCTAATCTACTCTCATGTCCGTATTTGGGCGTCAATGCCATTAAACACCATCAAGCTAGCAGGCCCATCACTGGTGATTGATCTTGGAGTGACAATCTTTATTTAGCCTTTGGGGTACTCGGCTCTCCTCCCTCTCTCCCACTCTCTTATCTGCTCTGGACTGTTTGTTTTTTCAGTGTGCTGAGAAAAATAACCGATCAATGTCGTGAGTTATGAAATGACAGTGGTGCCGTCTCTCAAACACTGCCACAGCAGACAGACACTCATTTGCCCCTTCTCCTCCACCACCACAGATACAACACATTCATCACCCATCTCTGTCTATTAGCCCTGTAACCACTGTCTGTCAGCTCGCTCCAACAACTCTGACAACTGGACTCCTGTACTAGAATCTTTCCTTTTTTTTCTTTCCTTCACGTCCTTAATTATCATAATAAACACTTCCAGGGTTATCTATAAAGCAACCATTTTCGGATATATGGACAGTTAAAGTAGTACTCCGCTCTTGCTTTTCCAACCCCAAGCTTTTATTAATTTATTAGGTGTCATTTTTGGTGTCAGTTTTCATCTATCCATTTCATCTGTATATTCGACCAATCCAGGGATAACACCTTCATTTCGCTTCACAAAAGACACATTGTGTACTTGCTTTTGTTCGGAATTAATTAAAAAAAATGATATCCCCATTTTCACTGATCGCGTTCCACTCAAAATAGACTACTTTCCTTAGGGAAACATCTTTAATCAAACACATTTGATCATAGATTAATTTATGTAGTAGTAGTTATTTTATTTATGGTAGCCCATGGCTCTCATGATATACAGAGCATGGATTTGTAGACCTTTTAAATTCGACGTTTGTAGACCTTTTTCTTCTACATATTTCAGATGAATAACACCATAAACTAAACAGACTGTTCTAATATACCTTCTAACCAAACCAGTTTAATGTTCTTGGTTATCAGATCATGTTTTCCAAGTTTTTTTCCTTTTCATTCATTTTGTCAATCCTATACCCCTACAAAGTAGATGATGGTATACAAAGACTTTGAGTTCTCTGAAGTGATGGATGCTTATCTATTCTTAGTTAGAGAATTCCCTCTTGTGCATCCCTACCATTGCTTTGACCCAATTTGGCCATTCTGGGAACATTAGAGGCATTAACCCATGATCAAAGTCACAGCATGTTGAGGTACCATTATTCCACATAAAAACTGTTGGGAACAGAATGGTTGGGTATAATGCAGTGACGAACTGGGACATAAATGATAAGTGATTTTAAAGTTATAATCCTTACGATTTCAGTTCAGATTAATTTAGCAGTACAGTTTAATTAGGTCCTTGAAATTTGGGGTCGGCAAACACTCTTTGGGCAGTTATGAAAAGAAAACAGAAGAGCAACTGGTGTGTCTACTGTATTCACAGAGAAGAGAAAAGAAACACCTGAGTCGAATAATATTTTTGTGAAAACATTTAAATTATATTTTGTAATTGACGCTTATTTAGATTCAGTGGATGATCAATCTTCTACCCGCACATGGTAAATCCGATTTTCTTATTTTTAAAGAATTAACATTTCATATTTAATTTAATTGACACTCTGAAGAACAAGCCATCTTCTGAGGCAAAAATAAATGGAAGAATTACACACTGGAACAAGCGAACTTCCGGATATCCCTGTAGTAATGAGACTACATGGCTGTAAGACGAAACCATTCAAGTTTAATACAGTCAAAATCCATTTACCCTGGTCAGAAAGTCTATTCTTGTGACAACTGTCATTTTTCCATTTTATACCGGCAGATTGGAGGGCAGCTTTTGAAGTCCTGGTCACTCTGAGAAATGTCTGCCACTGCCGCCATGATGAGAAGTGACTGGAGGATTCTTAGATTTATTAGCAATGTGCGAGCTGGTGTCTTCAGAGATTACGCCCCCTATCCTTCACCGTTCCAACGGCATGTCAAGCACCCAATTTCAATTTCCCTGGTGAGAGGATGGGAAGGCTCTGGCTGGCGACCCCCGCTCGTGACCCTGGGGTTTCACGATGGATGGGGGAGGTGGAGGGGGGACAGATACGGGATACTCATGAATTAGGGATGACTTCAGCGGAGCGTTCAACTTTGGCCGTCCCGCCTGTATCGCCACAGAGAATCTCCCTGATAAATGGGCATCAACGGGAAGGACTGCTCTTCCTGGTTAGGTTTTCAGAGGAGCTCATGGTAGAGTTTAGCCCTGTTTAAGCCTATTTAAAGCATGGATCACATCTGCTGGCACCTTGGATTCTGCTCACTCATCAGTGGTTACAAGACAAACCTGAGATTAAGCTAAGCAAGTGCTTTGAGGATAAGTTCATGCCTGTGGTCGAGGAGTTCAAGGACTATTGGAAAGATGGCTTTTCATAGATTGGTGGTTTTCCAAACCACTTGCGTATGCAAACGTTTTAGTTTCAGAATAGACCAAAATAGTAATTATAACCGTTTTGTCTTTATCAAGCTTTATCTTGTAGAAACCCACTAAAAAATGAATTTGAAGATTTACTTCTAAAAGTGTAATTCACTTACATATAACATTGATACCTTTTGGTATTCATTGCCAGGCTCTACTTTTACACACTGGTTTGGCTGCTATGGCTGAATAAATATCTGAAAAACAGAGCCCTCATTAAGGTTATTACCGTAATTTTCGGACTATAAGGCACACCTGAATATAAGCCGCAGCAGCTAAATTGAATGATGTGTACATATATAAGCCGCACTTGACTATAAGCCGCAGATGTTTTAATGTTTAATTACCATATGTAAGGGTTCGTGCACAGAGGGGATTGTCGGGAAAGAAATGGCTGTTTGAGGAAGCTCCCATTTATTAACATTTCAACAAACAAGTTGCATATTTGCATAACGTATTCAAGTGTTACCATTTAGTGCAATAGTAGCTACAGAACATATACTGTGCTGTGTAAACTTTACTGTATCACATAGCGTTTCAGACACACAAACTTTTCAACTTTCAAACTCCCAGCGCACGTACCGGCAGTGATCTACAGCAGTGGTTTTCAACCAGTGGTACGGGGACAAACTGTCTCGCTCTCGTAATGTCTGTCTGTCTTGCTCTCGTTCTGCCTCTCGTACCACTCTCGGTTCCACTTTTACTTTTGCGCGCTACCTGTCTCACTCTTTTCCGGCCTCCAGCTTTTCCTGCTGGAGCCCGCCGCTTAAAGGTGGGGGGCGCGGACCGGCCATAGAGCCCATAGAGTTAAAGGTGGTGGACTGTAACCTGTAAAATCCATAGATTTAGGAGGTCCCCTAGTGGCCGTTAGCTGTAAAAATCCATAGATTAGCCGCACCGTTATATAAGCCGCAGGGTCGAAAAATGGGGAAAAAAGGCGCGGCTTATAGTCCGAAAATTACAGTACTTACACCTGTGCTGTTCCTGCTAAGGTCAAATATCTTCAGTGGATTTTGATGAATCGTACATTAATGATGTCCAGACTTAAGCCATTTGTCCCCATTACCTACTTGCCACCACAAATGAATTGACACACCTTTCATACACGCCCTGTCTTACGAAACAGTCATTTATCCAACTGTGTTACTTTATCTTTATTCCTACTCAATAAACTACAAGATAATATACCAGAAATGTGTTTAAACCGAGCGAATATGAGAGGTCTCGGAAACAAAAATATAATTGGAGGAGGTTGAACCCTCGTGCACAAGTATAAGAAATTCAATATATTCGATCATCTTTTTTCAAAACAACAGATTAGAAGTTGATGACGTCTGACGGAACTGATTTTATTTGCCTCAACTTTTTTGAAAACTAACAGGAGCATTTACTTCCTCAGCTATCAATGTGAAGGATCATATTTTTGAGTGGCAATCGATCTTGAATAACCTTTTTCATTTGTTGATGTTACGAGGCTTGCAAGACTTTGAATGCTGAGGTTTTATATTACTAAACTGGTCAAGTATTTGGGATAATAATGTACTGACCATCCATTCTGAGATGATGATGTCCACCTTCTCCACCGGCAGCTTGATGTCTTCTATGCGCCCTTTGATCAGAGTGATCTTGTCCTCCAGCTGGTTGGACCTGTGGGAAACATGCAGAGCTCAGTGTCAGAGGACTAAGAGGAACATTGCCTTGCGCTTGCTGATGGTTCAAGTAAGCCTTGTACTGTAGTTTTGCTGTGATGCACAACATCCAAAGCCCCAATAGCGACTACATTATGTATAATTTTTTTATTTGTTTAATTATTATTGGAAGCAACATTGGCCTTCATTTGGACTTTTGCTCAAATTCATAGTCACTGCTCACTTCTGAAGGAAATTCCTGATTGTTAAGCAGCTAAATGATCTACTATGCTGTGCTGTACAAGTAGTGTACAGTGGTTTTATTAGTTTATCAACAGCTGTATATTTTGCGAGCAGGAAAGGACAAAAGCAGTAATCTTGTGTGTCGTGAAGCCGAGACAAGAAGCTAAAAGATGCTAAAACACTCACTAATGCTTAAAGGACCTAAAGTTAGGGGATGACCATCACGAGAGCAAACCATTTATACATTACACAAAGTCACTTGAACCATGTTAATTACCAACTCAAATCTGCACGCATCACCATTTTCATCTTAATTTAAAAAATGGTCATGGGTGCAGATTTCAGCCTCACTAATCTTGCTTTAAGCCACTGAAGATAGAGCAGCTACCTTGCACGAACATTTCCGTCACATAAACTGAAAGTAAGCTTAACGTAATGGACGATGTGTACATATATGCATACTGTGCAGCAATATGGTTCCAAAAAAATGTTACCCAACCTTTTAAACGTGTACATTATGTTCCTCTTATATTCGGAGCCGTGTAGGCTAGAAACTGTAATTGTGGGCCTGCAGGGGTGTCAGGCTCAGGTAGGGACAGTAAGATCAGTGCCGCCGTTTAAATGATCCTTCCTTTCAGAGCGGCCAGTCCGGGTATCAATCTCTGTGAATATTCCATTATCATGACAGCTAATGTTACAGAGGACAGAACAATTACTCACAGCGGCCCAGAGTGCATTTCTGTGGCAGCGATCCTTATCTTGAACTGTCTCTCCCCTCTCTGCTACCGCTGCTATCACCTCCTCCCAGGACCCAGCGCCCCCCCCCCCCCCTTACCCACAGCCCTGCACCTCCTACACCTTTCACAAGAGGGAAACACTGTAATCTCATTATTGGGGTAATTTAGAGGACAATGTCAGGACTCTGGGGAGAGAGTCAGTATCTGTGTGTGTGCGTGCGTGTGTGTGTGTGTGTGTGTGTGTGTGTGTGTGTGTGTGTGTGTGTGTGTGTGTGTGTGTGTGTGTGTGTGTGTGTGTGTGTGTGTGTGTGTGTGTGTGTGTGTGTGTGTGTGTGTGTGTGTGTGTGTGTGTGTGTGTGTGTGTGTGTGTGTGTGTGTGTGTGTGTGTGTGTGTGTGTGTGTGTGTGTGTGTGTGTGTGTGTGTGTGTGTGTGTACACATTTCATCATAGGAAACCAGTGTCTGCGAATAATTGCTACAATTTGATGTTGAATCTGTCCTTTTTAAACAGGTTTGAATTTTCCTCATCATTCAGACATTTGTGCTGTAGTTTAAAAGATAGCAAATTGAAAATATCGTAAACATTTTGGATAACTCGTATATTTGCCAACATTTATTTTACAAAACATACAGTATAAGGGAGAAAATAATATTTTATAGTTTTGAATATTTAACTTCTTAGTTTTGTCGCATTTCCTAAACAGGAACTGAGAAACTCCCTTTGAAGGGTACTCTGGGATTGAAGCCTTTGCAGACCATTTACATGCACAAAATACCTATGTAACACTACATGCAAGGGAAAGCCTCAAAGAGAACAATAGGGCCTCTTTGATAAACAAACTGATAGTCTTTAGTACATATAACCATTAAAAGTTGAATTCCATTCCTCCACATAAAATGTTGTCTAATTTGTGTCCACTTTGTTCTCACAATTGAAAGCATTCTATTGGATAATCCATCAATTCTAGCCATTTAAAAAAGCTATTTAGACATTATCCATTAAGGAAGTGACTGTGAAGGAAGGAAGTCACATCTAGCTTTTCATTTAAACTTCGGCGACGGTGTAGACAGGAGATGGATGCTCCTGCCCAACCAACAGGAGCCACTTTAATTACAATCCTGATATTAACATCTAGAGGAAGGGGTGGGCACACAGAGGCCATCCACACACACACAGAAACAAGAGCTGTAAAACCACGACCCGAGCAGAAAAGTAGATTTAAAGAGAGCCCAGGGCAAGAGTCTGTGTGTTTTAAGTATGTACGTGTGAGTGTGCAAGAGTGGGGGGGGGGGGTGACACATCTTTCTTTGGCTGAATCTTCAACGCTGGCGAACCTGCAACGCAGCCAGCATGCCAACGCACACTCCCACAGCGAGTCAGCGGTCTGTAAAATTAAAACGTCCTTTTCCTTCAGCAAACCCCGTTGTTTTGCTTATACGACACTCTCTTACATAACGGTAGTAATAGCAGTCATAATGGCCCCTAACTCAAAAATGCATTTTAGAGGCAGGGGTGTGATGGAGGAAGTGGCTGCAGGTAGACGTAGGGACATGCTCTGTGGAGGTAAATGGCTCCAATGTGGATAGCCAGCTGCTGGAAAACTGGAAGAAAACGCAGCACCTGAAATTGGACTGAGAACTTTATTAAAATGGAACCAACAGAGGGTCATCTACATGTTGTGTGTGTGTGTGTGTGTGTGTGTGTGTGTGTGTGTGTGTGTGTGTGTGTGTGTGTGTGTGTGTGTGTGTGTGTGTGTGTGTGTGTGTGTGTGTGTGTGTGTGTGTGTGTGTGTGTGTGTGTGTGTGTGTGTGTGTATCTTCTTGGTCGAATGCACTTAAGTCGCTTTGGATAAAAGCGTCAGCTAAATGCAATGTAATGTGTGTGTATACTGCAGGGGAGAAAAGGCGAGGGGTGAATGAGTCAGACCGCGAGTGTAAATAATGTGCGTTATGGCCACGCGACTGATAGCGGCTCTATTGAAGTCAACCAGCTGCAACAAATAAAAAGGTGGCTGGAGGTCACACAGACCTTTAGTCCCACAATCCTCCGCTGCAAACAGGGGGAACAAGCCATCCGCTCTCAACTCTTGAACAACCTCTATGACATGCAAGGCACTGGTTGAGCTAGCAATACCGCTAAGTAAGCTAATCTGCTAGCATGTTAATTGCTGACTGGAGAAAAACGTTTATTTTTTCATTGCTGAGAGAAACATTGATGTAATTCAATCAACTTTAAGTGTATTTGGGTGGAGGCAAACATAAATAAACACAAATAGTTATTATTTAGTTTTAAAGTGGGTCTTACCTGACTATGTCCATGGCCTGATAGATGATTTCTGATTGGTCGACTGCTATGACCTTCTTGGCTCCTGCTCTGGCAGCGAACATGGACAGTATGCCAGTCCCACAGCCCACATCGAGCACCACCTGCAGGACGAGAAGCGAAGGAGGTGTGACAGGGGTAAGAAAAAGATCCCTGTAAAAAAGTGCTCTAAGTCATTTGTAAATTAATTTATGTTGAGATGAAATCCCATGATAGGCGGTAAAAGGACTCTTCACTGACGTTGCCGTTGTGTTTTCTATAGAGAGTGGATGCTAGGCGGAAGCGCTACCCTCTGTGTTGCGCACTGCTTGAAGTTGACGTTTATCGCTGTGCTCAAAGTTCAAATTATTTCAACGCTTTTTTTTTACCGCTGACCTTTTGGCGCAAAACCAATCAGATGACATCTGAATGAAGCAGCGTAAGCTAGCAGGGGACAAAACGATAAATACAAGGAAAACAAATTGACAAAGGGATACTTTCCAGGATAGTAAGAATAAAGAAGAGATCTTGTTGCATGTCTTCCACAACTTGGCTCTTTTTGTATTTTTGGTACGCAGATTAAAAGTAAAAGGCATGACATTTCAGACATGGGCCCTCATCTGCTGAGCTATATATACTTTTTTGTTTAATTAACAACAAGATAAATGCTAAGGAAAGTGGACCATCAGCCACTGTCACAGAAGCTGGTATGGCACAGCGGAGATTGTTCTGAAAGATTTCATAACTTTGATAACCTCTAGCTGCTTTGGCATCCACTTTTTTTCTCACATCCCAAATCCAGCCATCCAAATTAATGTTTTGTATGTTGGCCTGCTTTGCTCCACAGTTTTACAAATCAAAGTGCTCCATCAAAAAACGTTTCACATCCACCCACAGTTGCCGAGTTTTCTATTTCAGGTTACAGTTAATTTGTTCATTAGCTCCCGGCTGATGTTAAATGGCTGAGGCACAGTTCAATGACGATACACGTCTCTATATCTAACCCTGTGTTTATATGGGTCTCTATTTGGGGCGACTTTAACTCCCCTGTAAGCATCACGCTGCCTTTATAGGTTCACAGGGGGTCGCCAACAAACTGCTGACACAGCACAACTCCGGACTGCTTTCTCCATCTTTCTGTATACCGCTCAGCCACCCACCCCCTGTTAAAAGTACTGAAACAAAAAGATCCTGTTTTGTTCTCCATCTAGTGCTTCCTGTAGAAGGTGACACTTCCCTTTCGCTGTGACAGGGATAATGTACGTTCCCATCAACAAAACCTGCCCCCCTCCTCTACAGCCTCATCCAGGCACTAACCAGCAGCCGCCCATATAATGGATGGTCATGATACAGGCCACTGCTTCCTGCAACTAAAGGCAATGGGGAAAGAGAGGGGTGGGGGCCAGTTGGAAGGGTTTTTTGTTTTTTTTCAGGGGAGGGGGTTTGGTAGTGGATTGCCTGGACCTGTTATCAGCATTCTGCAGTCTACATTCAAGGCGCTAATAAAGTAACACTGTGTTTTAAATCAGACACCATCACCTTATTAATTTCTTCCCTGAAAGATACACACGCTTATTTCTGTTAATAGGCTTGGCTACACATTAAAACAGATCCCCGGCTAATACTGTATGCACACATTAAAGCACATATCTGTTGGCCTGTGTTCAGCAGGCTCACCTTGTCACGGAACACTTCAGGGTTGCGGTACATGAAGTCACGGTAACTCTCTGTTCGCACTTTATCCTGTTGAGAGAATATTCGAAAAATGAAGAACATTACAAACAGACACAAAGGGAAAGAAGAGAGAGAAAAGACTAAAAGAAAGTTTGCTGCAGGGTTTCAAATAGTTAAAAGGATTGTTTAAAGTAGGGTTGTATGAGGTGCTAATCCAAAGTGTCTACAAGCCATTATGTCCATCTTTGATTTTTCGAAAGCCACCAGACTTGATTGAAAAAAAAAAGTAATTTAACCTTGTAGAACACAGGAGTTGCTGGTCTACCTCTTTCTCAATGAGTTCGTTTGTTTTATTGTGGAAGTAAAAATGTTGTCCTAGTCCACAGCAGTACAATGCTTTGCTTGGATGCTGCTACTCCTGTCTGTTTCTCAACACTGTAGGTAATACATTGACTTTTATAAGTACCTCATACAGCCTTACTTCTATTCTCTTTAAGGGAAGGGTTATAAATCTAACCTTTAAAAGGATTTTATATTCTTCAAGTTCTACGACTATAGTTTCTATTAGGATGCTTATTTTGTGATATGAAGCTGAATTTAACACAGGCCTTATCAGGAGAAAGAAAAAAGCTCAGAGCATGGCATGTTACACGCTTTTCAACACAGGAACAGATAACAGCAGATCAAAACAGAATGTGGGGAATTCTTGAAAATGTTTATGTGATAGATATAACTGGGACTACAAAACATACAATGTGTAGAATAAGTCAGGTCAGTACACACTAATAACATGCCAATCAAAGATCAATTCAACTATGATGTTGCAGTAATGACCAAAGAACACAAACATTTATGCTACATCACAATGTTAGAAAAACCAACCTTCATGAAGTATCATAACATAGAATAGCTATTGTAGTCAACATCAATTAGCTCTAGGCTAATTACTACAAGATTTGTATTTTGTGGAAACATGTGGAACAGGTTATAGACTTAGCATTTAAATTCTTTTTCCAAAATGATTCAACCTTGTTTTTATGACCAACAGCACAGCTGCAACGCAAACATTTTTGGACTTGTTTGCAGATCGTATTTGTCAGATTTGCCCTAGTGATAATGTTTGAAAGGTAGGTTATAATGTGTTTGAATCTATCTCAGTAAATGACTGACATGCCCACATGTACATTAAAGGTCACCTATCATGCTATCTTTAGGCAATAGCACAGGTCTCAGATATATACAAATATATAAAAAACATGTCTATGAAGTGTTTTGCTCAAAATATCAAACAGATCACCCATTCTAGCCATGCCTCATATCTCTCTATTTCACTTCCTGTTTCAAAAGTGCTGATTGTATGTATAAAGCTTTAAAATATAAAAAGATTGATACAAAATAGAAAAGGAGGGGGCTGAGCTCATGCGGGATATTCTACCGGCAGATTCTGCGGTGATGAAACGCCATATCATGGATTATCAAGGATTATTTCTGAAACAGTATGGAGCTCAAAGGCTTTCTCTCTTGCCGGTTTTACCACAAGGTAAGTTCTTTTTTTATTTCCTGCTTCTTCACACACATGCTCTCCAGTACAAGTAAGCTCTGAGTGTTAGCGATGCTAATGTAACCATGCACTGACCATATCACGTCCAAAACAGTCGGGCATTGTTTCTGATAGCAACTTTCTGATAGTGCCGTGGGTCCACATTTTCGATATTACGTCCTATCGGACGCAAATCTGGATCAGCTCCGTTGTACCCCCGTTTTTAGAGATTTGGGTACGGAGGAAAATAGAGAGGGTTTTATTTTCTGACGCTGCGTGAGTTCTCTGACACACCAGGGACACATATTTATGTATAAAAGACATAAAAAAGTGCATTTTGCATGATAGGTCCCCTCTAAGAGAGTCATCTGTCACTCTAATTGAACTCTCTCTCTCTCGAGCCCTCTGTGCTTTACAGTGTTTCCTTGCTGAGCAGCAGCAGAGGGACAGTTACACTAGGAGGGAATTTCAGTATAGAAGATCCAGACTTTAGAACAGCTACACTTGAATGCATTCTTCCCCCAAAACCTTTTTGGTCCATAAAGTGAATGTTCTGTAAAAATTAATGCTACATACTGAACACCAGGTATAGCAGTTTAAATACAAAAAATGTAATCAGATTTTAGTATATGAACAATTTCCACCACGATGGAACACTAAAACTCTCCAAAGAAACAAATTAAATGATTCGATGGGATAGCTTCATAAAGCAAAGTTAGACAGGTTAACTTAAATATTAAATCGGGGATAAATTAAGAGTCGTTTAATTTTAAACCGAAGCAATGTACGTCTAACTCACTTCATATTGTGACGCCACACACATACTGCAAAGCCCCCCTGTCAATTGTACTCTGCCCCTTTGAGTCGGTGATGGACTTTACAACCTGACGCACTAGCACATACATGACGCAAAACTTAACAGTCCTCAGGACCAATCAGGACGGCCAACAGGAATATTTCAGCACTGCGGTAAGTAGAACAGGAAAGGAGGAGACAGAGAGCTCCCCCCCCAAAAACACATCCCCTCTGCCTTGTGACACTTTGAGGTTTCAGCGCTTGAGCAGTGTAAAGATGTATTTCCACATTTCGAACATCGGCACTGCTGGTGTCTCACATGAGAGCGCGACATTTATTGCTGATTTATCACTTTTGAGAAAATGACTTGTCCTCAGTAGCAAAGTGTGCATAAAGATGATCGTTTTCATATGCATGCTACATGGAAATCTTTCAGCCAAGACGCACGCTGATGAGCACACTTTTACTCTGCGGAGATTTCTGCAGCCGTGACTCACAACACTGCGATGAGATCTGCAGGCCCGGTGTGCGTGCGTGTGTGTGTGTGTGTGTGTGTGTGTGTGTGTGTGTGTGTGTGTGTGTGTGTGTGTGTGTGTGTGTGTGTGTGTGTGTGTGTGTGTGTGTGTGTGTGTGTGTGTGTGTGTGTGTGTGTGTGTGTGTGTGTGTGTGTGTGTGTGTGTGTGTGTGTGTGTGTGTGTGTGTGTGTGTGTGTGTGTGTGTGTGTGTGTGTGTGTGTGTGTGTGTGTGTGTGTGTGTGTGTGTGTGTATATATGTTTTTGCAGAACACAGACCTTCAGCATCTCCTCATGGATGCTATAATGGCCGTAGGAGCTGAAGTAGGCCTCGTCCTCGTCCTCTCGGAGCTCGGCCACGGTGCCCAGGTTGCCAGGTCGGCCGGTGTCTGCGTTCATCACCAGACCCTGAACCAGCAGCCTGCGAAAACACGGGACAAATCTGCGTTTCACTTCTCATATATATAGATTTAGTACACGGGACAAGAGCAGCGACCAGAAAACAGAAAGCACACACAACCTTCATGCAGGACGTAGCAGTAAATGGAGGAGATGGGAGGCATTAATCTTTCTAACTCTCTTCCAACCCCCCCAGCCTCACTCTTTCTGTAATTTTCCCTTATTGCCCCCCTCCTTCCTACCTCCCCTCCTCACTTTAACCTCCATGCTGCAGTGGAATTTTCCTTCCTCCTTTTTTTTTTATAAATCTTTTCCCTTGCTCCAAACTTCTTCCAGAAGGTATTCTAGTGGATGTTTCTGCAATACTGGGTTCACTGTGGCCCTCTGCAGGCCATTAGGGGGAAGTGCAGAAGTAAACACGCAGAACACACTGCAAGCTTAAAAGGGTTGACCGTAGGGGGTGCTCGATTATGGCAAAAATCATAATCACGATTATTTTGGTCAATAATTGATATGACGATTATTAAAAACGATTATCCATTTATTGAAAAAAGAAATCTGAACAGTATATTTTTAACAGTTCCTGAACTTTAAGTATAATTCAACTGAAAAACCAATAAAAATATTATTTAAAAAATTATAATTCATCTTTTTTTTTTTTATTAAATAAAAATAATAATCTTTTTATTTTGATTACGTTGTTTTCGTAATCGTTGCAAGCCGAAATCGTAATTGAGATTAAAATACGATTAATTGCACAGCCCTAGTTGACCGTAGACTGTATACCAATGTTGACATGAAATCAATTGATAGGTCAACCTTATTACATCTAGAGCAGGGGTACTCAAACTTTTTTATTTAAGGCCCACTTGTGAACTTTATACAAGGTCACTGGTCCGGATCAATGCCAGTAAAGTCACCCAAATGCAATGCGTGTCACGCTCGCGAACACAAGTAAATATATATGCACGTTAGGGCTGAACGATATATCGTGTCATGGCGATAACCGCGATATGCGCATGCACGATATTCACATCGCAGGGATGTGCGATTTTATTAATTAATTTGTTTGTTTTTTTTGTTTTGGGACGTGCGATATTAAGTAGGTAAATTAACTCAAACACGTCATGTTACAATTATTTTGCTTCTTGCTACAAAAGAAAAACTTGCGGGGCTCTCATGTCAGCGGTACTTGAGTGAGTGACATGCAGGCTCTTCATGCACAGCAAACCACCAATCACAATCCTTCTAGATCAGATCACAGCAGGCCCCGCCCAGCTAGTATGCAGGCCATCAAAACACCGGTAAAAAATGAGCTAGGCACAGGAGGACAATACCGGCGAGAATGAAGATTTACTTCCAAAAAGAAAAGCAACATCTGCCATCTGGAACTATTTTGGATACAAAAAGGTTCTTCTCTTCTTCATTCACAGATGAACCCCCTTATTTGAGGGTAAGCAACATGCATCATCAGGACATGTTCATGACTTAAGGTATGATGAGTCAACCAGTTAAGATCCAGACGTCCGTGACTCAAATCCTTCATCCGGTTAAATACAGTTAAAAAAAAACGCAATATATATCGCAGGGGAAAAAAATATCGCAATGTCAGTTTTTTTCAATATCATGCAGCCCTAATGCACGTTCATTCTCACAACGCATCAGAAAATATACATTAATTTACATCAGAATCAGAAAGTTTTTATTTTGTATAATTTTTTTTATAATGGGACACAGGGTTCGGCCCGGATTGATTTGTAGTTCGGTCCGGATCCGGACCTTATCCGGAGTTTGAGAAGCGCTGATCTAAAGGTTACAACAACAACAACAAAATACAGAAATCTCACTGACTTGAGTTTCTGCATGTCTTCCAGGGATCTGGTCAGCGCATCCTCAGCGGCCTGTACCCTCTGCTCCTGTGCATCATGGGACTTGGCCCCAGACGACTGGCACGCCGACAGGCTTGACCCCCCACAGAGATCCTCAGGGTCTGCCAGAAACACAGAGCGTAAAGGCTGAATACAGTGAATAACACAAGCTCAAATACAGGAAGACAAAGTTTACATTTTGTGTATTTTGAATTTTGAGCTGCATGTTTATCGAGAGTATTTCACAGGGCTACTGCACAAACATCTTAAACATCAAATGTAAGGACTTTCTCAGGCCAAATGTTCTCAAATTCAAGTATCAAACACTAAATAGTTTGAGACCAGGATAAGGTTGATTAGAGCAACATTAAAAAATTGTTAAATTAATTGTTAAATGAGAATTGGCAGACTTTACACAACTTCAAAAAGATGCAGAGGTTTGCATGTGTGTTCACATCTCAATTGTGCTGGGTTACAGTAAATCTAGCAATGACTAATATTTCTGGAATAAAATCTTTTTCTTGATCAATATGAATTCAAGAACTTTTAATGATCTAGGTCTACCGGTGTCTATTTTTAACGATCGTCAAGGCCTTGATTTTCTTTCTTGAAATTCACAAACTCCTACGGGTTTTAAGGACCTGTTTTTTAATCTAATATTCAAACCTGCCAGTGGTTTTGGGAAAACTCTCATTACTCTTTCCAAGGTTCATTAATTAGATGTTGTGTGTTTGCTTTTATTCCTGAAAGGATGTTATAGCTTTAGATTTTCACCAGTTGTTAATAAAGCCTGAGCTCAAATATCAATTACAAACATCATCAGAGAGCAAAGGCTTCTTGCTGCAGCTGCCATTTCCGCACATTTAAAACCATACAGTGAGAATTGCACAACAGAGCAGACAGATAGGCTTAATTCTACAGCCAGGCTCGGTACTCAATAAAAAAAAGGTATAAAAGTCACACTTTTTCTAAACAGGAAAATATATATCACTCCCATAACTCCACTAACGCTCTCTGCACCTACACCCAAAACTAAATCCTGCTCCGACTTTTTTCACTCATTTCGGAACAATAACGCTAATAGTAAAGGTTAAAAACAGCTATACAAGAGAAATGTAATCTACAAAATTCAATAAATATTTTTGTTAACTATACTAAATGATTATGGAAAAAACAAAAACGACTTTTGTGACTGTATGTGTGCACAACCTAGCCCAACACCAGGAATGTCTTTAAGTAGATATTGAGATACAAAAATGTGCATCGTTATTCACATGTCTACAATTTATACTTGGAAAATTATATATTTTATTCAATGGCACTTACTGAACATGTTTCACCTCTTTCCTACGGACCACCGCTGAGCAACTGCTAAATGTGAATGTGTTATGCCTTTGTGAGAACCTTACAAGACACTAGTAGTTTTGAAAATCTAATACAATTTTGCAAATATTGTCTAATGAGACGGACATATCTATCGAGATTGTAACTGAGTTCATTCAAACGAATGCAGTTCCGTACCTGTCTGCAGGAGGGGGTCGTCCTGGATAACTGGCCGCAGGAAGTCTTCACTCTCCCAGGGTAAAGGACCATCTGGCAGCCCTGCTAGACAGGCGGCATCACATTTCTGCAGAAAAAAAAAACAATCAGTCCTATTGCACTTTTTTTAAATGTATATTTCATTTAGATTTAGTTAGCTATTTTTCACTGCATACTTTGTGATGTTTTTTGGACGAAACGTTAGCAATCTCTATGCACAGTGAACACAAGCTAAAAACCAAAGTCCCAAACATCAAGGAAAAACCAAACAATATATCAATTTAACAATATAGTGTGAACATGAAATCTTGTGACAGATTGTACTTACTGTTGACCGTATGAAGTTGATCATCTTTATGTAACCATAGTCATCTAGATCTAATGAGGGAAAACAAAAAAGTGAGCCATTTTTAAAAAACTGAATATTCCTCTGATTGACACGAAGCATTAGTGCCTGCTTACTGTGTTTTCTCATCACGCCCACCAGGTTGAGCTGGTGCTCAACAACGCAGTGCTGCAGGGTGGCCGGCACGGAGCTCAGCAACCTAAAACATACCAAGTGAGAAAATATGTTTAATTAAATGTATACAGTAAACTTCTATGTGTTCGTCTTCAAACGTCGTAACGGATTCTGAGATGTGTTACTTTGCCGTGTAGAGAATTGACTGGATCACAACCAGTAAAGCATAGAATTACACCCTGAATTGTATGAATACAAAACAGTTGGTTCGCCTCATTTGTGGTGTAAAAGCCAACAAACCAACCGCGGTATTTCATGATAGCTGATAAGGAACTTTAGCATGTTTTTTAAAAGGCTTAATTACTAATAAATCGAATTAGCTGATTGTAAAAATGGCTCAGAAAGCAATCTTAGAACTGATTGCAATAAAGCCGTGTATACAACCAGAGTTGGGTGTAGCGCGTTAAAAAGTAATAATAATATTACTTTTGTCGGTAACGTAGTTGTGTAACGCGTTACTTTTATAATTCAGTAATCACACCACAGTTACTAAGATTGCACCGACACGCGTTACTTATCAGTCATAATCACACTGACAGACAAGAGGGGTTTCCGCCGCAGGTTTATATAGGCTACGTAATCTGCGTGATTTGCGCGTCCACATCTCCACGTGCAGTGCTGCATAAACATGGCTGAGTCAGCGATAACTTCCGAGGGGTGGAGGTATGCCCATTATTTTGAGTTTGTCCGAAGAATAGACAGGAATGTGACAATGAGGTGGAAACTGTGTCCAGGCCAGAAGCTGTTATCCACTGCTGCAGGGACGTGCACAGGCACGGGCAACGGCCCGTTTGGCCTTTTTGGCTGACCTGCCCCTCTGGAGAGAGCGAGAGTTTGTTTTTCTTTTTTCTGTTGTGGCCGAATCAACATGATAAGCCCACAATTAGTATTGTAGCGTCTCGCTGCGGGAAACACACTTTGTCAGCGCTGTCACCAGCCGGTGCGTTAAGACCACCTCAGTGTCGGATTTTGGAAACTTGATTTTGAGTTGTCTCATGGCGCAGTTAGGGTATAAGGGACAAACCAGGGGACTTTACTTCCTCTTGATATTGTCGGTTATTTACAAAAAACACCTAAATATAGCCTACTTGTTATTGAGCTTCTGTCTTTCTGTGTCTTTTCATCTGTGAACTCCCTCAACGGGGCCGCTCGCTCTCTTTTCTTGCTCGCCCTCTCACGAGTGAACAGTTCAATGTCCCGCTTCATTGTAGGAATTAAGCCATGTCTCTACCACTTTAGTTTGCCATCTCTGTTACTAAGTTATGGAATACTTAATAAATAGGCTAAGTAGGCTAATTAGATACCTTACCGTTACTGCGCTCATAAAGAATGATAAGAATAAGAATAATGCGTCTTGAACTGGTTTCATTAATTAGTGTCTTTACGTTTCACAGACTGTTAGCTTGTTGTGGTAGGCTGGTAGCCTATTTTATTAAAGAGCATATCAAAAGAAAGACTTGTGTTATGTCTTCCTTAATGCAATAGTAATTGGGGGTGCAAGTGGAGTCTCGCAGAGGCAAAACTGTGGTGTGCTTACACTGTAGGTGCGCCGCAGTCTGCGTGATCTGCCTGTAGGGAGGGGCGGGCCGGCCCTGCGAGTAAAGTAACGAGTAAAGTAACGAGTTACTTTATGTAGAGAGTAACGAAGTAGTGTAATATATTACTTTTTTTTAAAGTAATATGTAATATATTACTTTTTTTTAGTAACGACCCCATCTCTGTGTACAACCCATTAAAGCACATCAACAGTAATCACATATTGTCCCTGTTTAATAGGTCAAAAGCTAGTTAAACTGCTTTGCATGTTACTGCTCTGTGTACTTAGTCAGTTAATTGAGTCGAATTTTAAAGTGAGTCCCTGCGATCCCAAATATTATTCATAACATGTGGTTGATTTGAATTCAAATGATATACCAAAGAACGACAAATAAAAATAAATACAATTTTACATTTAAAATAAAAATGTAACAATTCATTTTTTTTATTATCTTTGATTTTTATTCTGACCTGAAAAGGGAGATTACGTGTTTTATTTTTTGACATGTATGACCAAGCCGACTGTTTGCGTTGTTGTTGTATTGTATGTTATGTTTTTCACAGCTGTAATGTAACACTGTCACATTACAAACAACAAAACCGCTATATCATCATTGCTTGTCAATTTGTGTTCAAAACTAAAAAATGTAAAACTGTGTTCAATCAACAAGTTATTATATTTTTTAGTAACTTTTGTTTGACTACTTTGGTTTCGTTTGTAAAAATGTAATTGCGAGTAGGACTTTGACCTTAACTAAAATGCAACATGCATCTTTTCTTGTAGGTGTAAATTAAAGCAAACCACTCTATATCACAGTCCTATGGTTTTAAAACCGGTACTAAACAGTAATGACATTTGGCTGTGCAGACTAAAACCAAAGTAACTTCTTATGCATGTGTTTGAGGTTTCGGTAAATAGACACAACCAGTGAAAGAGAAGTCTGACAGTAAAGACGTGCTGTAAGATTAGTTGAAAGTCATCTCACCTGTCACAGAACAGACAGGTGACTTTAGTTGGCTCACTGCCATCTTCATCCATACACTGCCACAGCTCCTCATCCTCAATGTCTTCATCCTCACCGTCAGAGAGCTCGGGCATCTCGTCTGCAACCCCGTCACAGTCTGTAGAAATAAAACCTCATTACAGCTGCATGCACACGGAAACTTTTCGCTGTGTTTTAGTAAGCTAGTCCTCAGACATTAGCATCAACGTTGCAGCTAGGCAAAAGGTGTATAACTTAACGTTTGACGTAACTAAATTCAAAGTTATTCCACTATTTACGCTTTAAAATTAAACGTCAGCCAAAAAAAGGGTTTATATGTTCAACAGCTATCATTTTTGGGGTTAAAATGTGCTATTTACCAAACTCACGTGGGTTTGTGTATTCTGCCATGATGTCGCTTTGGTTTCAGTGGACTTCCCGGTCACGTTTGGTGACGTAAAGAAAGGGGCCGGGCCATAGACTGGCATATAGACTGAATCAGAAGAGCGTGCACATCTAAATAAACACCACAAGATGTCGCCAGAGTTTAATTCATGACACAGCAATGATGATACCTCTGTCTACACGTCTATTCCAATCCAGATACATAATCTTTGTGTTGTTGACTTCTCACCCACAGCCACTAATGCCCAACTACACAAATCATTTAGAGTGCAGGCAGCTGGGACATTAATAGTTTGATAAAGAAAAATGCATAGTTTAATTTGACAATGCTGGTTCTAAATGTAGCTCAATAGGTACAAAATTATTATTGATGCTTTGTTCTTTTGAAATAGGGTGTTAAATTATATAGCTGACAAAGAGTTTACGCTTCCTAAAATTAAGTGAAAATGGTGCAGACAGAAACATTGGGAAAATATATGTTATACGTTTTGCAAGTTGTAATAGATTTGTGGTCATTACAATAATTATAATTTCAAAAACCTATTGCTCCAAACTGGCAGAGCTCACCTACGGTTTATGTTAGATTCTATTTCAGGTGTAATAAAGAGTATTTATGTAAAGAAAGAAACTGAAAAACAAAAGCAAAGCATCAATGTTCTTTATTAGCAGTCAGTTAGCAGCTTTGATCATCTATTTTCTGGGGGGGGAAAGATAGCCATTTCACAGCTCTGTAACTTTGGAATTTAAATGTTTGCAAACAGATGCAAATATATTGTAAATAGTACTTCAGTTTTACCACAAGGCTTGCTGATGTTTGTCAAATCAGCATCTGCAGGTCAATTCAAACTCAATTATTTTTCGTTTTGAAGACCTGAGACAGTACAGCTTTTGTTTCTTCATCTTCTGGTTGCAGCTTGTAGACTGTAACGGTCCCATTTTGTTCAGAGGGAGATCCAACTTCTGCTTTGCTTTCAGACTGGCCCTCAGGGTTTGATGCTTGAGGTTTGAGCTCTGCATCTCGGCCCTCTGTCTGCAAGGTCAAAGCAGTCTTGGTGCTCCACTCCCCAGTAACTGGAGGAACAGCTGTTGCATTACCTGTGGAAATCAAACTGGGGGGCTGGGTTGTCTGTGGACATGTCTGATTGGGAGCTGTTGTAATGTCTAATGAATTGGTCCGAGCAGGGAGATCATTGTTTGTAAAACGTGTTTGGAAAGGTCTGAATTTCCCTCCATGGACGGGGATATCTGCTCTCTCTGTTAGTGGTAGACCCCATCTACCCTGATTCCTTCTACCTGCAGAATCTTGGGGCCATGTTTTGTCAAGAGGCTTAATGTGGCGCACATGGGTGTATCCTCTTGAAATCCCATCACTGCTATAGACCCTGGGACTCCATGATGGAGAAGATATCCGTGCCTCAACCTTTCCTGCTGGATTGCTGCCAGGAAAATGTCCTTTATTGATAGGTCGAAAGGTTATTCTGCCATGATTCAAGCTTTTGGGGGAAACGTTGGACCCAGAGGGGTTTACGTGAATCTTTTGTGTCTCAGACTTCAGATTAGGCTTAAAGGTTTGAATACTTGGACGTGCATTACTGCTGTAGGAGTAGACCGGGACCCTTCTGTCGTTTGGTCCAAAGTCTACAGGTGCTTTGTCTACCGGAGCAGCTGAAAAACTTCATGTTGATTTCAATCTGGTGTGAGAGACACGGGGTGGACGCTGCTCTACACCTGCAGAGAACTCCGAATCAGGGTTTACCTGCTGAGTCTTCTTGCCATCAGGGGAAGTGAATGCCTTGTTTCCAAAGCGCTTGAACACCACATAATTATGCCCTCGAGTTACTAAGGCCAAGCCAGGGTTTAAATGGCTGATTTGGCTTTCTGGAACTTTGCTTTTTTGAATTTCAGGAATAACCGGATGATGGATTTGGATTAGTGAGGATTGAGAGGCTGTGGTGTGATGTTCTGCAGGGTACATTTTGCCATTGTAACCACTCCATCTGTTATATTCTCTGTTGCCATTGTGGACGCCCACTGGAGCCTGTCCTGACTGGACATAACCTATTAAAACAAAACACAGAAAGAGAGTGTAAAAATAATTGTATATAAATCCCTAATTGCTGTTAAAATTGCATAGTTACATACCTCTCTGGGTATTCTTACAATTGACATAACCAAGCAGCATCCACAAACAAAGCACACACAGCCTGCAGAGTAAACAGGTAAAGGTCATAAACACATATTAAAATAAACACAAGTCAAAAAGCTGCAATTAAACAGAGCAACTTACCTAAAACTGTCTGTATGGCTCATTGTTAAACTGCACCTTATCCAGGAGTGAATGGCAGACTCCAAACCCTATTTATAAACTCTCTGCAGTGAGAGGCATCAGCTCAGCTGTTCCTCATTTTGTACTAATGGATGGGCGGCCATGATGGCAACACCTAAAGCTGCAGGAAGAAAATAAAGCTGCTCGTTTTTCCTTCAAACAAAAGTCTATTTTTGGTTGGTTCTACTGCACATTAATACTTATTAGGTGTTACATGATGTAGGATCAGAACAGAATATGGACCAAAGGACTATAAAAAGTTATTTTTTAATATTGGTTGTCTCAATGAAAATCTTGCCTTAGATATATTTATGGTTTTAGCTGCAATGTAAAGAGATATAAAACCTATTGTGTGTAAGATAAGGACACAATATAATAGGCCATAAGGTAAAAACGTTATGACTTTAGACTTTAACCACAGATTTGACGAGTCCTCCATCCTCAGAGCCCAATGAGTGAAACCGCATTCAGTCACAAGAGGGTGCTGTTTGATCAAGAAGAGAAAATACGTTGAATTCACTGATCTCTCATACATGAAGACAAGTTGTGCTTCAGATAAACCAAAAGAATACATCAAAACACATGCATATTTAAATTATTAAAATACAAATCAGTTAACAAAATAATAAAATATATAATGATCAACTTGTTGTCCTGTTAAATTCTAAAGACTTTTTCTGTTTTTAAGTTATTATGGTCTGTCACTAAACAGCAATTTAATTTGTATTGTTAACAAAGTTTATCAAACATTGTTTAATTGCTAACATTACTGTAGAAAAACAAAATCATATCTAATGTATTTCTTGCATGTTACATTTAGCATACTTCTGTTATAAAATGTTTGAAATATTGTGTTGTGCATCTATATAAACTGCACAGATGTAGTACTGCAATTATACTCATAGAAGATTATTCATATTGACACAGCTATTATGGAAACATATTTCTAAATCAAACACACAGTCACATTTCTATAATAATTTAATGAAAATATGTTAAGAGACATCAAATATTTTAATTGTATTAGACATTTAAGCTTTTACTTTAAGGCAATGCAATTACATAAAAGATATATAATATTAAACATACCAATCAAAAGCAAAGCAAAAAAGCACAAAACAAAGGAAAATATAATATCTTTGCTAACTAAACAGATCGTCTTGTCTTTTCAAGTATGTGAAAATCCTTTGACATCGTGGTCATGGGAATAGTGTTTGTAGTCATCCCAGTATATCTGCTGGAATTACCTGTAAAGACAAAATAAAATCAATGGTTTGAAGTCACAGCTCAAACTTAAAATCACAATGCAATTTTAATGACGAAGTCTTAACTTTAAGCAGATTAAAAAGGACCAATAATAAATAAGATGGATGTGCCAAAACATTAATTTGGATCATGATATGAAAGCTAAATCAGAGAGATCAGTCTAGTGAAACATTTTTTTTCTGAATTTAAAACAAAATTGGTCAGGACATTTAAACTAATCTGATCTGAAATGTTAAGAGCTTTGTTATGAAAACTAAAAATAGTACTCATTAGTTATTAATGATACTTCATACTCGTATAAATTAAAACTGCCTTGTGAAAGAAGATGAATTATGTTCCCACAAAAACCACCATTTTGCTCCAACATGGTTCAGTCCCATGCCAGAAATCCTTACCTTTAACATAATGCTATCAGTGTAAACGGTTAACCTTTTTCTCACCTCAGTGTATTTTTTGCATTTTCTTATTGCCCTGCACCCTTTCCCAGACTGGCGATGTCTTTGTTCTCTAGGATCTCTGTCTTCTGCTCCGGTTGAAGCAACGTGTTAGACGCCATCGCTTTTGCGACCGCTTGGATTGGGATGGACATGGCCGTAGAACAGACGGCGGACACGGCACCGAAGAATTTCCTGGCCAGCCACTCAGCGGGCCGACTCTCCTGCCTGTCTACCAACAAAACCCTGTTGCAGAAAACAATAAAGGTATTGATGATTTAGGGATTCTATTGGCTTGGATCAGGCTATTGGTGACGATCACTTCATTCAGCAGATTTGACATTTAGATTTGTTCTCCATTGGGGCCATTAACAACATTGATTATCAATGACACAGTACAATCAAGTTTAATCAATCACTTGTATCACGTTAAATGGTGCGACCAACTGTTTTTCATGGGCTGCACAGGAGTGAAAAACACTGTGGTACATTACAATTTCACCATGACTTTCAAAAAAGCATACTTAAAGCTCTTAACATCTATTTATGAAATCTTGGTGTGACATTTGACAAGGCAATGCATTTTGATCAGCATGTTAATTGATTGACCCGTAGATGCTTTTTCCCCTCTAAGAAATAGTGCAAAGCTCAGGTCTGTCACAAGCGGAGCTTGAAATGATCATTCATGCTTTCATATCATCCTGGATGGATTATCGTAACTCCATTTTCACGTGTTTCAGCAAGTCATCTCTGAACCACCTACAAAAAGGTCCAGAAAGCTGCTGCCAGGCTGTTACCAGGTCCAGCAGTTCCAACTTAGAACACTTGGAGACATGGGTAATTAAGAGCAAAAGCCTTTTTTTGTGTCCTTTAAAATGATAAGCTATCAGCAGCCATCAGATCACATAATCAATCCCCACATTCCTACAATCCAATGCATTTGGGTGCAATTGTCTGTAACGGATTAAGATAATGTTCACATGCATAATAACATTTGCTGCAGCAGAGGATGCATATTTTCAGGATGAGATCCTCAACTGTTTGACTATACTTATGTTGTAATGTATGTACAAACTCCAATTACAATCAAGTTGGGACGTTGTGTAACACATAAAAACAGAATACAATGCTTTTCAAATCCTTTGCGACATATATTCAATTGAATACATTACACACTCATTTTGAATGTGATGCCTGTAACATGTTCCAAAAAAGCAGGGACAGGGGCAACAAAAGACTGGGAAAGTTGAAGAATGCTCAAAAAACACCTGTTTGGAACATTCCACAGGTGAACAGGTTCATTGGAAACAGGTGAGTTTAAAAACAACTTTTTTGGAAATGGGGTTTTGTAAAATGTAATCATGTATGTATCTTTTTGTTTGTTTGAGGAAAATGTGTCTCGTGGTGAATATGGAAGTTGGTCACATAAAAGGATTTAAAAAATGTAATGAGACTACTCACCCTGGTCTGTAAATGGCAAATCTGTCAAAACCTAGCGCCTCAATTTCTGCCTCCACTTGTCCCTGGAAGAGAATCAATTTCATGTGAATCTTTTCGTGATTATCCAATTTCATTATTTATTGAAACACACAGGAAAGCCTTAGTAGAGAAAAAGAAAAACACTTCAGTATGTGGCTCGCAGAATAGAAAGGAAATAAAGTACCTTGACTTTGAGGTAGAGGAAGTTGCTGTTTTTATCCGCTCCTCTGGAGGACTCCAGGTGGAACTCAGCGCAGCCTCCTGCCTTGGCGAGCTCTGCTGATTTTAGAACATAGTCGTGATCAACCCGGATGAATCCTTCCTGAAATAAATGAGAACTATGTGAATAAAATAACAATAAAATACAGTATTTTGACAACATTGACAGGTGTCTGACACATCCTACCTGCAGCTAACAATTACATCTTTTTTTATTAAAATCAGCAAAATAGCTAATTGGCATTTTACTTGATATTAATTGATAAGCTAATGTTGGCAGATATATTGGTCTAGGCACTGTTTCAGTCTTAACCACTGGAAATGGTTGCACATGGCAATGTGTCATCTCTACTGAGCAACAACACCTTAAAATCCTCAAATAAACTGTATTTTTTTGTTATTTTGTTATACAGTAATTGATTCACCAGTCTTGTTCTTGTATCTGTCTAATACAATGTTACTTACAGTTCCTGCTTTTGCTTTGGTGGTTCCCAGACAGCAGTAGCCGACATCATGGCCCTGGAATGACACAGCATAATCCTCAAGCTTCTCAAAGTCCACCACCTCTTGGACCTGGAGGCAAAGAACAGAGTAAAACACATGTCAATCTCAACTTGATGAACCTCAGACAATTGGGAGTCACATAACATTAATCAAGCCACTAACCAGGTTTTCATTTGCTTTGTCTTCAAAGGTGAGCGTTCTCCTTCCGATCAGGGTGATCTTGGAGAAGATGTTGCGCCCAAGCAGATCTTGAAGCAACATCCTGCCCGTTTCCCCAGAGGCACCGAGGATGAAACAGCTTTTATTTTGCTGCCTGAAATTTTCTTCCAGAGTTTTGGTGTCCTCGGCCATGCTGTGTGAAAGAGCAGATATCTCTCTTAGCAGCTTAAATGGGTGCAGGTTATGCTAAAAATGAAACGTAGTTGGCAATGCGTGCAAATGCTAAAAATGCTGTGCAAACATTGTTTACTATCTTGGCTAAAGGGAATTTTTCACTATTATTCACGACTATAACAATGCAGTTAGGTAATTCGACTGCCATTGTAAATCATGTTAATAAAAGCCATCCTGTTGAGACAGAAGCTAGTTAGATGTTGGGACTTTCATATCATATCATGTCTATCCTAGAGTCGGTGGGGGCCTTAGGTAAACATTCACTGGGGGCCCCTCGAACAAGCTTTTCATACCCCCACCCCCCGGAGCGGAGCAAGGCAACAAAACTTAAGATAAGAAGCAGCATTTTACGGCATGCTATGCATTGGGCTACCTTGAGGGGATTTCCCGACATGTCGTTGCACTAAATTAAAGGGTGTTTCATTTTGTCGTTGCTGTGGACCTTGTCAAATCTACCTTCATTGGGGGCCCCCCTTCTGTTCCGGGGCCCCAAGCAGTTGCCTGCCTTGCCTGTTGGCAAGGTGCGCCCCTGTATCTATGTTTGGGACCAAGAAAATGCGTTGGACTCTCGTCTACCTTGGTAGACAACAGTAATATATTACACACGGGTGTATAGTGCAATGTATGCCGAATTCATGAGAGGATGCATATCCTTCATAATCCAGTTCTATTTCTGTTTTGCAAGTCAGGCATGTTTGTACAACCAGAAAATAAACTTGAATTGACGGATTGGTGAACGGGGTTTGGCTTGACGTTGTGTCGATCGATACTCGTGTTTACTTACAGAGGGAGTGACGTTCTTATGTTAAAAAAAATTTAAAATCACACTTGTGGTTCACAGGTCTGGGATCAGAAATTAGCTGAATTTAAACAGTGCTTATAGGCTATACGAATTGACCTTAAGTTACGTTAAATGTATCTTGTGTTAGCAGCGTAACACTCATGTGCCGAGCTGACGGAGAAGCTAACAGAGCTTTCCGCTGTTCTTTACCTGTTGTATTTAACCGGATCAGGGTCGTCGAAATAATTGAAAATCACTGCAATGAGAACAATTACGACAGTGAAGATCCCGGTCGCGTTTCCTAGGATGGAGTCCAGCAGTTTCATAACAGATATTGCCAGGAGCAATGGCTAAACACTTGCTGGGACACTTCCTGGTTGCTTTATGTTCACAGACGGTGCTCCCTCTGCTTCGTTGATAGGTTGAGGGGGGGGGGGACAGTAAAGATCGCAAAACTCAACGACTGACAGCTCGATGTACACAAATACTGTTATTTGAATGTTTCATTCATTTGGTAGGATTTAGGATACGATAGTGAATCCAATGGAAAGGGACAAAAGCTTGTAATTTAACAAGCCTCGATGCTCATCCTCATGTACCGCCATACACAGGAAGGAAAAGCGCATGCGCACTTGAAATATAAAATAAGCCTACAAAATAATCTACTTTCACAGTTTCTTACTAGAAAATACGAGTTCACCTGTTTTAGTGAATTGCTTACTATGTGTTAACCCTTAGTGAACTTAATTTATATCTAATGCATTAGAGGTTGTATACTAAACATCAATATCTTCCACAATTAAATGAATGACAACTTTGTGTGTAAACACAATTAATTTGTCTTTTAAAATGTATTTAACTATAACTATTAGGAATAAGAAACAGATAGCTTCATGCTTTTATTTTCCTGAGGAAGATATTTTTGTTTATTGTGGAAAGATATAAAAATAAAGCCCAACTAATTATTCCCCATCTCCACAACTCTTATTCAACTTACCCCAATAAAAAGTATTCACAGTTCAGACAGTTTAGCATGTTGCACTTTTAATTAGGATACATGTTGCCAAGTAGAGGAGAGTGTATAGAAATACTCTGTTACAGAACTCTCATTGGATCTTGCATTCTGCACTATGATCTGTAACATTTAATCACTGCAGAAAGCTTGGATCTTCCATTTGAAGGGAACCATTTAACTAAAGATGGAAGACAAGATATTCTCATTGCTAAAATCAAACCCTAACACCAGCTGTCAAACATTTGTCCTCATCTATTTAGGTTGTCGTCATTTGTAATAACTCCATGAGACCCTGATAGACCAATGATTGATTTTAATAATAACCAGGTCAAAAAACTATCGTTTTGTATCGAATAAGTAGAAAAGTCCTCTAGGATGGCAGAACCTGTGTGTAATTTGTTCAGAACAAGATCGAGACTGGATCCAAAAGAGAACCAAACCTTGACAAACGTATTTGCCTTTTGTCAGACCATCAGGGGGTTTCATTAGCCAAAACCTCTTTACAAATAAAGCAAGTCCAGTCACATGCAATGAATTCATCAACACCCCATGTTTTTAACACCCCTGCCACTTGGAATACAAGGCATCGACCCAATCTAATAGAATATGATGGAGGCAGGGATGATCCTTTAAAGATGTCAGCAGTAAGAGACAGAAAGAAAAGAGGCTGAGGTTGAGAGAAGAGGTCTTAAACTGGCACTCTGCTGAAATGAAATGTCGCCTCTTTGTTCCTTAGCCGCGGGTGCTAATTGGGCCTACCGGCGGGGAGGAAAACTACCGCTGGGCTCCTGTCTGTCACACCTGTTGAGTCATTGTCTCTCGCATTGATCAGACAGGAAGTTGGAGTAAGAAGGCTTATGCCTCAGTGGGTGCGTGGCAGAAACATGGTTCAATTTCCTTTCAGAGCTCCGCTGCCGGAGGTGGAAATACCAATGGTGGTCAGTGGTCAATTGCGTTTGACCATTGATTAGCCTGCACTAAAGGACATATGGATCCTGAAGAGTTGGTTTTCATTGGCGTTTCTCCATTCTTACCTCACTCAATCACAATCCCTCCCGTATTTCTTGCGCATTGGATAATATGTTTGATGTCGCAGTCACTGCTGTTCTGCCACACTTCACTTGAAGGCCTATTCAGACAGGATTAGCTTTTAGAACAGTGGATGTGGAATAGCTCACACATTACACACCGCTATATAAAAAAAAACTAGAGCAAAGAAAACTCAAGGGGTAGGGATATATAGTTTAATCTCAACTGTGTACCGGATCATCATGTTTTAGTCACAAAAAACTTAAAAAAAGAATGTGTGAGGATATTAGGTTAAAAAACAATGTTGAATCTGTAATGGTTGTAATAATAATGGGTTCCATTTGTAACGCACTTCATATTTGAACTCAAATCTCGTAAGCGCACAGTTCGAGGCTATACATAGAGCATTTCTGGAATGACACATTCATGGTATATGAATCTATGTTGTAATTTGAAACAAACTAAACTGCCGAAAAGTCCTTAAATACTGTTGCTTTCAATAGTATTTTTTTATTGATTTTGAACCTGACTTTTCATATGGGTTTTACTTCAAAATGCCAATGGTATAGAAACTTTAACGTAAACTTAGCCGAGAAATATGAAATATGAATATGAAATATGTCTGAACCGTGTTGCGTCCCCAAATACTTCGACTGGCCACAAACTTGGATTTTATAGCATCTTTACACAAACTGCCGCCGTCTTAAGATGTAAGTTTGTTCTTAATTGATGGCATTTAATTGAGCCTTAAGACATTTTTTGAATCAAGATACATTGTTCGGCATAATATGTTAATATGATTAATTACATTTCTATTTCCTTGAAACACATGCAGAAATCTGTAAAGATATACTGACACAAATGGGAGTTGAATTGTATTTCCTAATTAAATCTATATACATGCATGCCTACATATACATAACACACACACACACACACACACACACACACACACACACACACACACAGTACATAGAGTACACACACACGGCTTAAGGCTTAGGTTCCCGATTCCACAGACTCTGGAGTGTGATGCTAATGATGGATATTAATGGAGCCTGACAGCACAATCTGCTGCCCATTGTCTCCCAATAAACAGCTTTGCAGTCCACATGAGCCACAGAGGGGACGGGAGCTTTAAGCTGAGACAGTGAGAGCAGGCCGGGTGGAGGGTCAGACCTCAGGGGACAGCGCTGATCCTGAAGTGGGGATTAGCTCAATTAGAGAGGCACTGTCTGATCAAGATGCAGGGTTTCATGGTACATATGATGTATGTGTGTGTGTTATGAGAGGAGTATCCATTATTAGAGACGACTGTTGCCATTATTTGTTGCCATGTCTACTGATGCAGCTGGTGTGAACAATAGTCAAGATGATGCCTTTAGCTTTCTGTGACCTTCTGCGGAGATATCCATTTATTGTCATACATATAAATGGTAATTAATCTCCAATGTGTTTTATCGTCCAATTGATGACAGATCTATGAATATTTCAGTGTGCCTTTAGCCAACTTGTTACAGCTCAGTTTTATCTGTATTTTTTATTTTATTTATTTTGCTCAGGGGCATTAATACAGTATTTGGTCACTAATATGATTTGATCTTAAAGTTTTAAGTATGTTAGAGATGATCCACGTTTGTTTTTAGATTTACAGTTTTTTAACAAGGTGTGCTTTAAAGTATGAGCTTAATTGAGCTTTGCTTAAGTGACGGAATTGCCCAAATATAGGTTACACAAAACTCATTGCTTCTCTTAAAATGTGAATTTTCTGTATAAAATTACACTGATTTTTCTTTTCTTGTATCAGTCACTGAAAAATGCATTTGTCCCCCCCTTTAAAAAGATACTCATTGCTGTAGATAACGATAAATAAGAACCCTTTTTCATGCAGTTTAAAATATTTTCTGTTGAAAGAAAGAGTCCTTTTAAAAAAACATTCAATAGAAACAACTAGATAAACTGAAAGGGTTTTATTGTGATTTTAAATATTTACCATGACCTTTCAGATTACATTAAGCAGATTTTTTAACTATTTTAAAATACATACTATAAATGTATAATATTAGTAATAGTTTGAAAGTATTTTTTGCCTCAATTTTAAGGAACCTCAGGGGAAATCGTTAAAGGAAATGAAAAGTGTGATGGGTTAAAAAGGCCATACCAGCTGCCAGATCCCCTGATCAGCGGTGAAAAAGCGGTACAATAAAGAGAGTCCACAGTGGGACAGAGGCTCAGAATCTTCCTCCGGCCGGGCTTTGTTGCGGGCTCAGACTGGAGGCTCAGACCTTCACAATATGTTTCGAGGCACAGTATCAGTGGCGCTCAGAGGAGCTTTCCTGCTCAAAGAGCCGCAGATAAGCAGCAATGAGACCTTCTTTCCCTCCTCTGAGGAACAATGGGCTCATTAAAGGAGCAAACAGATTATCACTGTTTTTCAATAGGGGCTCCTAAAAAGAGTCTGGGGGCCCCAACAGCTCCCAGCAGGTAGAGATAAGAAAACACTTGCACATCTGGCCAACCTGCTGCTAACTGCTACGTCTGTCAGTCTATCTCCCTAACTGCCTATTTCTATCTTTAATGGTATCAATCATTAGTATACAGTAACAATAAATGCTATGAATAGGAAGCTGGACTTGACAGAAGTTTGTGAGGTGACATGAACAATTTACTTGTGGGGAACTCCAGTGACCAATCAAATCAAAGCATTAGGTTAATTGTGATTTTGTTGTTAATGAGATACAGATTCACATTTTTTTAAAGTAAGAATTCAAGCTTCTGTACATCACCTGCTAACCTGCTGACAGAAAATGAGGGAAGGAGAAAAAGCCTTGCCTGTCACAGCATGTTTGAATAGTGTCAGCAATAGGAAGAAAAAGGATAGAAGCCATTGTCATTCTGAGGGAAACATTTTTTTATCAAACCAGCTAAACAGTACAAAGCCTAAGGGATAC
Organism: Notothenia rossii; assembly: GCF_949606895.1. Taxonomy (NCBI): domain Eukaryota; kingdom Metazoa; phylum Chordata; class Actinopteri; order Perciformes; family Nototheniidae; genus Notothenia; species Notothenia rossii. Next base: position 31,708,771 of record NC_136904.1, read on the forward strand.
TCCTGCAGAGCTGTATGTGTCCATGCCAACTAATGTGTGAACACTATACTGTAGGCAGATGCCCTTTGTAGTTTAAACAGAGCCATGTGGACATCCCTGTCAGTGCTTGTGTCTTTTTATATCTGGCCCGCAACAGTACTTAAGCTGCATTTAGATAAGGTGTACTATGAGTAGTTTAACTTTGTACAAGGCTGATATTAACCAACATCATTTAATTGAATGTCATGTACAGACAAGTTTGTAGGCCATACCACTCAATGAAAATCACTGACGAAACTGTCTGTCTGTAGTACACACAGAAGCTTAGTGGCATGGGTGCTTGTGGTTGTTTGTGACAGAGCTGGAAAACAGGAAGGGCAGGATGAAGGAAGCAGAGAAAGAGTTGCAACTAGTAGCTTATTGAAACATGACACATCTGTTACTCCGACTCAAATCAGAGTGGAAGTTACCTGAATAAGAAACATAAGATGCCCTCTCACCTTAGTGCACCTTTCTATTTCTTGTTAACTTGCCTCTAAAGTTGTATGAAATAAAAATAGAGAAAACCCTTAAACTTAAGATAGTCCAAATACTTTCAAGATCACAAAATGGCGAGTAAAACCTTAAAAAAGAAAAGGCATAGAAAAATGAGCAAAATGAGCTTCCAATCCATTTACATAAAAGATGTGAAACAAAAGAACCACAAATAGTAGATTGAAGGTAATTCTGCGTAGACAAGACATTCTCTGAGAACTCTCGGACAATTTTCAGACCATCCAACCATCAGGTTTTTTTAGCAGTTCATGCGTTGTTTTCTGTCTGTTCTGTTGTAAATAACGCTTTTTCCTGCAAATATGCCTTTTGTCTTAGCGACTGAAAGTATTTTTCCCCTCAGACTTTGTTCTTCTACTGAGATGCAATCCCTTGTCTGTAATGGATGTGTATTGGCCTCCCGAGTCCTTTTCATCAGCACGTCTTTGTTAATGTCCGTCAACTAATTGACAGAAGATTCCTTTTCTCTTGTTGATGGAAGTTATGCTAACATTAATCAGGGTTTACTAGACTAATATTATTATTATTATTTTTTTTTATTTCACCCAAATATGATTTAACTGCAGAATTAAAGACCACCAACGACTAATGACATGTCAATATTGATGATCATTTGTCACTAGTATTTCGTTTTTGCATATCATTTATCTCAATAGGTTGCACAAAAAGGACAGATTATCAGTTATGATGAGTTTCCCAGGAGAAAGTTAAACTTGAAACAGTTAGTTCTGTATGGTCTTGAATGGAGTAATAATAGAATACTACACCAAAGCCTCTTAGTGGATATTTGTGTTTGGCTTTGAGTTTTCACTATCAGATCTATTTGCTGTCTTAAATCTCCCCTTTGTGGCGGGACGGGTGAAGCTTAATGACTCCTTTGAACTGCCGACATCCACGGCAGAATGGCTTCGGGAATGGCTTCGGGAATAGCTTCGGGAATGTCAACCAACTAACCTTTAGTCTCTTTCCCACATCAAGCAAAAGTGTTGTCCACGTAATACCCATCTTTCAATTCCTGGCCACCACCGGCACCTACGTATATCCATTTTGTCCATCACTAATGCAAACATAGAGCAATTATCGTAATAAATGGCAACAGCATAAAACTCATAGAATGGAAACCTGCAGTAGTTTACTTTCTTGAAGATATCAAAGTCTTTGTTTCTATGAAATACAATATGGATACAATCTCATAATAACTGCTGTGATGATTCTATTTATGCTTATGGTTTGAGAATAGTTTCTGAGCGTAAATGTTTTTGAACCCTGCACTGTTTGAATCCCCAAATATTGATATTTTGGAGACACGACTGACTGAAATATAAATAGAGGGAGATAGGGATTTGAGAGTATCTGTAGATTCTGTCATCAGGGTTATTACTTCCAAGCTTATCGTAAGATATTAAGGTGTGTAATTCATGTAACGTGTTGTTAGGTATTACGATTTGAAAGCTGTAATACTTACAATAGCCTACATTTGCCAAATATTGTCCTATATATCATTATTGATTGCTTTACTATGTTTTGTTTGACCAGGGTAAAACTATACCACGAAACGTTTGGTGTTATTTTCATCGGCATGTCTTCCTGTTTTTGTTATCAAATGACAAAATGATATATGAACTGCTAACCGCTAATCCAAGATAATTACTTCTTGGTCTGATGTATCAAGACGAATATTCAAATCATGGTTTAATATTCCAACTATAACAGATTAGTATGTTAAACATTAATATTCTTCATTACACTTTAGATCTTGTTCAGTCATCCATGCTTATTGGTAATGATAACATTGCACTCACCTGTGATTTTTGAATGTTGTACCTTTGGTAAATAAAGAAACAGATGACATTTTTTTCAAAACTAGCCGAAAGGCTTGTGCAATAAGACAAACAAACAGGTTTTTAACAAACATCCTTCGAGCCGAACACATTTGGAAAAGAAAACTGAGCAAATGGTAATATATCTTTCTGTTGAACTTGGATCTTTTTTATATGCTGTAATTTTACATAAACTTTTTTGCTGGGTTATGAATGGAATAATTACGTTTGGCTTGAATTTCAAGTTAAAGTTGGCCTCTCAAAGTTGTATCACATGATTATCAGGTATAGACTGTTATGGATTGTTGTAAATGTTGGCTTAGAGTGGATCGAAGGCCAAAACAAACTCACACTCATATTTTTAAACTTTATGACAGCCAGTCTCAATGTGATGCTGCTGGCTCTCCTCAGTTCCTCTGTCTGAGCTTCTGGCTTCTTATAAACCAGCTTAGTTAGTCTCTTAGACGGGCCCTGATGTCCAGTGGCCTACAGGGAGAGTGAAAGAAGCAAGAAGGGAGATCATGTCGGATCATAACGGACCCACCACAGCACAGAGACCTCCCTGCCGATGAGCAAACAGCACTACAAATGGCAGAGCCGGCAGGACAATCACTGTGTGAATGGAAGCTAATTAGCTGGAGTCTAATGCCAGTTTACTAACACCTGTATTAGCGTGCTCGATCAGCGGGGAGTCAGGGCTAGCCAACAAGCGCTAATCCCTCATAAGCCTAAAGTACTCCTCCCAAGATCTGGTATTAGCATATTCTGCTTTAGACAGCTGTTGCCAACCTCAACCTGCAGGATTGGAAAGTGATGTGTTGATGGAGAGGAGGATTTGTACTGGGTTACCTGTGTGTTCCCATGTGAGTCAGGTTCCCCGTTTGAGAGCATAAAGACTTTTCCAATTACATCCATGCTCTTATTTTGGGAAATGTAAGGACTCAGAGTTGCCATTTTGGGAAGTTACATCATGTTGAGCAAGATTTCTTAAACTTGAAGACAATGATATCAAATAAAAAATATCCGTGAACAAGTTTCATGTTCCGAAACGTGTCCTCGATCCTTTCTTTTATTATTTCTCTCTCATCTCGTAAACCTACAACATTTTCCAGGAACCCTGGGAACCCCGCTATGTGTACGTGTTTACTTTCAGTCTCATTCCTTTGCTCTCCCATCCTCTCCCACTGCCTGGGTGGTGCTGTGATTACCCCGAAGCCGTGCACGCATCAAGGCAAGTGCGAGGCCGATGTGTGTGTGTAAGGGATTAGCAAGCTTTAGCATTAACCTCGTGACTGGACCGGCTACATTCCCTCGCTCAGCTAATAATTTGAGGGGAGGAGAAAGCGGCTGGTCCATTAGCTCAGTCTGTTTGCTCAGGAGTTGGCCGACTCTGATCCCCTAATTTCTCTCACCGATTCCAAGAGGATCTCTGGCTTTTGTGACGGTGGGATGGGAAGATAAAAGATGGGACTGACGGGCACGTTGATTCAGAGATCACCGTCCTTAGGACATTCTGAACACTTACGAAACTAATCAGTGTGTGTAAACACAGCGAGACATGTTGTTGGCTGGCGGCTAAAAGGCCGGGGTCTCCGGGGTTGATTAGGAAGAGCTGTTGATGGACCACACTTGGTGTCTGCGCTCTGATCTGCAGTCCACATGCAGACAAACTGAGCAGATTGACTCATGTGTCGCTCTGTTCTGTCTGATTGTAGGAGTTTAGAGACGCACATGCGGGATCTGTTGTGGTCTTTGGTGGACTGATACATTTGAACAGATAAATCACTGTTTACCCCTTCTCAATAATTAACATTACAGCAGGTATGATATGTTAAAGTAGTTTTCAAGAATGCAGGATTAGGAATAAAAAAGCTGTCAGAGAGAATATATTGCATTTTACTATTTTCTGCAGCACTGGATCCATGCAACTTTCCCCACATGTGTATCCATGAAGGTTTGCTATAGATGGATATCTGACTAACAACCAATAAAGGTTCAGTTGTTACAAAGAGAAATCAAATTATTTACATGCACAGTAGTAACCTAAACTGGCAAATCTGTATAAACATTCAGCAGGTCAGCATTAAGATTTCTCACCAATATCTAAATCATTTTGGGATGATGACTTTATAATCTGAATAGTTGGAGCTACAACATTAGGGCACAGGCTGTGAAGTAAAACAGACAGTCTTTCCTTGAAGCACAAATGTGTCATTTTGTACAATCGTATTTTCAATACAACGATGCGTTGCTGCATGCTGAGCTTTTCACTTATTCCAAATACAGCAATTACTGTATTTACCACTTTTAGTCTGTCATATATATTTCTACATTATGTAAAAAGCTGATTGAAATAAACCTGGTTACATTTTCTGTCCACATAAACAATAAGTCAGTGTTGTTATCAGATTACAGCAGAAAGCTGTCTGAATGCAGGCTCATGTTTTAACCGTCTACAGTGCGGAATATTTTTCTCCTTGTATGCGAACAAAAAAAAGGGTTTATGGTAATTTTCACATTTGTGTTATTGACAGAAAGTAAAACTGACACTGTGGTTTTACCTATAAAGACCGTATTTTATAATGGATGCTGTTTCCTGATCTGCATTATTATTATAATCTCTTCAATTGATCACTTCTACCAGGAAAGTACCAACAGTGCTTGATTTGAAAAACTGCACTGAAATGGCCTAAATATTTGAGTTTTTAATCCACAGCTTCCGTGACAACACACTCAACCGAGTTACAGGAAATGACACCTTTGCAAAGTTTACAGTTGTGTGAAAAGAGATATATGTTCATTATCTAATTCTAAAAGGTAATAATCTGTGCATGTTATGTATACTGTATACTCTCAATATAAGACATGGCCATTTTTCAAGTATGTGCATTTTCAAGATGTTTGGCAACATGAAATGTCCCACATAATAGGTTTAATATGTGTAATAATAAAAAGCATGTACAAAGTTCAGATTGTGTCTGTCAGACTTCTGATAATTAAACCAAAACTTTTATGGAAATGGAAAGTTCATTTAATTTGAAAAGGGAAATTTTTCACAAAAATATTTGTCTCATTCTCTGAACCAGAAATATCTTCTTTATTACTAATAACTTGGAACTTGGTTTTATTCATATTTTTATTCTGAGGTTTTTTGCAATTTTCTTTCGTATGGCTGTTGACAGATGTTTCTGGTTTTGAAATGATACAAAAGTATCTAATATGCACTATGTAAAAAACATTCGACAAAAATAAATGCAAACATTATCCTGGCCCTAGATTTGTGTATTCAAATAATCAAATATTTAAGAAGAGAAGGCCTCATTAGAATACTCAAACATATAATTGTAATGCTTTAATGTTTAAAAAAAATCAACTGGGTAGGTTTTATGGTGATTAATATTAGTTCAAATGTTTACCCTCTTCACCCTTTTAAGAAGAGCTGAAATTAGATTTGTTGCCAATATCTCTATTGTGACAGTAGGTTAATTTTGAAAAATGTGTTTACAGGCCCTGGCTCAATTTTAATTAGATACAACAAACAGGAACAATCAGAATATAAAACTGCGGTTTTCAGATTTCTTTTTTTAACTGGACAAAATTGAATAAACTGAAAGTAAAATCAGTGTTGACACAGTGGGCTTGTATTTTAATAAGCCATCAATCATCAGATCCTAAGCTGCATCCTCTGGGGAAACTGCTCTGTCAGCACAATATGACTCAACACTGTCTTCATTTTAAGTGGACATCAGATCAGATGTCACTTTCAATTCCCTGAAGCCACAACCTCTCATAATACCCCTCAAAGCCAATTAGGGGAAATAATGGCAGCTAACCTTCAATGGCTATGCACAGTAGCTACACATGCTACCCTGCTAGCCACTGTCAATGGGGACAGGGGCTAATGGGCAATCACAGGGGGGCTTATGTTGCAAATCAGCGCCGACCTGCGAGACTCTACTGGGGATTCCTGTCCAGTGCAGCCCCATTCTGGAGCTTATGATCCAGTAATGGGTGCTTTGGTGGAGATCTGAGAGAGGCTCATGGGAATAGGGTGTCAAAGTGGCCGAGGTTTCCTCAGGCTAAAAGGGGCTTTGATAGGCAAAGTAGGTCGGCTGAGAGAACATGGAGGAATAGGTCCCTGCTGATAGGAGGTGTCACTCCTAACTTGTACCGAAGCAGTTGACCCACAGCCTGAACACATGCACTTGGGTCCCATTTTTCAGTTAGCAAGTTGTTTCTTTGTGTTAAATGAGAACACGTCAATGAACACAATTTAACTCGCTCTTCTATACATTTGTACAAACTCAAAATTGACCAGTGCATTTTAAAGATTTTTTTGTTGACCATATCTTTACTTATATTATTAAGTCAATTGTTGTGAGAAATTAATGAAAAGTGTGCTCAACAAGCTCAGAAACATCATCCCCACCACCAGAATAAGAGTGGTGCAAGAGAGGCACACAACCTTGCTGGGAGTGTGTGTGTGTGTGTGTGTGTGTGTGTGTGTGTGTGTGTGTGTGTGTGTGTGTGTGTGTGTGTGTGTGTGTGTGTGTGTGTGTGTGTGTGTGTGTGTGTGTGTGTGTGTGTGTCATACTTTCTCTCTGGTCCATTCTTATTGCTGAAAGGCCATCCGCTGCCTAATTATCAGATCATCTGATTTTGGTACTGATCTGAAAATCTAATATATTGCATTTAAAAATGTGTTTAAAAAGGACAACGGTGAATTCACACCGTGCATTTTCTTACACAAGCAAAACCAATTACAAAAAGCAATGCAATCTTGAAAAAGCCTATCATTCATTCTATGTATTTATTATTTCATGGAGAAATCACATCGAGATCTCTTTTGCAGCCAACACACACTGACACATGACTCAAAATGTTCTCAAATGTTAAAGAACATCGGCAAACAAGTACTTTGAAAAGTCCTCAGTGCATCAAACTATCAAAGTATTAAAAACAAACAGGTTCAGTAGCTATGAGGGACAAAAGCTAACTTATTCTGATCTGGTTTCATGGTTTTAAGGATGAAATCTCTTAAGTAAAGACAAAGCTGGAAGCTAAGGGACTTGAAAGTATTCAAGTTGCGCTTTCAGTCCCTTGTGAGTAAAGATAAAAGTTAAAAACAAGATGTACAAATGTACTATTTGTACGACTCCTACATAGACCTTTAGAGAAGTCACATGTGTCCCTCTGCCTCCACTGAGCAGAATATTGACATGATTGAGAAATTGACCGTGATCATCTCTCATTGCTCATCATCGATCGGTATAATCCTATAAAGGGAACACTGCCCTGTCACTTGTGCAGCGAGTGTGTGTGTGTGAGAGGGGCATTTAGGCTGAGTTACGGGGGTTTATGCCGTCTGTTGGTCCTGTCAGTGGACGGGTGGGTGTATGGTGAAGAATGGTGAAGGCAGGTGGTGTGACTAAAGCAAGGACTGGACCGAATTGGGCGGATGCAGGCTTTAGCCGAGGGAGGAGGAGATGAGCCAGGGGTTTCAGCAGTCGCCGGGGCCGGTCCCAAGCACCACACCCACCCAACTGTTCCTCTTTCAGCACCCTTCTGCCCATTTCTGCCTCTCTCCTTCTCTCCCTCTCTCTCTGTCTCGCTTTATCTCTCTCCTCTCCTCCTCTTTTCTTTTCAGAATGCATTGTTAACAAAACGGTTTACAAACCCTGGCTGGTACATTATCCACGACCGCCTCCTGTGAGATTGATTTAAGCAAATGGATTCAGAAAGGGAGGGAGGGATGGAGAGGAGGAGGAGGAGGAGAGAGGGGGGGTTGCATGGAAAGGATGGAAAAAAGTGAAAAGAGGTGTGTTCCTGCAGCAGCTTTACAAAACCGCCACATGGGCCGCGTTTAATATTCCTCTTTTCTCTTGCATTTTGAGAAGCCATACATTAAACGCTCATTATACAGCCTCTATGTGCCAGAGGAGGCCTGGTCTCTGTGAGGGCAGAGCGGCGCAGGATGCACTGTGATCTCTCTCTGCATATGCATGCATGGAGCATCTTTAGAGGCTTTCTGACATGATGTCATCATGACCGAGAGATTGGACATAAAGCGTGTGTCTATTGCAAGGCTCATTTTTACGGTGTGAATCAGATTGCGTGTTATGTTTAATAAAGTTGACTTTTCGGGGGCAGCTGGCTTTTCTACAGAAATAGGAGAAGGAGAATTTGACGAGTCAAAACGGCATTGGGGAGTTTCAGTAAATTGTTAAATGTTTTTAAAAGAGGAGCATAATGAAAGCAAAGCAGTTCAATGATAATAAGAGTTCCTTCTTTTTATTACGTTTCACCATTTAAAAAACTGAAGAGAGCAGAAGTTGGACCTCTACCGACTTCTGTTCACACACACTTTCAAAAAGGATACACTTCAGCTGTGGATGAATTTCTTTCACTTCACTTTTAACTTTTCATTTGACATTTTAACTATATCATTTCACTTTCAACTCAGCTTGCACAGTGCTCGTCTTTCTGCCACAATAAGATCTTTTTCTAGGCGTGTGTGTGTGTGTGTGTGCGTGCGTGCGTGCGTGCGTGCGTGTGTGTGTGTGTGTGTGTGCAGGCGAGGGGGGGGGCAAAGGTTGAACTGGGCATCCTATCATGATAAATCACTGGTTAATGAGGAGTCTATTGTGTTCCCACACATTGTGTCTCCCTCCTCTCCTGCTCCCCCCTTCTCCTCCTCCTCCCAGTGTCCCTTAGACCGCTACCTTTGGGTTGTTAAGCTGACACAGATAATGAACTGGCCGCTTTGAACTGTCCTCACAATATTGACTGGTTGCACACAGCAGATGTCTCCCTGGCAGAAAGCAACTGGTAAAAGCACATTAGGTTAACAAAGAGAGCTTTGCTTTGCAGGGGTGGGGACGGGAGAGGAGGTGGCAGTGGGGTCTGTGTGGGTGTGTTGTGGGGGGGGGGGGGGGGGGGGGAGCAGAGGGCAAGCTTCAGAGTTGACATATCTGTGGGATTATATCAAAACAACACATTTGTCGATTATATGAAGGAGAGAAGAGGCGACAAAGAGGGTACATGTTTTGAAAGAGAATATCTTCACTGGCTTGCGTCATGTTACCAAAGTGCTTTGCATGATAATCCTTTGAAACTTGGTGTAAACAGTTCATTTCCAAGTGTAAACTGCAACACAAAAAAGTACTTTTAAAAAGTTAAATTAAATCCGGCAACTATTGATTTGCATTTGCAGCAACAGCAAGGGTGTTTGAATTTTTTCTTCAAGTACCCAAAAGCACATTGTCTCTGAACATTATTGGATGCAGAAAGTTATATATGTTATCTTTTTTTCCAAAGTGGTCATTGACTTTCATTCATTTCACATCTGTCATTCTGAAGTCTGAGATACACGATCACTCAATAGAGACTCGGATCTTTTGTTAATATGTTTTCTGTTTAAATTATACATTAATAAATGATATTTTCTTTGGAGATTTGCAGTGTTTTAAGAGTTTTCCCATTGATTTTGATGTCTTATAAACAGACATAAATATTACAGATACATAAATAAATGGATGTCATGAAGGTTAAAATGACAGTTAATTATGATGCAAAACATGCAAACCCACTCGCATACTCCTTCAAAGATAACAATCTGAATCATAGTTTGGCACCAATGAGTTCAATCATTTTGTCCGTAGATAACAAAATGATTAACTTCGTTTTCAGTCTGCCTCTCGTTATTGTTGTTCAGTGAAAGCAGCGCGGCCTGTGAGCCGACTGGTTTCTTTCTGGCAGTGGGACGGGTGTCTAATGGGTCAATAATAAGCCGTGACTAACCGTCTCCCTGAGGAGCAGCTTGGCCAGACACACACTCACAGAAAGCAGCAGAAAGGTATGAGCCACCAACACTGATTACCATATAATTGCAGCTATTGTATTTGACATGGAGAATTAGTAGCCCGCTAGGTGGCTAACTGGCCTTTTATTCAGCTCCGGACCGGAGAAGAAAATCACACCCACACACAGACAGAAACACACAACTCATACTGGATGGAATATGCATATATGTGCACATCATTATTTGTGTGGCAACGGTATAAACCCTGCATTGTATCCTCAAATCTCCAATTGTTTTGTTTTTCACGAACAAAGATTTGCTTTTGAATATATCAGGTTTTTTAGCTAGTCAGATATGTTCTCTTAACCCGGAAGATGAAGATACACATTTTCAGCTGCTAGAAGAGTATTGAATTATTCAACAAAATAATTGTTTTGCAGTTGTCCCATGAGAGTAGTAAAGTTTCGGTAACTGTAATCGAATAAATGAAGAGAATATTTTCTCAGCTTCTTGAAAGACTGACTCAGGCCTTTGTAACCTCTCACACACCTGTTTCTGTTGAGTCACTAGAAATGCAGAGAAAACCTCCCTCGGCTCCGTTTTAACCATGCCAGTTCAAGGATCAGTGTTCATGCACACTGGATAATCTGCTGTGGCCTATTCAAATTCCTCCTTTCCGCTTTGAAAATTACACACGCCGCCAGTTGCGAAGTTGTGAGCTTTTCCCACAAGAAACCACGTCCTCAGACGGAACAATTTGATTTGGTGCCTGGCATACGAGTCAAGAGGGTTAACAAGACCCACCGCCATGGAGTCCCTTCACCCCACGTGTGGCTAAACGATCACTTCCCTGCGCGCTTCTCATCGCAAAACAAATCTCTTTTCATGATCAATTTTCACTCTTTCTCTTTCTTGCCTGACTAGGTCTTTTTAAACTGAGAGGGAGAAGGGAGAGAGTCTGGGAGAGAATTTCTTTCCCTCTTAAAGGTTTTGTGTGAGGACGGCTGAGTGAGCGTCCATTATAGAAAAGGCCCAGACCACCACTGGATGACCCTGCTAAGAGCGACAAAACCCAATTGGTCACGGCCGCCAGCAGCTAATGGGCCAGAGAGGAATAGCCCTGGGTGGGTAATGACTGTATTCTCTGCTTTATTCCTACGCCCTCTTGGTGCCCTCGTACCCCTCCACCTCACCCCAGTGGCCACCAGCCCTGTTACCTCCCCGTACCCCTGCACCCAAGCCATGCGCCCCACCGGCCTTCTCTTCTGGTGTCATTTACACTAACACACACATCTACACAATGTTGTTGGTCACAGTGCCTGTCTGTGTGTTGCACTTGGCAACAGATGCTGCAGACAGATCCGTCAGAGGGAATCAGAGGACCATATGTTTGGATGAGTCATGGTCCCCCTGCCTTTCCCACACAGTTTAGCTGGATGGAGGAGTCTCTATCCAAGGGACATTTGGACTTTTACTACACTGAGTCTGTGCTAAGCAACCGACTTAACTGGTTTATTTGTCGTAAAACGCCAAATATCTTTAGGGTTCCACCAGCAATCGATAAAAAAATGACATGAAACAAAGGTCCAAGGGTTGGAATTTAACAATATCGCAACAAAAGCTTCCAATAAGTATTTATTTGAAGACTGCTTTGACTGAATATGTGCTGTAGTCCAGCGGTATAGACTGTGAGTCTTTTTGGATTGTCATGAATTTAATAAGAATTAAATTGTATGAAATACAGGTGTTTTGAGTGAAACAACATATCAGGAAACTCGGGAGAACGGTTATGATTAAAAAAGGGCATTACATTAGATTATATGTACCTACTCAAAATGTTCAACTTCCTTATATCTGCGGAAACTGATGTACAAGAAAATGTAAATTGAATAATGATACTGTAGCTCAATTCTACAAACAGCTCCAATTATGTCCTGGTAAACCAAGTAGCAAAAACAAATGACTAATTTCTCTCTCTGAATGCTGTTTGTGATGTTTTGTATTGTAAGTGGATCATATTGTTCTTAAGTCAGACTTTAGCGACCTTTGCATCCATTCCTGTAATTAACATTCATAAATGAGACACAGTAACTACAAACCCCTGCGCCCCCCAAAAAGGACTCTGAACAGGAACTTGGCCAAAAGATACTTATCTGAACGTCCCTTATTGAAAATATTTACTGATCTGTTTATGCCGCGTAGAAAAGAGAGCCCTGGCTGGAAGAGATAGTCGCTTGTTTGTGAGAGTGATGTTGAGGATAAGACTCTTATTGGCAGCTCGGCCTGGGATGCTGTGTGGTGGTAATGGCGGAGAGGTTGGCAGCAGATAGAAGGGGTTGACGGAGAAGAGAGATGGGGGTGGTGGTGGGCAGGTCACACTGGCTCTATTCAGGCCCTAAGACAACACCACACAGAATGATAGACTCCTCAGGATTGTTTGTCCCTCACGGGCCATTCTCTCCCCTGTCTCCCTCAATGGCACCCTTAGCCGCACATGAGAGGCTCTCACAGGTACCAGTGTGTGTGTGTGTGTGTGTGTGTGTGTGTGTGTGTGTGTGTGTGTGTGTGTGTGTGTGTGTGTGTGTGTGTGTGTGTGTGTGTGTGTGTGTGTGTGTTTGAAGGGTGGAGCGGGGTGGTGGAGGTGGGGTTGTATTTTAGAGATAAAGCCTCCTAGTCCTATGGTTGATTGCCCCGCTATAGAGACTCACTCAGTGGCTCTGAAAGGCTCCCTCAGACACCAGTGAATAAACTCTCACTCTTACGCTTCCATACATCACCCTACGCCTCCCCTCCACCCTCCTCCTCTGGCAGATCCACCCCCTCCACTTTCTCACTTTGAATTTTCTGGGGATTTGAGCACAACCCCTCAAACCCTCCTCCCTCCAAAAAGGTCTCCACACTTCTGCGTAAAAAAAGATCCTACGCCTTTCTCTCGACCTTTTCATGCTTACAAACGTTCATGATTCACAAAATGGACAGTCAACATTGCCATATTGACCATTGTCCAACCCAACGTTGCTATTTGGATATTCATGACAAATTTAAACAACATTAGGATTAATTTATCTCTGAATGCTTTTTAGAGCTTTGGAGGATCTTTAAACATCAGTATCAGTCATCGTGGTATTTTGTTAGCTTCCTCTGCATCTTGCCTTTGTATTCTTTACTGACTGCTAACTCACGTTGTGCACTCCTTAAACTTCTTTAAAGTTGGTCAGCTGCTCAGGTAAAGCAGTGGCAGGAAACAGAAGTGCTGCCCTCTGTCAGTCGTCTTCCTTCTGTCAACCACATGAATGACATGAATGCTGAAATGGCGACGTTATCCAGGCAAGCTAACCATTAGCTTGCATATCTAAAGGCTCTAGTTAGCACTGTCAAGGATCCTGTCAGCAGTTTCCTGACTGCAGGAAGAATCCATCTGATAGAACAGGAAGAGCTGACAAATTCATCCTGATTGATCAGACAATTGAAGTTACTAAATAGACATACTAAGTTACCAAGTACTGTTGGAACACATTTTTGATGCACTTGTGCTTAACTTTGCGTTTTGGGAGACTGTCCACTTCCCTCTATCTCAGAGGATAGTATTAAAGCTGATTGGGATGGATCTATTTGGTAGTTCATTTGCAGATTTAGACTTTTTACTGAACATGATTCAACTTGTATTAGTGTTGTCAGGAATAAATCAAAGTATTATGGAAACCCTACCATTAACAACATTGTATGTCTGTGCCTTCAAAAGCACATTGGTAGAAATAAAAAAGTAATAAGTTTCTCCTTCAGACATGACGCATACAACATTAAAGAGATTGTCCAGATGTGTCCGCACATAATGGTTTGGTTTAATGGAGGGGAAATTATGTTTGATATGACAAATGTTTGGTTAGGTTTCGATACAAACATGTCTTTCATAGCAAATTTCATAGCAAGAGATCATTGTTTGAGTTCAAATGACTTTAAAGACTAATTTTCTTAATAACCAAACAAGGAAACTTCAACGCTGATATGAAACAGAAAATGAACAGCAATGTTGTTGAGCCATCCAACCCAACCTTGTGGCTCTACGTAAACATCACAATACTTCCTGTTTGTTTCTGATGTAAAAAAATCTCAATTTCCTATGGGTTTGATCATTTAACATAATTGGATGGATTTTTTGAACTGAGGGATTTTCATGAAAGAAAACTTTCGAAGGAATCAACTAAATGAGGGCATGAATCCCTCATCCAAGAGGAGATAAAACATCCCCAACATGTAAATATGGAGAATGGAGACTTTTACTTTGTAAAACTCTCAGAGCAGAAGCGTTTCTCGAACGGTAGATCTTGTTCTGATGCCTGAATGCCTTTAACTTCTTCTATTTAACTGTTGCCAAATGTACTTTGGTTATACAGCACCGCTACATTAATTATTTTGGCATAGTGGTATTGTACAACTAATAATGGATACAATAAATACAGAGAAAAATAGTGATCTGCAGGGTAAAGAGAGGAAAGAGCATAACGGATATTTTGAATGCAGCTCAGCTCCCATGTGGCTTTCTCTCATCAGTGTTCTACTGTGCAGTGAAGATGAACAGAGAGTCAATGCGCCCTCAAAGACCTGGGCGGTGAGACTTTCCACACAGCGGTTTGATTGACACTGTCTGTCACAGGCAATGAACTCCACTCTGGCACCCTTTTTTTTGCTCTTCTTTCACTCACAGGTTATGTTTAAGGGACATTTTTACAGTTATTCATTCATTATAATTTGTTTAACAGTTAATTAGCCTTACTCTTTTCCAACAGTGACACTATACAAACTCGCATTTCCATTCTTAAACCCCTGACTTTTACATTTACATTTTCTAACCTCTATATGTAAAGCCAAGTGGCAAGAGGAGCTGAATGTTGCCTCCTTATGTTGCAGCCTGGTTTAAGCCATTCAAATTCAGCCTCAGTGTGGAGGTGCAGGGCTTTGCATATTCCTCAGTCCTGGGGGACCTTAGCACAGGCAGGCTCACAGGCAGACTTTGTCTGCACCTCAGCCTGTGGACCTCGGGGAGTTCTTTGCTCTGATCAGGCCTCCATTTAAACAAGTGAAAAAAAACCAGCATTTAGACCAACCAGGTTTCCATCCATCAGAGATTTGTTTCCAAGCTGTTGCCCTTCTGCTCAAGGTCCGATTGTAAATGCTAATTCCTCAAATCTTTACATTATTTCCTCCTAATCTGCATATTCAAAAAAAAATCTTCAAGTTGACTTGCTTTTGTAGAATTCTGCATGGCTTATTTTAAAAGGTAAATAAGTTGCTCTGTTCTCTCCATTGAGGAAAAGTAGGCTGACTTATTCTCGTTTTTTCTCCATCTGTTATTTTCTTTTTTAATGACACATTGAGGGACTTCAAAATCTTCTTCGACAATAGATCTAATCTACCCTCCAGCCCTCTCCATCACCTCTGTTTCAATCATCTCATGCACTTGTGAGGAACCATGGCTTTAAATTAGTCTGCTTAGAAACAGAGAAGTGCCTTAATTAAAACTTCACCCTCTCTCCAAATCCCCCTCTCCACTTTGTCCTTCTCTTCTCATCCTCTTTCCTCCGCCGCAGCCGCGTCTCATCCAGCAGACAGAAGGGAGCCATCGTTGACTTGCACTCCAAGGCCTTCACTTGTTCGCCGTCCACAATAGAAACTCCCTGTTGGATACAATGACCTTGCAAATTAAAGGAATGACTGTCCAAATTAAATCAAGCAGGGCAGCCCCATGCAGGCAGTGTGAGCTTATTCTGCTCTCTGTCCAGCCCCCCTCATTCCAACCCTTCAGTCTTTCTCATAAGCAAGAGGTGAGCAGAGAGATTGAATGGAGGTTTTCTTTGCCGTCCTCCTTGAGATGCTACTTCTTGCTAATTAACTGGTGCTCTTTGTCATCTCCTCTGTGAGTATGAAGGACCTCGGGGAAATTGAATAGAGCTTTCTCAACTGGCAACCCTTGCCCAACTGTCTCTTGCTCTCATGCACTAGTCATTCTACTCTCTTTGTCAGATGTTGCAATAGCGGATTAATTGATGGTGCTTTTAATAATTAGTTTTTGGGTGCCATTGAAGCCATTATCGTCGCCAACTTTCGCATTTTTCAAGGGAAAATGGCTGATTGTGATCGACACTTTTGTGCTTGCCGGTCATTAAAAATGAATTTTCGTATGAAAGAGGAGTAAAAACATTAACATCAAAGTGTATGTGTCTTTTCTTGTGTCTGAGTGTGTGTAGTCTCTTTGCATGTGAATGCAGCCATGATCCCTGGACTCAGGAGACAGCCTATCACGGCCTGTCATCTCTAATCCTCGAAACATTGTCCCAGTTCAATGAATGGTGTAAAATTGGAACATATGTGTCATTATTCTTTAAATGTTTCATTATACCAGGATCCCCTTTTTGTCATCTTATCCTAACCTTCTTTCACACACCATTCCAATGAAGCTGCAAACATCCCACATAACAGTTTTTTGCCATTTCTTTACATTTTAGAATTGTCAGTTTCCCAGATAGTGTGAAAGCTTGCAGATTAACTTTGAGGAGATGCATGAGTAAAGCTATGTGTCTGCCAGTAACAACAAATGGTAGCTATCATTTCCCATGCGTCTGTAGGATTCTTGGAGATTGTCGGAGAGATCTAGCCAGGCTGCGCTGGTTGGACACACGTCGTAAAGCTAATAGGGTTGGACTCCCAGACTGTGACAGTGAGATTTGCTTCTCCCTTGATCAATTTGTCTCCGCTTGTCCCACTGTATCTGCCTCAGAGAAAAGAGTGTAAAGATCTATCAAACCATAGACACAAAGGGGAAAACTATGTGAACATTTTAAGGAGAACCATGGCCAGGGATAATAGCTGGAATCACACTCAATGTCCCATGAAAACTAGCAAATAAAACCAGTGGAACCAAAGACTCTGACTCTGTGTGTGGCGCAGCAAACAATAGGTCACTCAAGTTTTCTCATCTATCGTATTAAAAAAAACAGAAGGCAAGATGTAAGAACAGGTTGAGCTCCTTCCATCCTTACTCCTGCTCATATCTTACCACATGAAAGGAGAATGTCTCTTCTCCAAGCTTTACCTCAAGTGATTTTCTGAAGCCAAGTGAAAGTTTCAAATTCCTTGTCGTCTTTGGAGTGGACTCTCTCTTAGGCCATTGTGCTCTCCTTGACCTTAAGTGTCTTATCATTTGGCTCTGCGGAGCAGAGGTCACGCTGCAATAGGTGACCCTTCCCCCTGCTAGCTCCATTTGGCTTTTGTTCGAGTGCAAGAGGTCTCTAGGAAGACTGTCTAGCTAAAGATAATATACAAAGTACTCTGCAGTAGATCCCAATAAGGCTATGAATGATCTGGAATAGAAGATGAATAGAAAAGCTGAAAAATAATTAGATTCAGAGCAAGCTATACAGACTGTAACAGTCTTCTATAAAGTTTCTTTATGCTTTAAGAAAAGAGATGTGTTGTTTCTGGTGGACTGGATTAACTCAACATCCTGGTCATTAGCTCATCATGAGAAGCCAACTGCCATCACGGTGTCTTTGTTCGCTCAGATGATAGTCAAGAGAAAGAAACTTAAAGTACTCTTGCATTTTATGTCTCTGATCTGGAAAAACTGTGTCATTTTTCACTCTTTAATCTGAAACGGCTCTGAGCTCAACACGGCTGCTAAACCTGAGGAGAGAGTAGGCGTGAAGCAGAAGAAGAAAGGGGGAAATGGACTGCAGAAGATGCTGAAAAGGATAGATGAGTGATGGTTTGTAGAACTGACAAGCAGAAAAGGGGAGTTAGAGACCTGGTGGGCCGGAGGTCACCTTACCTAGGGCCTATAGGATCCCCCATAATGCAATGATGGGATCAATTACAGGCCCACTGGGAACTAGCACAGGCCAATGGCTGAATGTGACTTTGAGATGCAAGACTTTGACTGCTCCAGGATCAGACCTGGGGGGTCTGCTATGTGGTAAATCAGTCAGACCACATTACTGCTGTGTTTTTCACCAAATGCCCTGACCGTCCTGATGGTCATCATGCCTCACAGATTTTCAACGGGGTAAATTGACCATCTGATGGTCCACATCCGGGTCGAAGAGAACTGCAGCGGCCCCGTGAGCTTCAGCTGCTGGCACAAAGCAAGCGATTTCAAACTGAGGAGTCCCAAACCATGTAGCTGATGTCATGGCTTTATCAAGTGAGGTTTGATTTACAGTCATCGGGTTTGAAATATTGACTGTAGATCATAGTTGGTAAGTGGGAGGGCACTTTGAGAGCGCAGATAACAGATCTGAGTAACAGATAATGCTTGTAGCTCCCTTACGATTTGGATCAACTCAACAATTTAATGGGTTCTTCAATAAAAAAAAGATAAACCCTTCATCAAGTTTCCTGAACATCAAACCATAGTTTTTCCATAATTCTAAAGAAAAACACCAACAAACAGGCAAACCGAACCACCATTACCTTGTTTGCAGAGGTAATTACTATCCACATTAGAGGAATGGTGTAGCAGTTCGAATCGAATCGGAGGGATGAAACACCTCTTTAATGGTCACACATGCACACAGCACACACAGTGACATTTGTTCTCTGCATTTAACCATCCTAGTAGTAGGAGCAGTGGGCAGCTATTGTACAGCGCCCGGGGAGCAATTGGAGTGAGGGGGCAAGGGGGTTGTCCAGTGCCTTGCTTAAGGGCACCACGGCAGGGCCCAGGAGGTGACCTGGGACCTCTCCAAGTTGCAGTCCACACTCCATATTTAGGTCTGTTCGGGGACTCACAGTCCAAGCCCCTACTGACTGAGCCACTGCCGGACAGTTGCATCAACCCCTGCATTTTATGTGACAAAAAAAGCAATCTCACATTAGCAAAATAAAGCGATTTAAGTCTTGGCATCCTTTTGTAATCACAGCCTTGTAAAGACAACAGAAGGAAAAAAAACAGATAACAGATATCTACAAATCATACCTAAACCTCACTCAATGTTCTTTTTATTTTTGGGATCAGTGTCCTGACAAAATGACATAATAGTGTTAATGTGGTGAGAATATTAACCAACCTCAAATAAAAGCAAAGATTCAGCACTGTAATGTTCAAATTACATTTCCTGGAGGACACGGACAAAATACATCAACATGTGTTGTTGTCTTAGTTTCTGAATGCACTGTTCAAAATGATAGCCGTCTCACACTAGAATAATGCGTAAGAAAGTCATTGAGCTTGTGAATCTAAAGAGGGTTCATACATTTCGTTTTGGAAAACGTTGTAATGCATCAATTGTTTCACGTCTTGGAGGATTGATTTATTCCTTTCAATGCAATCCAAGAACCTCAGCTCAGATGTGGCAAAAGGGCGTCTGGTACAGAATCAGAAAAAAACTCCTCATATTGACTGTCCTTGAAACTTTTCAAATGAAATTTCAGAATCTGAAGATCAGCAGTTTTTTTATTTGCACATGTTCATTCATGACAACATAAACACTGAACTCTTGCACCCTGCTCTGTCTGTTTTTCCTAAACGTGAAAGAAGATATGTGAAAAAAGCTAAATGTTCTGTTGTTTTGTTGTTGATCTTCGATTAATCATGAGAGGCCAAGTGCAGGAACCGTGTCCAGCCTTGTTTATGCAGGGTTTAGCTAGGTCCCTTTCAAATATACACACACACACACACACACACACACACACACACACACACACACACACACACACACACACACACACACACACACACACACACACACACACACACACACACACACACACACACACACACACACACACACACACACACACACACACACACACACACACACACACACACACACACACACACACAGGGCATATGCAACACACTTGTTCAGCAGGAGCTGCAGCAGCACTGAAAAGATCACTGGTTTCCTCCTGTTATGCAAATGCATCAAAACGCTTGAGTGAGAATTATATATGAATCCAATGAGGCTTTTTTTCTCTTTTAGAAATGCTTAGCCACAAGTACTGAGAGCCCTCAATGGCAAGCGTCCGCTTCACTCCCTGGCCATGCGTATTATTCAGCTTGACGAGACGCAAACTGACATAAGCACCCAGGCTCACTTTCACCCACTGGCAATCCGATTATATGGCCAACACGACATCAATGCTGCAGGGCCAACAGGCAGTGAAGTCCGTCAAGCTTCCCCTCCTCCACCCAAGCCCCTTCTTTCCCCATTCATACCTTCTTCTTCTTCTTCTTCGACTACTCTGCACAGCTACCCCTCCCACGTACATACACACTTCTTCAAGCTTCCAGCCCCAGTAAACAACAAACCTCCTGGCCAGTCTTCAAATGGCAAACTTTAGACAAACTTTTTTGCAAAGATTAAGGATTGTGAAGTAACAATTTTTAACTGCTCCTTTTTATGGATGTATTTTCCACTTTGCATGAATAAAAGAGGCAGTATTTCCTAATTTCACTCCTGCAAACAAGCATTTTATTCCAGTTTTTCCTCTGTCCAAAGCTTGTCCTTGCCGGCTTTGCAGCTCTGCAGAGCACAAAGACAGTATTAGGCAGCTGCATGTGGTGGCCTACTGAACTCTGTCTAGTGCCTGTTCATTCCTTAATACTCAGATATTAGCGGCTATATCTATATCAAACAAGTGCTGTAGGTCGGTCCGACCAGGAGATTCTCCACTAGTGTCACCATGGGACTCCTAAGCTAAACCGGTATTGACAACCACGCAGCCTGGCCTTCTTTTCCGTGCTGCGCGGTGACGCTTGGGTCCTCAGACAGGGCACCCGTTGAAGCAGTGGGTGTTTACATGACGCTACCCGAAAGACTGCCAGGTGCTCGGGGGGGGTTGGAGTGGAGGCTCCTCTTGCAAATCGGCCTGCATCCGTGAAACTAATGTAGAGATGAGATTAAACTCGCAGAGAGATACATTTGCAATTGATTAACGCTGAGCCACTGTGACGAATTGTATATACTATTGAGGGAGTGTGTGCAAGTCTTTGTGTGTGTGTCTTTGTGAGTGTGTGTGTGTGTGTGTGTGTGTGTGTGTGTGTGTGTGTGTGTGTGTGTGTGTGTGTGTGTGTGTGTGTGTGTGTGTGTGTGTGTCTTAAATAATTGTTAAAGCTAAATAGGTTGGGTTTTACTTACACATCTGATCAGAGTATTTTTGAGCAGCAGATGCTTTTGTCACAAACCCACATTTTAATATTTAGATTTTGAATAAGTTCTAATCATTTCAGGTAGAGTATAATGAGTCAGTGGAGGATATTTCACCTGCCAACCTGCCCCTTTCAAAACAAGGCTTGAGAGGACTACGGTGTTTCCTCTGCACCCCTCTGTTTTGTCTGGTATTAATGAGCAATTAACTTTGCATACAAGGTCACAGACAATGGTATTGGTTGTCAGATTATGCTAATGCTGTTGGCTGTGGCTGCTCTGAATGAGGAGAGGGAATCCCTGTGAATAGACAGGGTTGTGGCCTTTCTCCGAGATGAGAAAATGATATGCAAACTGTACCAACATGCACTTTAAGAGGATTAGGACACCACTGGACATCCATACTGACAACTGCTAATAAATGAACAGCAAAAAGGGGAGGCAAGTGTCCCGATCTATACAAGAAAGAGCAATTCTGTTTTAAAATGTTTTCTACATTTTGAAGTTGAACTTGTGTTGTTAAAGTTAAGACAGATTCTAAAAATGTAAATGTGAAATGCATGTTTTTCATGTTTTGACTTGATGGGTTGTAGACGTGGGAGGCTAAGATGAGATCAAAAATGATGACAAAAGCACAACTGAAAGAATTCAGTGTGGGATGAAGCAGAAGAAAGAAAGAGCCTGGGGTGAAACTAAGAAGTTGAACTATCATGGCCAAGAGGGGGGGAACAGGTGCAGCCAGAGTTCATACAGAGCGCTTTGTGCAGCGATATGGCTTCAGTCCATTTGGGGAAGAGGGAGGGGCCCATGTTTAATACAAAGTTAATATCGATTTAATGCTTGTCACTGCTCTTCTGAATCTTTTGGCATTGCTAATTCGCTCAGTGTTGAGCAGAGCCCTTACACCGCCTGCGCCAGATGCTGCAGGAACCTTTAGTGCTGCCGGCACCAGAGGTGAAGCCGCGGCCAAAACGTTTCAAGTGGGAGCCACTGCTGAGGTGAAGACCGGTCACAAACTGAATCCACTAAAATAGATGTTTGGTTAACTCCACATGGCAAGAGCAAAGATGCATGATAAGAACTGTGAAATGTCCATGCATGATGGACTCGAGTTTAATAAATGGTAAATGCAACCCCTCAAAGCGGGAGACTAATTGTTGGCCATGATATTAGAAGCAATTTGGGATAGGACTCTTGCCCAGGGACACATCAACATGGTTACTGTAAAGCCAGCCCATATAAAATGTGCATGGTTTCGGAAGTATACGAAGAATCCCCTCCAGTCAAAACTCTTTCTTACATTTATGTTATCTAAAATGTCTGACTTTGATTTAACTGATAGTACATGGGCCAAGATTGTTGGTATAGGCTACAGGTGTTTTCACATTCCTGTATTGAAGGGAGAGATTACTACAAAATTAGATTCAAAAGTCCCCATGCAACTAGATTAGATATTATAGCCAATAGCTGTCTAAAATGCAAATTACGCAAGTATTGACAGAGAAGTCAATAACACAACACTGGCATAGGAACCGAAAACCTCCAGCTAAGCTAACTAAGCTATTTCGTTAGCAAACATGGTTGGGTGTGACATTTTTTAGATTCATTTTACATCCGCAAAAAAGTCCCACTAGATATTATTGCGTGTTACACGAACACTAATGTCAGCCATTGCAAGTACAAGCTAACAAGCTAATAAACAAAACAAATAAAAGATGCTAACTACACTTACCAATGATTCTGATGACCTTAGGGGAATTCATCCACAAAAAACACACTGGACGCTGCACTATAGGTCAGAAACCAGAGGAGACTGAGAAGTCAACCATAGACGGACCACTTTTGGACAAAATGTCCTCTCCATTAAAGGCAGCTCATTGTGGAATAGCCTCCCAACTGAGATACGGGATTGTCCCACTCTCAATAGTTTTAAAGGACAACTTAAAGAATAGTTGAGCAACAAACAGACGTGTAATCACCGCTAAATGCACTTTATTTAGCACTTTTATCTTATCTTGCACTTTATATCTACCATAGCTGCTACATTGTACTGCCACGTGGTAAATGCTTGTATGCTGCTCATGCTCTTTCTGCATGTCATGTATTTATTTTTGCTATAAATGTCATGTTCTTGTATGTATGTGACGGGACTGCGGGTGGAAATTAGCTTAAAGCTCAAATCCGGCTCATTAACGCTTGTAAGCATTGTTTACAAGTGTTCATCGATGTGCAATGTCCCGGTTCAAATAAACGATTACATTAAATAAAAAATAAATTCTTTTTTCTATTTTGATTTACAACAGACTCCTCATCTGAATCAAACACGTATGACTGAGTCTGTCCCACGTTTCTCCCAAAGAAAATAATACATACCAAAAATGTCCCTGTGAAGCTCCACCACTCTCGCGACCGCCATGTTGCACAGGTAACCGCGCGCGAGCAGTGGTGGGCGGGGCGAAAGAAGGTGTGCTTCAAGCTTAAATTATTATTTAATTTTTGTATTTGTATGTCTGAAAACCATTTCAAACTAAATATTAACCTTGGGAGAGTATTATAACATACTTTAAATACACTTAACATGTTTCGGGGGGGGGGGGGGGGGTTGGGGGATACAATGGAAAAATTAATCAATTAGCGTACAAGAAGGTCTTATAGGCCTATACACTCACAACAATTATTTTACATTGTGGACAAACTGTATATATGATAAGCGACATTAAGTATAGCAAAGTAGAAGGGCTCCTCTCTGAATATTTTTGTTGTTGTTGTTGTTGTTGTTGTTGTTATTTGTTCCATGTTGTACGGCTTTACAAGCAGTATTTTAATATAGCTAGTTAACTCAAATTAAAAAATTAGGTTCAGAAAGTTAAGTATAAGTATAGGCCTGTACATTTAGAATAGTTCCCATTAAGGGCCTCTATAAGGTCTTAATATAAAACGTCTAACAATACTGACACAATTACAATTCTGCTTTACCGCATCCTACATATTTCTAGAAGACTCTATTATTATGTAAACTGACTCACATCACATTAGATATTATGAGTTTGGAAATTCAAATTAGATTGCTTGCTGCTCGTATTTGGCAAGTATGTATTGCAACAGAAACTGGTTAAATGTGTCAGGACTCAGGAGGGATGTGTTAAGTGAAATAAATGGTTGAATTAACCAAACCCTGATGGAGTTGGAGAGGACTGAATGGCTTCAGGCCTGAGATGGATGGACTGGTGACCGCTGTCATACACGAGGCTGCAACCAGTCAGCACAATCTGTTCATCCCCGGTTGAGTGAAAGGATAGGGAGTTCCTCGATGCGTCCACGTCACCGATAAATAATGAGGGAATAATAAACAGTTAACCACCTGTCGGACCCGCGGCACAATGGGACGGCCAATAGAGAGCCTCTCATGCATGGGTAACATATTTACTCAGCCCGTTTCACTTAACGAAGCAGAAAGAGACCCAAAACAATGGTTAAGTTCATCTATTTGGTAAACTCGCATTGTCCTGTTGAAAAAAGGACAACAATCCGAAAATATTTGGATATAATGTACAACTGGATATGTTGTCTATATTGTACATTGTATAAAATATACTTCAAATACATATATAAATTATATATAGGCCTATATGAATTCATTTAGGAATTTGTGTTTAAAATTCAATCTTCTACTGGTAATCCCTATAAATAATTGGATAAAATGTAATTATTCTTGTAGGGATACCATAAGAGATAAAATCAGTAATCCCTATGGGGATAGGTCTATCATAAGTGACCATAAACATAGTGGTGTTAGTATGAATATTAATAAAACGTTGAATATTGTAGGAATATAATCATGATCCGATAAAATAGTTAAATGTGAATCAAGACACCACTATAAACTTTTGAATGATAATGATATTAATAATAATAATTAGCATTGAATATAGTTTTCGATAGGCTATGATGGGCTACAAAATACTACAAATTATACCATAATGCCATAGCATATATTTTAAAATGGGTGAATCCAATGATGATTATGATAAAGGGACGAGACTTTAGTGGTCGCTAACAAGGGGGAGGGTCTGTTGTTGGTGGTAATATTTTAGAGATGTGCTTTTAATGGCCTGGTAAAGGAGCGAGGACGTGGCAAGCTTGCAAAGCTCGTAGAAATTAGTCTCGGTCAGCCTGAGCAGCCTATGCTTCCTGCTAACCATCTGCTTACGGCTCACAAAAGGAGGATTTCGGGCAGCCAAGTAAAGGAATACGGGCTCATAAAAAAGCTTTGAAGGTCTCGTTACTCAGTGGAGGTGTAGCTGATGACGGAGCGCTGTGTTAACGCCTGTTTGCGCGTCCTGCGCTCATAAAGCAGAAGCACCTCTGATAAGCGTCGACCCTCTCCAAAGGATCATTTCACGGAGGCGTTCCCTTTTAATTAGCGGATTGTGGCCACTTTATATTAGATTGATGTCGAACCACTTATCGTTATTTGAGCTGATCCCAAATGATGCAAACTGACTTAACTTAAGACCGACATCTCCCTGTGTGAATAAAACTGATGGTGGCAAGTGGATAAACCGTGTGCCTTTAATCCATTATTTAAACATAAGTAAAAGTGTACTTACACACATTTAAAATAAAAAAGTAGTTTTTCTTTAGATTTGTTATATCAACTGGTATTTAAAACACATTTAAACGACATAATGGCTGAAATAAAAATATACAAACAAATATCATAACTTATTTGATTTGGTAGCCTATACGAGCAGGCAATAATAACTACACACACATAGGCTATATACAAATATATATATAAATCCTTAATTTATAATATAGGGATATTGTAGTGTTTTTTCGTTAAGTGGAAAAAGAGCATAAAATGAAAATATGATAAAGTATATACTTGTATTTATTTTTGTTAAAAGAACAAGCTTGTTGACCGTATTTAAAAAATATAACCCCAAAACATTTGTTAAAGGGCCACAAAATACATACAAAGTAAAATACATTTAAATAAAAATATTAGTCCCTAAATTATAATTGTTCGTTTCTTAAATTAATGTTTATCTATAAATCAAACTTTTGTTTGATTGTATTTCTTTTTTAACTGTGGTTTCAAACTGGCGTTTTTTCCCCTCTGGGTCTGCAATGCATTTCGCCTGATTGCTTTGCGTTAACGGGTTTTCAGGGCAAAGCTGACAGAACACGACTATCAGGCTCCAAGTCGCTTTAATAAGAGTTTTATATGGGGTCTCAGTGTCCGCTCATATGAATGCATTTTAAATCAAATCACAGATGCACTTTTATTCAGCCGGTTAAAATAGCAGAACAAAACCGTCTTTAGAAATAAAGCTTTTTTTATTCCTCTGGGCTTTTTTCTGAAGCGGGGAGAGAAAGGCCGAGGGGCGCCTCCTCCGCAGCTGAGGGTGACAGTTAGTTCATGGTTAACAGGATCAGGAGCGCACGGCTCAGGCCGCACACTTCTCCTGCACTGAGCTGCGGCTCTGCGCACTGAATGAAGCCCATGCAAAAAGAGTGATATTTAACACATCTGTTAAAGCGTTTTGATAGCAGAAATCCGTTTAAGACATTATTCCATGACGAGGGCCAGATTGAGTGTTGAGAATCCTATGAAACCCTAAACCTGATTTACATCTGAGATGCTGCGCAGCGTCTGCAACTATAGTGTAGCCTAGATAATGTAGATTTAACAATGCAGTTAAATCGCTTATTCTAATAGTATTAAATTGTTTAAAGCGTACTCTTAGCTGCCTGTAGGTGTGTACTCCTGCTGCACTGAAAAACAGAATAAAAGAATAATTTAACATTTTAAGGAGGAGGCTATATTTTTTATATCCTGCATAACAGAAAGAGAGCCTGAATAGACAAGAATAAAGTATCCTCTTTATACTCATTAAGAGTCCCCATATAATGACTGGATCTGTAAAGATTGCTCTTTAATTAGGCAGCTTGCCTCTGCCAAACAAAACAAATTGAAAGGAAAGTGGTCAACATGCAAAATTGATGACTGAGCCTCTTTTGTGGGGGGGACTTTGTGTGTTGCTTGCTTATGAAGTCTAATGCAATCATAAATTGCGTCCCTGGGCCAATCAGCGGGCCGGGGGATGCGGCATGAAAGCGACCCATGTGGAGGACTTTGTTGAGCCCCATTGTTGAGGCTGTCAGCCCTGAGCGGAGGGCCGGGGGGGGGGGGGGGGGGGGGGCGGTGGCTATAAAACTCCTCTCCCCAGAGTGAGGAACCAGAGGAGTTAGCAGCCATTCACACGACTGATTCTCTCCCAGCTGACCTAAGGAGTATCTCTGATTCCACCCAGTGATTTTTTAAACCGGGACCATGATGATCCCAAGCGTCCTCGCGCCTCCAGCCTTCTACCCGGGTCTGTACCGGCCGGCTCTGCCGCTGCACCACGCGCTGCCCTCCGGCTTCTCCAGCCACTCCAGCTTTCTAGTGGAGGACCTGTTGCGGATAAGCCGCCCCACAGCCTTCGTTAACCGGACTGTCCCGTCAATATGCGCCTCCCTGCCCACAGCCACCACCACCCTGTCCTTCAGCAGCGCGCATGCAGAGCGCGCTTTGGCCACGACCGCGTTGACGCGCGAATCGTGCTCGCCTAAAATGTCGAGCAGCAAGGACCCAACTTTTCTCAAGTTTGGCGTGAGCGCCATCCTCGCACCTTCACCAAAGACAGGTGAGAACCCAGACTTCCTGCTTTCAGTTCGTATTGATGTGTTTAACTTTTAGATGGATTTCTGTCATTCAGGAATGATTGTGTAACATGTGTGATGTTCCTCCACAGTGTCCTCACATCCTGCATTCCACAGCCAGCACTCCAAGAGCTTCCCCTTCCCCTACTTTGATGGGACCTTTCACCCCATATTCAGGACTCCTTATTTACCAGGTAGGCTCAACTTTTACGACCCATCCCATTTCAGCCTTCGGGAATCTGTCTGAGCTAATTGCATTTAGATGTAAAACACTCTGGCACCCTGTCAAATATTTTTTTACCAGAGAAGAAGAAATCACTGTCTTATTAATGGGGACCGTTGGCCTCTGCCAGGACCCTGCGCCAACCCCCTAATTAACCAATTATCCCAAATCGTCACGCTCTAAATTTGAGGCGGGGTGGCGAGTTAGAGTCCCCCCTGCTTCCCATTGGGGGCGTTTTGGCATTTCCCTGGCCCCGCGTTTTCCCACAGAGCCCGGGGGGCCACCGGGCCGCTGTTGCGGGCAACAATGCCTTCAGCACCATGACCAATTTGGTCAGCTCCCACCGGGCGAACCACCCACACACCCCGGAGAGTGACTTTTACCAGGGGGGCCAAAGGCGTGAACCAGTCATGCACTAATTTCCCTATTAGGCGCTATTGACTGTGTTCAATATTCTCACAAGACCACATAGCGCGTCGTTGTTCCTGATTCTGCTGCGGCCACAGGGCACATACTGTCAGGGAGACGTCCAGTTAGCAGCGTGCACACAGGCACAGTGTCTCGCACCGTGGGAGTTAAAGTAAAGTTTCTAACTGCATCTGTAATGTCCCAGCCGGGGAAAGTCTGTCCCTGCAGGCCAATAGGACAGGTTACCACTGACCTCCATCCTCTCTGTGCCCTAAACGTTTATTCTCCATGCAGGCCAATCAACGAGTTGAAATAAAGAATAATCTCTTAGAAAAGTCTATAAAGTCGCTAGTCCGTGCTTTCATTCAGGCACATCATAATGGTGATGGAGTCTTTTCATGGGCTCAGCTGAATGTCTCAACAATACAACTCCAGCGTCCTGAATAGCTTTTCGTGTTCATTTAATGAAAATGATTTGAAGGCAAGGAAGAGAAAAAAAACCCCGCCATTCCCCCTACCCCCAGGGCATCAGTATTCTGGTATGCAGTTGTGTTTAGTTTGAAAGTGTAAATCTCCTTTTGTTGCGATAATATATGGCCTTCGCCGCCTGTCCCGAGTCTTTTCTGCGTTAGTTCATTACTACACAATTACCGTTCACGGTTTATTAACTCCTCTATCCGCCCTCACAGGGTTCCTTAAAGGATATGCTACCTCTTTACCATACCAATGCGGTTGGGGTCCGGCCAATGTGCTAATTAGTCACCTCGTGCCATTTCACTCAAAACGGAGACGTATTGCACAGTTCCAAAGGGAAAAAAAAAAACTTCCAATAATAACCAGTTGAGAAGTATAGCCTTAAGGGACATAGGCCTACTTTTTTTTTTTTATTTAGATGCCTGAGGTTTTGAGTTTAGATTTAAAAGGGTCATTTGAGGCAGAAAAGTGGTTGTTTTTTTATTTTCTGCGAACTTTTTTCTCACTAAGATGTTGCAAATATATATTTATTTTCTAACATATTTTATTCTGTTTGTTTGTATTGCAGTATCTTCATCCGTTATTCCCATTCCCGGGACCTTTTCGTGGCCCCTGGCCGCTAGAGGTAAACCCCGGAGAGGAATGCTGAGGAGGGCGGTGTTCTCCGATGTGCAGCGCAAAGCTTTGGAGAAAATGTTCCAGAAACAGAAATATATCAGCAAGCCGGACAGGAAGAAGCTGGCATCGAAGCTGGGCCTGAAAGACTCACAGGTAAAAATCACAAATGTCCAACATGTCGTGCGTAATTTCCACGTAAAGACGCTGTTGTGTGATCCACTGCACCTGACGCAGAGCTCTTCAACTCACAATCTCCTCCTCATCCACAGGTGAAAATCTGGTTCCAGAACCGGCGTATGAAGTGGAGGAACTCCAAGGAGAGAGAGCTGCTGTCCTCCGGGGGCTGTCGCGAGCAGACCCTGCCCACCAAAGCCAACCCGCACCCGGACCTTAGTGACGTAGGCAAGAAGTCCTCAGCCGAGGAAGATGAGGAAGAAGAGTTTGCAAGAGAGAGAACGATTGCAGGGTCCAGCATCTCCTCTCCATCTTTTTCCAGCAAGCACTCGGACTTCTCAATGTCAGACGACGAAGAAATAACAGTATCTTAATTTATTTTAAATATAGAGAATATAACCCCTGTTTTGTTTTCATATGAGACTGTGACCACATCTGTACGAAGCTGCCGGCCTTGAAAGGGACCCCATAGATGTCATTGTTAAAAAAACAAAAAACAATCGTGTTTGTTGCTTCAGGTGCACTGCAGGATCCACTTCTTAGACACAATTTGCTGTTTTGCACAGCTTTGTTCAATTGTACAGTATTTTGTACAATTTTGTATGGACATTTTATGCCAAGAATATTGAGTTCCTTTTACCTTGACCTTGAATAGAGTTGTTTATTGAAAATGTAGCTATTTCGTTAATAATTTATATGAATTTTTTTAATAAGTATGTTGTATTATGTGCTGTATATATGTTTATTTCACACGTTTTGTACAAATACCAAATAAAATTGTGAACATTTCAAAGTCAAGACTATGTGTGTATGTATTTTTATTAAAAAACCTTTTGACAACATTCAATCATAAATAATCATTATTTTTATTAAATCACAATAACTTAAGACTAGTACAGTGAGCCCTGGACAGACCAGTGATGACAAACGGCATCAATCTGCTCTGGTGTAAAGACACTGTACACAAAATACTCCTTTTCAAGTACTGTAACAAATCAGCTAGAAAAAAGTCAACAAAATGCTGCAAGATAATCATCTATTTACAAACTTATGTTACATATCAAAAAATGTACATAGCAAAGAAGGCTAAACATTCATTGAGTTTGTGAGTAATAAACTGACAGACTGGTCAAATGCTTGGACAACATCCACACTCCTCAGGCTCTACTGAAGACAGACAGAGAATCAGTCTCTTTGTGCTTACAAGGACCATAACAGAGTGTGTCTAAAGCTACACAGACACACCCGGACAAGAACATGGGCCACAAATCTGAAAAAATCCTCACAAATATAGTTCCATGCTGTATGTCTCAGCAGTGCTGAAAAAGTAGGGATCTAGCGCATCAGATTTGGGCTTCCATTGGGAGTTCAGAATGAGTGTTGCATAGGGTCTGAGACAAAAACACTGAACGCGATGGAAGCCGCGCTACAAGATGTGACCCCGGATTTAATCGTATATGCCTGCCCTTCCCAGAAGGCAGTCAGGGGGGTTTAAAGCAAATAAAAGGACAATATTCTTTATATTCTAAGCCACATGGCAAACTGTTTTAACATTACCATCCAACCACAAGTACCTTTATACTTCAGATTAATTATATCACTATAAACAAAGCAGCATACACTAGTTTTTACTTAATTAGTTCAACATGTTTTTCAGTTTTATCATCACAAATCACATAAAACAGACTGCACAGTCAAAGGATGGGGATGAGGTATAAAATCAACATGTCTTAAGCGTCCCTTCCCCAAACAACCTGCAACACGTTCTGATTTGGAGCACCATAACACATCTATATATTTTTTCTTTCTCGCTAGCGGTCCAAATATTTACACCAGCTTCACAGCACTGGGTCACACATGCATACGAATTATTTTGAAACCGAAAGTACTGCCTCTCATTCACGCCTTAATCGCATGGCATCGGTGTCAGATATGATGAGAGGTCGAGGAGAGTCGACTCGGAGCCCTGTGAGTTTACAGCCATTTAGACAAATAAAGGATCGGCTGATGCTCATAGTCTGTTAGGGAAAAGAGTAAGGCATTGTTTGTTAGGATTCAGTCCAGCACCAAGAAAAGAGACTTTGTGCTACAGCCGCCTGTTTGGGCCAGTGTGCATGGAGATCTCCGAGGATTATAAGGTGATCCAAGCAAGGACTTATAAATAGTAGAGACATTGTTGGTTTGTTACACAGAAAGATACAAAACAGATCGAAACGGGTAAATCTAACCATAGTGAATTTTATTTTCCCAATTAGTGCCCTTACCTCCTGAAAGTCTTGTAAAGGGAATTTATAAATTAGATCTTGTCTTTGACTTTAAATGTCGGAGTTAGTAGTGTTTTAGTTGGGTTTTGGCCAAATAAAATGATGTATTTAATGCATATGTTGTTCTGCACTATTTCAAAGGCACTGCTTTCTGGTAGAACAACAGTGTCTCAGCTATCAGGCTGAACATCAGAATTAGAATACCTGTATTAGTCCCACAGAGGGGACATTTACAACATGCAAACAAATCAAAGGATTGTAGTGAGTATTGTTGATTCAATTGTCTGAGCTTGTCTTTTTAATTTTGAAGATGTTTCCACATTCTTCGCTCTGGTGGTGAAGCAGTGTTTGCAAAACCTCCTTGTCACGTTGTTTGTATCATGGATTTGCACATAAAAACACATCATTTAAGTCCACACAGGCCTTTGTAGATTTAACTCAAAAACCTTCAGATGTACCTGTAATTAGTGTTCTCTAATAGCCTTTCCATCTTATCTTAATGGGCTATTACTATTTCTTTAAACTCAAATGTGGCTGTGATAAATTAAGGATGTAATTAAATATCTCTCTGAGTGAGGACTTAACATTCACTTTGCCTCGAATTATCCTCCAACTATAACACAGGCAGCTACAGTCATAGAGGAAGAGGAGGAAGCTGCTGGCTGTTCCTCCATCCCAGCAGCCCTCCTCTGTGTTCTCAGCAGCTGGTAGCTCAGAAACAAGGGTCTGTGTCGCCCCCATCAGGCCGCGGAGGAGCACTGCGGCTGGGCAGCGTCTCCGCCTGAAGATCTGCTCCTGTGGCTCAGAGAGGGTTAAAGAACTCCTGGCTGCTGATGGCTGATGACGGTGATGATGACGCCTCACAAACAGTGGCAGGCTGTGTGCTTTTTATTCTGTCTTTCTGAAGTAGATCTCAGGCTCCTGACAGAGGAGCCCCGGGCCACAGCGGTGAAACAAATACAAATAAAAATAACAGCGCAGTGCAGCAGAAATGTTCATTGCCCGTTTTCTGAAATGCAAATCTTTTTCATCTCTTCTTTTCTAATAATTGGGTTACCTGCACCCAAATTAAGGTGGCTGGATTTTTGCGGCATGAAATTAGATATATAAGTTTTCACAGTTCTTATAAAAAGTTCCTCCTGAAAGCCAGTGTTGCATCACAAGGTGGACTCCAGCGACGTGTCCAGGATGTCGTCCTGGTGGCTGTTGCTGTTGGAGTCGCTGTCGTAGCTATGAGGGCTCGATGACGTTGCCGCCTCCTTCAGACGCATCAGCATGTTCATCTGTGGACAGAAACACAGCTTTACAACTCAGTTCCCTTAAAGAAATACATTCAGGGTCCAAATGCTAGCTTTAGATCTCTGTAGCGAGCCAGGAAGCTAAGAGTAAAGTTTCACATTGTAACTTCTTATGTAATTTATAAAAAGAATACAGTGTGTCTCTGCTCACCAGGGGGTCTGCGTCGCTGTCGCTCTGTGGCGGCTCCTTCCGGACCCCTTCTCTTGGGGCAGAGTATCCATCGAAGCCCACGTCCTCTGGGCGGAGCTGCAGCAGCGGGGGCCAATCAGCCGGGGTGGACGAAGCTGACCAGGGGTAGCTGTCAATCACAAACACAGCCGGGTCCTCCCACGCTGCCCTGCGGCCGTACAGCTACGGAGAGACACGCAATGTTACATTAAACATACTGGTCTGTCATAATAGATGGCACAGTGAAGTATGTGGTAGAAAAATATAAAATATAATAAAATAAATAAAATAATTCTGTAAAATATCATACAAAATTACAGTATAGTATATCGTAGAAGACATTTCATAAAATAGTCAGAGTGTAAAGTATGTCCTTAAACTGTCATACAATGTAAAATGTATTTGTATCAGATTCCTGCTAGTTCTTTTTCAAACTTGCTTTGCTCACAGTGCAGAACCATGCATTCACTTTTATTT
Organism: Notothenia rossii; assembly: GCF_949606895.1. NCBI lineage: Eukaryota > Metazoa > Chordata > Actinopteri > Perciformes > Nototheniidae > Notothenia > Notothenia rossii. The sequence continues at coordinate 31,742,883 of NC_136904.1, forward strand.
AGCCTTGCCGAACTAATGGTTATTTCTAAATACAAATGTTAAGTATTTGAGGTGGAGATTAAATGCAGCCTATCTGACCGTGTAAGGAAAGCGTTTACTGAACTCAGCCTTTGAGCTTTCTTCCCTTCTACTCTGCTCCGGTTATTAGCTGCTGCATAATTCAATCAGATGCTAATTACATGCAGATTAAGAGAACAAATTAAATCCATTTCACTTTGATGAACATAAATCTGTCGTCTGAGAGGGCAAATCTGAACGTTTGTATCCACCTCAGACTCATTACACTTCCATTTTATTCATTTGTATTCCTTAGACATGCCTGCCGGTTGTCAAATAAAGTCTGTTTAGTAATTATTTTTGCTGTAAAATTATTCTGTCATTTTCCATGTGTGTGTGTGTGTGTGTGTGTGTGTGTATGTGTGTGTGTTACCTGCAGTCCCTCTCGTACGGCCTCCAGCATGTAGGGGATGATGGAGTAGTTCCAGAGGTCAGTGAACCAAACCCTGGATCCCTCCACGTCCATGGGACAGGACAGGAAGAGACGAGGTCCTGCACGCCACGGGGCAGAGAGTTAAGACACTAATGTTTTCACACATTATTTTAAAGACTCTCCTGTGAATTGTGCATCTTGCTCTTACCGATGGTGACGTCAGAGGAGCTGTGCGTCTCCAGGAAGCGGTTCAGGTGGTGCCACACCCGCGGGATCCAGTCGATGATCCTCACCAGCTCCATGTTGCGTGTCCGGCTGCCGATCTCCGTCTCGATCAGCTTCCGCCTCAGGAAGCGGCCGAGGAAGCCTTTCACCGGCTCCACGTGGTTAGCGCACAGCACCCACCTGATCAGAGAACACACATGTGTATCATGAAGGACAGTTTCCACCACGTTGACATTTATTTTCAGAAAATGTCCAATATCCAGCTGCTCCTTAGGTGCCGGATATCATCATCAGTTTACCTGAAGTTGTGGTGAAGCTGCAGGTTGGGGGCGGAGGATGTAGCCTGGCTCATGGTGCCAATAATGTAGGGGCTGAAAAGATGGAAAATCAGAGGTTACATGAGTCCATTGCATATGCACATTTAAAAAATAGTAATTAAGTGATTTTTAAGACCTTTGTAATACCTCTTTAAGAGAAAAAATACTTCTACTGCAAAAACAAATTAACAAACTAGCCCAAACGATTTTATTGGTAAAATCAAATAAAAAAAGAACCCCTCCCCATCTACATTGTAAGAGATTTTTACTTTTAATATCAAAAACAACATTTAGGATGGTTCAGGACTTTTTAAGGATCAGCATCTTTTCAGCCCTTTCTCAGTAGTTGATTAATGGTTGTGTATCCAAAAGTTGCAGCAGAATGTGTGTGTGTGTATGTGTATGTGTATGTGTGTGTGTGTGTGTGTGTGTGTGTGTGTGTGTGTGTGTGTGTGTGTGTGTGTGTGTGTGTGTGTGTGTGTGTGTGTGTGTGTGTGTGTGTGTGTGTGTGTGTGTGTGTGTGTGTGTGTGTGTGTGTGTGTGTGTGTGTGAACTGACCAGTGCTGGAAGTTGCAGTTGAAGACTCCGTTGAAGATCTCTCCCAGTGAGCTGACGTGGTGCAGGTTGTCCAGGATGACCACCAGAGGGCCTTCCACACCCCCCACACCGCTGCACTGCTCGGCCAAACCAGACAGGTACTGACGCAGCTCCTGAAGAATGGATGTTTCAATACAAGAGTCCAGGGAAAACACCAAAGCCTTTTTGGCTGAAAAATCCAAATCTCTCCAAAACATAGCTGTGTTCTATTTGCCATTGACTGAAACTTTAAAAGATGCAAGCACAGAGAATACTGAATGTGCATTTACCTTGCTGGACTTGTGGTCCACGTTGAAAGTGACGACAGCGTGCGGGGTCAGGGGTCGGCCGTCCAGCAGCAACAGGTGTCGAGACAGCTGATTGGCCAGGTAGGTCTTCCCTGTTCCGCTGGGGCCCGACAGGATGACGCGGCGGTGCTCCTTCAGCAGGGAGACGTAGCGCTGCAGCATGGGCTTCGGGATCAGAGTGTCGAACACCAGCGAGTCCACACCCTCACTCCTCACACCTGCAACAAAATATGTATATTAAATATTTTTACTTTATTCAATTTCATTTTCTCTTCTTACTGCAGTCTTTTATTTTTATTCAAATGTGTATCCCCACCTGGGATAAATAAAGTATTTTGTTAACTTTTGTGACTGGGGCAGCTTTTCTCTGTAAGAAGTTTTCATACGGGAAAGCAGAGAATAATATTTTGGTCTATATGAGGTGCTGGTACCTCTGAGCTGGATGTTGATGGTGTTGCTGTCCCCCACCAGGTATCCGCAGGGCAGCAGCTCGGGGGTGTGTGCAGCGCGAGCCAGGCTGGGCCGGTGAATCTCTCCGATGTTGTACCCCTCCACGCTGTCAGAGCTCAGGCCCAGCTGGCTCAACGGGTCCACATGGGTGATGTACTCCTGGAGGAGCAAAAGTCTCAGCATTTAAACTATGTTTTGTAAAGTTTCCAAAGAGGACAAAACTTGAAATGTTTTTGCTGAACATAAACATATTTCAGAATGTAATTAAGAAAGAAAGGTGCTTTTAAACAACTCAACAGGAACCCTGACAAGAACTAAAAGACCTAAAAGTGTTTCAGACACTGTCTACTCTGGTTTGATATTGCTTTTATTCCTGTGTTATTCCTTATGTTTACCTTGAAAAGCCGTCGGACCACTCCATCCAGGACGTCCCACTTGGTTTTACCACTCACACCGATGCAGCCAATCAGAAAATGGCGAAGCGGGCCCTCCTGCGATACAAAGGCATGTTTGGTTTTAGATGTGTAAAAATCCTTCAGGTACAATAATAATCCTACCCAATAACAAGTCGTTTTTGAGTTTTCCAAACAGGTCTCACCTGCTCGTCCAGGCTGACCACCATCTTCACGTGCCGCCCCTCCTTCCTCGACCCCCCCTCTCCGCAGGTGTCGTCCAGCAGCATGTCTGACAGGAAGCAGAGCAAAGTTAGACAAGGTTGGGACATTTTCAATGGAAAAGGCAAGGGTTCATCTGTGATTTGAAAGACTCAAATGTTATCCATCTACGAAATCCCGTCACTGCAAAAAGACACTACACTAACAGATTTTCAAAAAACATTCAAGTTTAATTTGACTTGATGTCCCATGTGTTATCCTTGACATGGGGTTGAGGAATCTTCTGTATCTCAGATTGATGTAGCAGGAGTGTTACCCAGGCTGGTGGACTCGCTGGTGGTCAGGTTGAGGCTGTGCTGGGGGAGGCCCGGCCCCCCTCCCTGGGCCTGGCTATGTTTGTGAGAGGGAGGGGAGGAAGAGATGGAGGCCTGGGAGCCCATCCTGCTGCCCTTATTCTCCACCTTCAGACGGTCATTCTCCACCTTCAGCTTCTCGATCTGCAGCTGCACACACACACACACACACACACACACACACACACACACACACACACACACACACACACACACACACACACACACACACACACACACACACACACACACACACACACACACACACACACACACACACACACACACACACACACACACACACACACACACACACACACACACACAAAATTGTAATGAATTCTGAACTTAGTATAGCTCCCCCTTCAGGCCAATTTATGTTAATTTAAGTCAGTTTAGTGCTTAAACGTGTTATTTCCAATTTCTGGAAATGACACGTTAATAAAATCAAACTCTAACCGTGGGCACTGTCAAAATAAACACTTACAATTTAGTGGGTTGCAAACTAAGAGAAGCAAATTAGCTTGTACTTTTAAGCAGTAAGCACATTAATACTTTAGAGGGAGACTCTAAAGTGAAGAATAGTAATTGCTGCAACATGATTGTTCAGCAATGACTTTGTGTGCCCTGTTATTCAGTGCTGACTAATCCTTTAATGGGAAGTTCCTTAACTAATAGTTTTTATATTTGTATGTGTGCAGACCTGCATGCGGTTCATGGCCTCTCGGAGCTGGTCCAGCTGATGTGCGGAGCTGAGAGCCTCCAGGCGGATATCCGTCAGCTTCATCTCCTTCTCCCTGAGCTCGCTGCGCAGCTGCATCACCGTCTCCGCCTCGCTGTCCAAACAATCCGACAATCTGTGCACACACACAAACGCAGCATAACATGTTTAGTGTGAAGAAATATTGTGATTTAAGAAGAATTTGAAAGTTGTTCACGGACATGACTTCATGTATAAGCCCTAGTCTACGTACAGCGAGTTGGAGTGTGTGGTCCTGAGCATGTGGCCGGAGGCTGTGCTGCCGTTGCGGGGCAGCTTGGGGGAGGAGGGCAGCGACGAGTCCGTCATCTCCTCGATGTCGGAGTGGGAAGAGGCTGACTTGGGAGATTTCTTCTTGCTGAACGCTTGTTTGAAGGAGCTTCGAAGCTGCAGGAAGAAAACAGAGGAGAAAAGAGAAACAGTGAGCAGGGGAGGGTCACACACACCGAGAAACACACTGCAGTGAGGAAGAGGAGGATTGTGCTGGGGAGAGTGGAGGAAAAAAGCTGTGAAAAAGGAAGTGAGTCACAGGGAGAAAAGGAATTATGGGTAGACTGTCTTATAACTTGAGCTACAGCTCTATGCAAAGGTGGAGCATTGTTTTTTTTGTCAATAAAAACTTTTTAACTATAATTGTTTGGAATATTGTGAAACTGATAAAACCAGGTTAAATAAACTGGATACAAAATTGGATATAAGTCAATAAGAAATATTAATTTAGAGTAAGGACATATTTAAAAAATGCATGATTAATTAATTTTGTTATTTGCTAGCTTTTCTTTTATTTGTGCTAAGCGGACAAGTCTTTGAATTTTTTGTGACATCTTTATGGATTTGTTGTCTTTAAACATCTTTGTAGCTTTACTGACAGGCTCTCAACATTATGTCACATCAAAACCCTGTTTCTGGCAGTGTTCAACTATTTTCTGATGGATATGTCCTTTCAAAAGCTGGCTCAAGTTTCATAAGAGCAGTTTTCAGGGAGGAGCAGTGTTGGGGAGGAGAGGACAGGCACTACGTTGGCAGCAGAGGACAGAAGGAAAAACGAAAAGAGGTTAGTAACCTAGAGAGAGTGCGGGGGTTACGCAGCTCAGATTTCACACAGCGTACCATTCTTACCTCATAGACCTGCCACATGAAGTGAAGCAAAGGAAGACAGAGAGACAAAACAGCACGTGTTCATATGGGTGTGTTAATGCGTTATGGAGGGACAGAGATTAAACCGGACGGACCGGACCCGTACGAGACGGAAGCTGATTTTAATTTGACCTGTAGGCAGCTGCACGGAGACGCTACTTCACCACCACCGTGACACAGGGTCTTTCATGATCCATTATATACTCTAAAACATACACTGCCCCTATACACTCCACATCATACTCTGCACCTGTATGGAGCCTCCTGTGGGGTCTCCTCCACAGACTGACAGCTGGAGGCACATCCACACACAGAAGGGGTGTTTATTATCACTGTAACCTAAAGCAGGAAACTCTACACGGCTCTTAATAGCTACAACAAAGCACGGCAACATCAGGATCAGATAGAGACCACAGGCGGTTAACACAACATCGCTTCAGTCTACGGGGGTTGACAGAGAGGGGAAAAAAAGTGGCATACGTCTTCATCGTCATCCCGGATTTGTCCTCCGGTGCACAAAAGAGTCTTTCCACAACAAAAAGGAAAAGTTTGTGAGTATGTTAAATGTATTTAGTATGATCACTAGTAAGAATGAGCTGACACTAGAACTAGACACTAGCCAGTAAACATTGATTTGGTCATTTTACAGGTCTAGAGGAGAGTATTACAACTACATTTAGTCAATTGTAAATTATGTTTTTTGACCTGAAAATCACCAAATCAATCACTACATTTTATTCAACAGGACTGTATTTAGATCCGTAGTGTATTCACCTTATCCCCAGAGAAAGTTCCCTAAATAGATAGATAGATACATGTGAGAAAAAGTGACACAGACACACATACAATTACACAAAGAGACAAAGAAAAAACCACCATGAGTCCAGCAGGCTGCTTATTAGTAGCTAATCACACACAGAAAGCTATTAGATTTTTAAGGTGACGTTCTTTTTTTATTCCCAGCATCTTACCCAGTTCTTCTTGTTCTTCTTCTTGTTTATTGCATCTGCGTCCAGGTTGGAGCCCACGCTGGAGTGGCTGGTGGCGCTGGCGACGCTGCTGACGCTGTCCGAGGAGTGCTGCCTCCTGATGCGGAGGTCCGGCTGCTGCTGCTGCTGGGGGGAGCCGCCGGTACCGCCCGCTGAGGAGGCACGGGGGGGGGGGGGGGGGGGGGAAATGAATTTGATTAACTTTCAAATATCAATTAGTCAGAGTTCTCCCCTTCTGATATGATAGAGGTTTTCTTGGACTACAGAAAACAGGCTTGTTCATAGTTATTAGATAATGAGGGTGCCTTTCTCCTGCTTCAATAATCCCAAGAGTTTCAAATGTTTTCCCTCCTGACAGGGGAACATATAAACACTGTCTTAAGCTCAAAACTACAGCAACTTATTGATGAATTGGGAACCTTGACACATTTACATTAAGTATGTGACCATCTATGTTTCATGTTTCCTGTAGATATTGAATTGCTCTTTTTACTGCAATTTTAGTGTACAGTTTTACTATTATGCTGCTGTGTTGATTGAATTTGTGTAACTCTGGCACAACAATTTCCTTCGGGATAAATAAAGTCTTATCTTATCTTATTAAAAAGTCTGTTTAGCAATCAAATATTGTTGCTGCTGCTGCTGAGAGAATGTGGGATATTCTTTGTAAAATGTTCCCTATAATAAACTTTCTCATAGACCTGTCACAAAAAAGTGCAAAAGGATATTTTGAGCACATTCTGAACAGTAATATAATAAAGAAAACACAAAATATAAATGTCTTCGTATTTCCATAAACAATGTCTAAAATAAGATCCCTTTTTGGCGCAGTGTCTCCGTACCTGTCCTGTCCCCTCTGTGTGTGAGTTCAGGTGTGTTGATGACTCCGTTGATGGCGGCCTGAGCCACAGCATTCTGTTTCTTCAGCAGCTCGATGGTCTTCTTCAACTCGTTCAGCTCAGAGTCCTACACAGAGGAGATAACAAGAGGATGAAAGCAACATCTCCGTGACTTTAAATGTGCACCATGATAAGTGTAAAGCCCAGTCTGTTATGAAAGAAGATGAGCTGTGTTTACCTTCTGCTCTGCTGTTAAGGTGAGACTCTTCAGTCTGATGGTCATGTTCCCAAGACTCTGTTCAAACGCTGCCACCAGGTGAGCCTGCAGGAGGAACAAAACAAAATATAAACCAGGTTAATGTTTGACATTCGTGAAAAGCTCACATGTACCCAACACTTAATGTTCAATAATATAGAATTCCCAACTCGAATATATACAACAGCATACGGTTTATTCAAAAACACAATTCCTCTAATCCCAGAACCTAATCAGCTGTCCAAAAAAGAATCCGTCAGGCACACTTCAGCCAAATATAACATACAATTTACGACTTTGAGTTCAGAAAATCAAACTCAACAGTCTACATACAGCATCAGATGAAAAAGTGAGAGCTTTCAACATAAAAGCTACAACCTTGGGGCTAAAACCATGTTTTAAAGCTCTAAACCCAAATATGACGTCAGTTTAAACTAAATGAAAACATAACCATTTACAAATAATTGTGCAAAAATAATTGCCCCCTATGATAAATGATTATCCCCCTGTGGGGCAGCTTTGGACAGTTTCCCACACTACCAACCCTGACATCATCTGAACCATAATCAGTCATTGGAGAGAGACCTATTCATTCATGCTCATGATGACATGAAGTCATCTTTTGGTAAACCACTATTCACTATAGTTTCACTATCTGCCCTAACTTGATTTGACATATTTCTGGCTCACATAGTGTGCAGGTAGTGTTAGAATTAATTGCCTTCGTGACAAAGTCATACAAAAATAACAGAAAGACTTTGTGGTGAGTACAAACAAGCAGATTCAAATTGAATGTACATGACAAATAATTACTCTCACACTAATAATGCATTATTTTGCGTGCAACATTGCTTTGGTTGTTAAAAACAAACACGGAACATAGGGGTGAATGAGTTCATCCATTAGTATATTGTAATAGGCTTTAGAGGAATATGAACGATGAGCTGCTGCCTGCAGAGAGTGTGTGTGAGTAGAGTGTTGACTGATGTGTGTTTAAAGACCAGACTTCTTGCTGCAGAGGATGCTCTTAGATTCCGGGCCTCGGGGCTTTGAGGCGTGTTCAGATCATTCATCATCCGTCTGAGGCCCGCGGATAATCAAATATTTGAACAGATAAAGCCCCACCCTCGCATCTCATGACCCCCCACTGCTAACTCTTCTCTCTGTGTTTTTCTTTCCACACCACGCCTTCATGTATCCAGGCGTCGTTAGCTGTAAATCTTCTGTCCACATCTGCCACTGTCCCTCCGCAGTGTGCTGAGACTTGACTCGACTGTAATCTAACACCTTCCCTCCATATCTCTAATCCACGGTTTAACCACCAGCGTGCTCAGGTGGAGATTACAAGCAGAGCGTGGTGAGACTTGTGCAATACAGAAGGTAGGGTGGCAGGAGGGATCGTGTCTGGAGACGCTTTAAGAGATGTTCTGATGGTTCTGCCAGATGTGAAAGTACAGCTTCTGGGAGTAAAGTGCTCGGCTGGAGCTATCTGCTGAGTGTTTGATGAGGATCTCTAAATGTACTCGCGTGTTTGGGAATTGTTTGGTTGCTGGAGAGCGATAGAGTGTCACCATTCACAGGTTGTTTTTTCAGCCTGCTTCAAGGCATATTTTCTGAAATTATTAAAATAAATAAATAATATCATTTCCATTTGCGACATAAAGTTGAAATGTGTAACAGATTCCTTTTCATAGATAAAAGCAGAGCGTTATTTTAATGATCATTTTTTTCATTTTGTATTTCATAGCTTCATAAAAAGGCAACCTTGTATGACAACTTTTATGACAATTTTGATCCACACAATTATTTAAAATGTAATATAAACCTCAACGATAAGGTGATATCAAATAATATAAAAACACATATTTTGGGCAAGTTTCACAGCTTTTGTATATTTGGTTGATTAAATTAATTGCACGGTAAACACTAGAAGGAACCAATGTCCATTTACCTTTTTGAGGAGTGTCTGTGTGTGTGTGTCTGTGTGTGTGTGTGTGTGTGTGTGTGTGTGTGTGTGTGTGTGTGTGTGTGTGTGTGTGTGTGTGTGTGTGTGTGTGTGTGTGTGTGTGTGTGCCTGCTCACTCACGTTGGCGCTGAGCTGCGTCGTCAGGGCGGAAACCTTATCCTGGGAGGCGTCCAGCTCCCGACGCAGTTTGCGGATCTGAGGACGCAAAACAGGCACGACTTCAAAAAACACAGAGACAAAAGCATCCATACCTGTTCCATAAAAACATGCAATGCCAAATGCACACATACACATGCATCCAGACACACGATGAAAGAAAAAACGGTGGCAACAAATGAGGGAGGCTCCAAGATTGAATCTCTGATTATGTTCAGGTTAAGAGATGAAACATAAAGGATCGTAGATGAATGCAGGAGCACATACAGGTGTAGGAACAAGAGCCTGTTCCAGGGTCAGTCACAATACAGTTACACGTGTAACTAGATACACATGTGAAGGTGCCCCCATGTTCCAACAAGTCCCGCCACTGCACATAGAAAATTAAAGAAACATCCGATAGAAGTGAGGGGGGCGGGCTGAAGCTTACCTCCGACTGAGACTTCTCCTCATTCTGTAAAAACAAACATCAGAAGAAAGAAAATCATTAGAGGAGGCACTGATGGAATTGTGACATGCTTTAATGAAAAGGAAGAGCAGTTGAAGCTGCCGCAGGTCAGACCGCACCGCGCACATGTCCTGACTCCTCTGTGATTTATTAGCTACATGGAGACCAGCTGTATAAACCGTGGAGGAGATTGTCTGGTGTAATGTGTCTGGAAAGCAGAGATATCCTCCTGAAGGCATTTCACTCGTGTGTGTGTGTGTGTGTTTGTGAGAGAGAATCCCATTGTCTGCATACGCTGCACGCAGAACAATAGAAAGAAAAACAGGTAACCAAACGCATACGGATTGAGAGCAGGCAAAACAAACGCTCACACGAACACAACACACCCTGCTGCTGAAAACAGAGAAACATACAACACCTGCATTTACATATAAACAAGCTGCAACGGGCGCTAAAACGCCATCTGGAAGTGTTTCTCGTAACCTCACTGGAGGTGTTTTTACAGCTTTTATAGTGTGTGGTCAGTTTGTTGGTTACATTTAAACACACACATCAGTTTATTTTGAGCTCACGTTAGATGTCAGTTTAACGCTTTTAATGTTGCTAAAATGTCTTACTTTGGTGCCATCCAGTGTTTGTGTCAATGATTGTCTGCATAACACCAAAGACGTTGGTACTGCTTGTTTGTTAATTAGCAGGATATATACAAATATTCTTGAAGTTGTCTAAATGATTTCAACCAAACTTGGAGAAATGTGTCAAGTGTTAAGATTTTGCTGAATATAAAGTTTTCTTAAGGATTTTCAAAATTCTGCTTTTACATCACAACATATGGGGCACATTGATCCCACTATATTTGTCCACTTAATGCATTCTGTAGAAAGGTCCCTTGACATTTGTGTCACAATAAAATAACCAGTTAATAAAAAGGTTTTAGCTGAATCCATAATCACCATTTGAAGGCTTGTGGAAGCGCTGAATGGAGCGATTGTGAAAGATGCAATAAAGCAGCTCATCTGATGATACATTATTTTACCTGTGGTTCCAGCAACCACGTAAACAGGTTTCATCAGCCTGATGTGTCTGTGCATGTATTGCTGTGTGTAAAATACATGTGTTCTGCCCACATGGCGTAGTACTGCACACCCAAACAGAGCTGTCAATCCCAAACACAGGACAAGTTGATCCTAGATACACAAACAGAGCAGCCTGTCTGTCTTGGAAACGCAGACATAACACAGAGATCTCACTCTGATGCAAAAGCCTGGACCCGGACTTTACAAATACAAAACAATCCCGTGAGTTATCAACATGAAGAACACATGGGATTTACAAAGAAAACAAACTACAGGAATTGGAGGTAAAGTAAAAAAATCAAAACAAATTAAATAATTAGATCGGCTTTTAAGATATAAGGGTTTTTAAAGCACATTAATCAACAGCCTCAGTCACACCTTTTACCTTAGTTTATGGATAAAGAAACAGAAACATGGGATTATATCTTCCATGTAATATTTTCACTACAGCCGTTTCTTACTCCAACAGAGCATAAATAAATATCAGAATGAGGTATTCTAAAATCGTCCTCCTTCCTACCGTTAGTTGCCAGGGCGTGACGGTGCCCGTCAGGGATAAAGTCGCCATCATATTTGCGTCCACCCTCTCCCCCCCTTCTTACTTAAAAAATGTGACTCTCTGGCTCAAAGGAGCAGCCAGTCCCGGGGAGAGATTCAAAGTCTGAGTGTTTCTGCTACACCTGCCGAGGTGAGTAGCCCGGCCCACAGAAGTGTGGGGGGGGGGGGGGGGGGGCTATGCTGTTAACACCGGGCTCTGATTAGCTACTGTGTGTACATGTGGGCTGTCCCAAGTGTTGGAGTCAGATATCTGGATGGATTAGAGTGTAAATGTGTAACAGCTTACTTGCCAGCTCAAATACTCAATATTTCATAATTCCATAGGCAAACGCAGAAACAGGTTGCACTGGACTCTTCATGAACTGTGGAGACATCAGAAGCGATGTGATTTTGCTTTGCTTTCTCAAACAAGGCGGTTCAATCATTTTACAGATCTGTGTTTATTTGTATTTCTCTCTTTTTTGCCTTTTTCAGTGCTACTTGACAATAACAGTTTTTGCTAAAGAAGGAGATTGTTAGATGTTGAGACCTAGGGCATGATATGAAGCAAAGATTTTGCTCGGAATTGAACCGGAGATCTTGTGGTCAGATGGTATGTGCCCTTCCGGAGCGGGATATTTAAAGTGGAAAAATAAACTTAGCAGACCTCACTATGGGACAAACACTACGCAAAAAGTAATGTTATCTAAAATAAAAACTTCTAAACATGATCAGTATTGAAGCTATACATTGCACAAGGATTCAAAAATAATTCACATAAGTCTGATTAACTTAAAATGGACCTGTTGTGTACTCACTGTAGAGTAAATGGAGGAAGTGCTGGAGACCAGAGACAGGGATGATCCATGAACTATAGAGACAAAAACCACAAGCAAAAGTGGGGATTAGAAAGTACATCCATACACACAACAGCACCATGATTATCATCAACCCCCCCGACACAAACCACCCACTCCGCTCCAATCCTTCCCAGCCAACACATATCCTCTCAGTGTTCCCACTTCCCGCCTCCTTTCTGAACGTAATGACTGCAGCTCTGCGCTCATAAAGATAAAAGCCCCACACGTTACAGTCGGACTGTGGCACAGCTAACGACAGCCTGAGCATTACTCTGTTAATGACTCATTCACTAATCACACATCAGAGGCCGGGACACAACGCAGCACTGTTTCCTGCCTGGGAGCAGATCAGAAAGGATCAGCAGCGGCGTGATGTCATCAACCACACGGAGAGTCCGGGCTGATCCCAGCCGATGTATTCATTCATTCACCTCACAGGGGGGGCACACATTGGTTTGCTCACTTTTATCTGAACGTTGGTCTAGACAGCAAGGTGTGCTGGGAGCCACATGAAAAGGAGAATATTTATTTAGGTTCACTTCTGTCTGGTTTGAACTTTACTCAACGATTTTTTGAGACTTTTGAAAGAAAATAAAGGAAAGGTATTCTGATAATGGATGAATGTTTCTTCTTATTTAATTGTTTTCCAATGGCATTTCCTTGGCCATGTTTCTATGACATGAGGATAGCTGCTCTTCTATGTTATATATGAAAGTAAACTGAATGTTATTGGGTTTTAGATTGTTGGTCAAATACATGTCAAGAGGTTTTTGTCAACAAAAGGATCCTAAAGATTTCAGAAAATAATATGCTGTTTTTTTAAAGTGACTCACATTTCTTCCTGGGTAGTTTGGACAATACTCATTATAGTATTGTATTGCAAAATGTTTTTCTGGGATCTTGTGAGATGTTATCATCAAACTGGTACAAACACGTTTGCCAGTCATGTTTTCATCAAACATGCTTTGGTGCTTTTTGGAATTATAGGGTAATTTGTTTTGTTTTATTATTTGTGGAAATGTCCTAGGGTTTCTTGCTTTTTTCTGACAAACATATGATCTCTAAATTGTTCTGATTTCCAGGTTGTGCTGTTTGACATTTTATTGTTGGTACATGTTTACTTGTTGAGTTAGTTTTGAGAATCTGTGCTTTTTTCACTTTACACTGCGAAAGGGACGCTAGGGAGTATAAAAGTCAACATGAGAATTGTACATAATTGATTTGTTGAAAGGAATTATTGAATTTTTTTTATAGATTTGGTTTTCATCTGCGATTATGTAAATATTACTATTTGTTGCACACAATATACTATTTGTTGCCTTCCACAGTAAGGAAATAGGAACATAAAGTTATAGCTAAATACAAACACCATACCTCTCAGTTTGATTATCTATCTCTATGGGATAAGAACATCTCCTGTAAATATTGTAAAACATGGTTTCTACAGACTAAAGGGGAAGGTGAGCATATATAAAGGGGAGTGGGTTAGGGTGCGGGCGGAGGGATGAAGTGACAGGCCTGACAAAGTGTTGGTGGATGATGTGACTTCTGTCCTGTCCATCTAACAACGGTTGTGTAACTCTACCCCTTAGAAACATACACATATACACACAAACTGCAGACCAACACACATTAAACAAAGAGAGAAAGTTGTGTTGTGTGTCATCACATCTCTCTCACTGTGATCCCTGTAATTATCTCCTCCTCTGTAAGGGAACACAGAGTCACGGAGCTGGAAAAAGAGTTAGATATGCTTGTAGGGGGCGCAGTAATAATACGTCTGCGTGTCTGTGTTATTGTGCATGTACACATTAGGTGTTGCTACCTGTGCTTTTATCTAAGCTTCACAATATTAGGTGAGGCTCAGGCGTGTCTTTTAAAGATGAGTACAATAGATGAGTGACAGCCCATATACATGATTACACAAAACAGTGACCCTCCATATACGTAATGCTTTATTTAAAGGAACATCTAGACATACAAACTCAATTGTGTTTCCAACAGTGAGGAATCATGTATGTTGAATGTCTTTCTTGGTTATAACTAAACTTGTTGTCAACCACAGTTTATGCAGAGAATATAGAAACATTTAAATATTATTCTGGGAGCTTTTAAGTTGGTCCCTGGATTTACCATGTTCTTAAAAAACATGCAAACAGCTGATCTCCTGAGGCACATTTATAAAACCAGTTTCGGTGTCACACGATTTGCTCTTCAACTCTTTGACCGTCTGTAATGTTGCTCTTCCCTCAGTTTTTATTCATATCCCTTAAATTTGCAGGACACGATACGTCTTCGGATCTTTATACTGTTAGTCTCTGTATGTTTAACTGCACTTATGTATTAACTACATTTCCCAAAAATAATCTATTGACAACCTTGAAAGAAAGTACACTTTTTTGATTGACCTGTTTATCACACAGTTGTGTTATCATGATTTTTTGCCCAATAATTGTAAAGAAAGTCTTGTAATAATAATAATAATGGGTTTAATTTATAACGCACTTCATATCTGATTTCAGATCCCGAAGTGCAAAATGACTTGGTATTAATTGTATACAGGACTGTCTCAGAAAATTAGAATATTGTGATAAAGTTCTTTATTTTCTGTAATGCAATTAAAAAAACAAAAATGTCATACATTCTGGATTCATTACAAATCAACTGAAATATTGCAAGCCTTTTATTATTTTAATATTGCTGATTATGGCATACAGCTTAAGAGAACTCAAAAATCCTATCTCAAAAAATTAGAATAGTTCCTCAGACCAAGTAAAAAAAAAAGATTTATAACAGCAAAACACAATCAAACATTTGAAAATGTCCATTAATGCACTCAGTACTTGGTTGGGAATCCTTTTGCACGGATTACTGCATCAATGCGGCGTGGCATGGAGGCAATCAGCCTGTGGCATTGCTGAGGTGTTATGGATGCCCAGGATGCTTCAATAGCGGCCTTTAGCTCATTAGCATTGTTGGGTCTGGTGTCTTTCAGCTTCTTCTTCACAATACCCCACATATTCTCTATGGGGTTCAGGTCAGGGGAATTTGCAGGCCAATCGAGGACAGTAATGCCAAGGTCAGTACACCAGTTACTGGTGGTTTTGGCACTGTGGGCAGGTGCCAGATCATGCTGGAAAATGAATTCCTCATCTCCATAGAGCTTTTCAGCAGACGGAAGCATGTAGTGCTCTAAAATCTCTTGGTACACAGCTGCATTTACTCTGGGCTTGATGAAACACAGTGGACCAACACCAGCAGCTGACATGGCTCCCCAAACCATCGCTGACTGTGGGAACTTCACACTGGATTTCAAGCAACTTGGATTTTGCTCCTCTCCAGCCTTTCTCCAGACTCTGGCGCCTTGACTTCCAAATGAAATACAAAACTTGCTTTCGTCTGAAAAGAGGACTTTGGACCACTGTGCAACTGTCCAGTGCTTCTTTTCCTTAGCCCAAGTCAGACGCCTCTTCCGTTGTCTTGAGTTCAGAAGTGGCTTGACCATGGGAATACGGCTATTGTAGCCCATTTCCCGGACACGTCTGTGAACAGTGACTTTTGATACCTGGACTCCAGCTTCAGTCCACTGTCTTTGAAGCTCCCCCAAATTCTGGAAGCGATTCTTCTTCACAATGCTGTTAAGGCTGCGGTCATCTCTCTTGGTTGTGCAGCGTTTCCTGCCACATTTCCCCCTTCCAACAGACTTTTTGTGGATGTGCTTTGAAACTGCACTCTGTGAACAGCTTGCTCTTTGAGAAATTTCTTTTTGTGTCTTACCCTCCTGATGGAGGGTGTCAATGACGGTCCTCTGGACAGCAGTCAGATCAGCAGTCTTCCCCATACTTGTGATTTAGTTTACTGAACCAAGCTGAGTGTTTTTCAAGGCTCAGGAAACCCTTGCAGGTGTTTCGAGTTAATTAGACGATTCAAGTGATTCGTTGAACACCCTACTAGTATACTTTTTCATGATATTCTAATATTTAGAGATAGGATATTTGAGTTTTCTTAAGCTGTATGCCATAATCAGCAATATTAAAATAATAAAAGACTTGCAATATTTCAGTTGATTTGTAATGAATCCAGAATGTATGACATTTTTGTTTTTTTAATTGCATTACAGAAAATAAAGAACTTTATCACAATATTCTAATTTTCTGAGACAGTCCTGTACATTGTCATTTATTGTGGATATTGCATTTTATTTAAATACAAGTCTTGCAACTTCAGCTGTTTAACATTATTTAGGGTGTCAGGCTGTATTCTTCTATTGAGAATATGTTGTTGTACACAATAATACAACTTACCCCCCACCCACCTAATCATAGTCTGCAACAGTGCTGTGTTTCTATAGGCCTGAGGATTGAGCAGACGGCAGCGGAGCACCCTCTCCTGAGCGGGGAGTCTGCCTGCTTGTGGGAAAACCACGGCAGGGTACTTTTCGCAATAACCAAGCTTACTAAAACAAAGCAGCAGCAAAGCTGATTATGGATTTCTAAAGGGAATAGGAGCGGTTGTAATCCGTCCTAATGTTCTCCAAACAAATGGAATAAGTGTTATTTTGGCACAGGGATGTGGAATAAAGCAGGGGAGGCTTCAGAGTCATAGAGAGACAGGGGAATGCAGGTATTGGTAAATAATTACACTGTAATCACGATTTACATCAAGAATCTGAGGACCAGGCCCAGGACTCAGAGTCCTTATATTCATCCATCCTTTGCTTGTCTCCTCTTACCTTCCTCGAAGCCGTCCCTGAAGGAGCCCGATCTGCTCATGGTGCGCGTCTTCTCGTCAAGAGACATGCACGAGTTCCTCAGGCGGTTATCGCTGCTGGGGTCAAAGGAGACTTCATGATTGGTCAGGCTGTTGTTGCGCAGACTGGCGAGGTTTATCTGAGCTGCTGAGGTGGGGCTGGATGCTGTGAGAATTAAATGTGAAATTATTTATATGTTTATTTTTTCAACATTTTACACATTTTACTTGTTGATTATTCTATAAAATGTCAGAAAACTGTGAAAAACGGAATTTCCAATATTCCAAGGTAACACCTTGGAAACTCCTGATTTTGTCTGACCAAAGCCAAAAGATATTCAGTTTAGGGCAGTATGAAACAGAAGAAAACAAAAAACCTCACATTTAAAGATGCTAAATCAAGAGAATGTTTGCTTTATTAATGTCTTATGTCATTAATCGATCAATTTTCTGTGGATCTACTGATAATATTCCATATAATGATAAGCCAAACCGTAAAAAAATGCCACCTGCTAATTATCAACCTCTTGATGGCAATGCAGTTTGAATAAACACTGAGTTTAGAAATTGTTTCCAAGCTTTACATTTTCTCTGCTAACGGAGTAGAAATGATCTGTGTGTGATCGAAGTGAAAACACAAGGAGTGCTGGGTTTGGATGGAGTGTGTGTGGCGTACCGAGCTGTCCGAAGTTGAAGCGAGTGCCGGAGGGGGAGGTGAGGCTGGAGCTGGGGGAGAACGGGGAGTTGCCGACTGATTCCTGCAGCCCGCTGGTGGAGTGGGAGCGCAGCCAATCACGGGCCTCCTCGTGGCTTCGCAGCTGCGTGGATGGGCCATACCTACAGGAAGTTAAAGACAAGGTTGAAGTGGAAGCGAGGACACAACACAGAACAAGTGCAGGGTGGATTTTTGCGTTCTGACAGGACAAGATGATTCAGATTTGTCAGTCTTTTTGCAATCAGTGAGGTGGATTTTCTTCTCTTAAAAAGACTGATTAGTAGCCGGGATCTAACACTATGAATCAGGACACCGAAACAAGGAATTAAAACAGTGGGAACATTGATTGATTCTCATTTGTGAGCAACACAAACTGGGGAAAAAAGCAGAAAGGAAGCCAAAGAAATATTTGAGCCACCAAATCAGGCCCGCTACAACACAACACAGTGACAGCTCTGTACCACCACAAAGTGACATGCCTCGTCACAGAAGCACAACACAACAACACATGTGCCAAGTGCCAAACAAAAACATCAAAAGCATTTTTTTAAAGCATGAGCACAATCCCAGAAGAGTGAATGTATACACAGAAAAATACAATCTTAAGACAGAAGACAATTTGGTGAACCAGTGTGTGACATCACAACATTTCCAGCGGGAAGTGAGGTCAGTACCTGAGTCCTTTCTTAGGCAGAGTGTTTCTACCACAGTGTGTCCCGCTGTGGGAGAGAAACACTTCAGAGGAGGAATGCAAAGGAGACAAGGAAACATGTGGCTGTATCTCTCAATAACTAACTCAAGTAATATATTTTCGGAAATCTTTCTTATCCACATTAGTACATCCCAACATGTACACTGCAAACAAATTTCAACCTTGCCAATTCTTGAAATAAAGCATACTAAGGAAGATGGATAAACTGACATAAAGAGAAGTTAGCACAGACAATTCTGAAACAGTTACATTTGGATTTTTAAAAAATATCTTTATATGCTTTTTCTAAAAATAAGACATTCCTTAAGACTGAGATTTTTGCCGTGTAAAATCAATAATAAACATCCTATTCTCATGCTATTGGTTAAATCTGCTCATACAAACGCTACCACAAGGTGGCAGTATGTGAACACGGAGCACTAAACAAAAACAGCGAAGCTGCCAGCATCCACACAAACAACCTCACATTTACTGTGTCAATAATCCCCATTCATACAGGAGCTAGAGGTCCTAAAAATAACCACAAACTACCACACAGAGCATAAAAGAAAGAATACACATAAAACACAAGCAGCTACCACACACAGCGTCTCTCTGAGCTTCTGTGGGATGCTCTCTGTGTGGCAGCAGGTGGTGGTTTAGTAGGAACCTCCACAGCTGTCTCAGCAGAAGCCTAACACTGCACACAGGTACATTTACCTGTCCTGCCTCCGAGGGAGTGTGTTTCGGCTGAATAAAGGGCTAGCAGACGGGGAGGACAGGGGACTGATGGAAGACAGGGAGGAAAACGCACAACAGACACAGAGAAAGAGAGTTTTAGAGAATAAAGTAGATGCAGAATTTCTTCAGAACAGAAGTCAACTGCGAGACTCTTCACCAATGAAGCTAATAAGAAAACTCAGAGAGCAGGGTGAAGTCATAGCCTCAAAGCTTAAACTGCAGATGCTATTAAGTTTCCTCTGAGGGCATTCCTGTCACATTACACAGGCAACCTGTCAGGATGGAATCTGCTACAATGACCATAATTACTGTGTAATCGTCTGAGGACGCCACGGGATTTTGTTTCTCAGCTCGAGCGCGGACAGAACGGCTAACAAGAAGAGACACCTCGCCACGACGGATGCTTTGTGCATCATCTCCATTCTGGATTCTTTAAAAGGGACTTCATGTCTGAACTGGGCAGGATTTTAACATGGTCACCGACTATAGACTTGTTTAGATCCTTCAGTGACAGTATTAATGTCAACATTTAAAAAAGTCCTTTACAAGTAAAGGTTGTGCATTAAATAAGTATGAAAAGTGAAATAACTCATTATGCAGATTGACAATTTTCATAGCGTTACATTATACATAGAGTAAATACTTGTACTGGATTATCATTTGTACAGATGCATCCAACATGATAGCTGATGACCAACTATTTCTTTTTGAAATAAAGTATTACATATTAAAAACAGTTTAGCAGGATTGAAAACCATTTTTTTTAATCCTGCGAGTTCAATTAAGCCATGAACTCTGAAATGCAATGAAATACGAGAAACACTATTTAACCTTTGAGAAAGAAATTAAGCCTTCAA
Organism: Notothenia rossii; assembly: GCF_949606895.1. Classification (NCBI taxonomy): domain Eukaryota; kingdom Metazoa; phylum Chordata; class Actinopteri; order Perciformes; family Nototheniidae; genus Notothenia; species Notothenia rossii. Next base: position 31,762,933 of record NC_136904.1, read on the forward strand.
TGTTTTACATTATTTATAAAGTTGAACGCAAGAAAAGGCAGCTTTGCTCAGTTAAACAAACCAACATGATTTACTGTCACAATCTTACTGGGTCTGGCTAACTTATGGTGGCTAATGTTGCTAAGAGAGTGTATGTAGGACATTTTGAAACAACCTCAAATGTGGTATTTGACAAAAACAAGATGTTACACTGAAGATCAGATGAAAGAGTTTACATTTGATGTTGTTTCCAGGAAAAGGAAAACAAGGAAAGAAAAGAATAACCCCCAAATGCCCCTTTCTTGTATCCTCACCTCTCAGACATGGCGGTCTTGGCGCTGCTGGTGCGGCCCAGCGCGGACAGTGTGTCCTCCCTGTGGGTCCCGTGGCTGGCGCTACCCAGGCTCATGTCGATAGACTCGCTGCTGGTGTGCATGCTGCTGACGGAGGGGTATCCCATGCTGCTGGCCCCCCCGTGTCCCCCCAGCGTGCTCTCCCTGCTCTGGGCGGAGGAGCTGCTGAAGGTGGTGCCCCACGTTAGGCTGTTTGAGGGGCCGGTGGAGGAGTAAACTGAGCCAGGGCTGGAGGCCTGTGGAGAGGCAGAATGGATGTTTAGAAATCAGTGGCCTTCTGTGTATTATAGTGTTGTAAAAATGTGTCAATAATATCTATAATAATGTTCTCCGGTAATTTTTTATTGGATGGCCTATTTAGTACTTAAACTTTTGAACCTATACTGTTTGTAGAAACATAACTAGTACTTAAAAAGTTGTGAGTCATTTAATGACTGAGACATGATCTGATACATTTCTGAATCATGTGAGAAGGTGATGGTGACTTCATGACTGAGCATGCTTATATTTTGCTGCTCTGCTGCAATATGTAGCTTTCAGTCATTGAAGCAAGTACCTACACACATTAGTGGTGGAGGAATTCAGTTGGTTTGTGCTATTGGTCAGGTGAAAACTAAATCACCTCTAAGCTCAAAGGTATAGTCATATGGTCTAATCATAAAAACACACATAACTTTCCAGTTTGACAGTTTGCTCATAAACCGTATAGCTAACTTGGGACATTAGCTCTTAAAACACATACTGTAACTTGCGTGATATATAATACCTGCCAAGTTAGCGACTATTAGGCACAGTGGCTCTTCGAGCTAAATGCTAACATTAAAAGCTATCATTCAGCTGTTTAGCATGTTATGTTTACCATGTTTATGATATTAGCTAAGTGTGTTATTTAGCTAATTATCACTCAACACAAAGTATTTAAGTTTGGTTTAAGTTTAAAGTCATACAGTCGGAAGAAAAGCATTAAAGGAAGTAGAAATTAGCTTAAAGTTAATACAACTTTAATGCAGAGCAGGTACTGAAATATATCTTAGGTACTCTAACTGTCCTGCTGTCTTTTTAGAGCTTTTTTGGTTGAAACAGCAGAGGCACCAAACAGGACTGAGATTAGTGAGGGGAGCAACAAAAGTAAAGCTGTGAGGCGACAGCTAAACGATGAGCTGAAACTAACTTTTAACTCTCTATCCAGCCTGAATGGGGGATGCATATTCAGTATCTTTATGTTTGAAATAATTGACTATAACAAGTTTAAAGAATGAATCAAGTCATTACGAACCTTCACGAGAACGATATGATATATTTACAAACTTTCATGGCAATGCCTCCAATAGTTGTTGAGATATTGCAGTCCTGAAAAAGTGGTGGACCACTAGCATGGCTACAAATTACTCAAAAGCAGCTCTAAAATAAACTAAAAAGAAAAAGGGCTTTCCCTCTGCTTATGGTTAGTAATAGATGGGGGGCAGTTGGAAAATCTGTATACGGCTGAAAATAGCAGCGTCACTAATGAATAAGTAGCTGGCCCTGTGACTCAGTGTTAGAGATAAACAAGGCTACTTCAGTTGTTTTAAAAGGAGCCATACTTGGCTTAAAAGACTTATAAAACTTGAATTGAAAGTACACCTTTATACCTTTTCCATATTGTGCAATCTGAAGCTTTAATAGCACAGCCAGTAATCCTCCAGAGCTCATGGATGATTTTCTTATTTAGACTCTCACGATTCACAGAGTGAGTTGACAGACAGAACGGTATTTGTTGATATGTTCTCACTCACCTGCTCGCTGCCCAGCGTCCCCATCCCTATCCCATGCAGTCTGCCTCCAAACATGGGGCTGCTGGTCTCGCTGTCCACACCTCCCAGCCCTGCGTCGGGGGACTCCAGCACTGTGCCCACGTGGTTCATGGTGGCGTGGGGGTTGGAGATAACAGTGGAGTTCTTCATGTTTTCAGTCGTGGTGACCGGAGACTTGTTGCTGGGCTTCGCACCAAACAATCTGTGGAAAATAAGGGAGCGTTAGAAAACTACTAAAAGAACAGAAATAAGGCAAATGATCTAATTTCCTAATCAAATTATCAATTACTTGAGGAATTTTTATAGAGAACGATGCTTTCAGTGACCTTAAAAAATATGAACTTATGAAGTAAGTTGTTTAACTAGTTTCTCCATCTATGTCTCACATAGCATTCTGTACATGATAACAACTTTTAACACTTAATTATTATTCATTGCTTTTAAATAACTAAGTTTGCAGGTATTGAAGTAGCTTGAAGCCTTTATCCTGTGTACATGTTATTTTAAAACTGATGCTGCTGCAAGTAGAAAGGTCATGGGGTAATACAAATCATCAGGATTTGTCCTCCAGGGGATTATGAATATTAACAGCAAATTAAACAACACATTTAACATAATTATTCATGGCTGTTCTGGATCAAAGAAGCAGGCTGGTTGATTTCCATCCTTAAGGACCTGAAGCTCACAGGACAAAAACACATGTCACACACACACACACACACAACTCTCTCCTGGTTCTCCGCTAATCCTGGGTTAGAGTTAAATGGCAGGCTGCGATGACTGGAGCCGCGGTGGGCGATAATGTCAGCACACAGCCTCTTTGAAAAGTTATCACTCCCTCACATTAATGAGGGCAGAGCGCTGAGGTAAGACTCAGCTCCCATTACCCAGCACCACACCCTCCCTTCTCCACCCTCCCCCCTGCACCACCAAGGCTGAGGCTTGGCAGCAGATCAGCACAGCTCAAAGCCTTTCACAATGGCCTGAATTTACCTCGATGAGCCTGTGTGTGTGTGTGTTTGTGTGTGTGTGTGTGTGTGAAACAGGCCCACACGTGTAATTCTTACTCACCCCTGTTTATCATCTACTGTGACTGCATTATTACTTATTTTAATGGTCTTCTCTTTGTGTGTTTGAGTGTGTGCTGTATGAAGGTGCATTCAAGCTGATACAAGAGAATAACCCACTCATTATGGCTCATCAGTCAGTCGTCATTATGTCTGCGGGGTCACTGACAATACCAATGATGTTCTGTTATGCTCACCTGCGCAGTGTAGGTGAGGAAACCTGCTGTCTTCCTGTCAGAGGAACAGTCGCTGCTCCTCCACTCTGCATCACGACTCCGCTCCTCAGGTTGTCAATCTCCGACACGCCCTTCTCCCGGTCCGTCTGATTGGCCAGCAGGCCTCCTGTGCCGTTGGCCTTTGTCAGGCCCATTGAGTTTTTCCCATGAGTCGTAACTGACAGCACGGCGGCCTCAATGCTGCTGGTCGAGGAGCGGTTTCCGTTGCGCGCTGTGGCTCCAGAGCGGCTGGGTCTCGGCAGGCTGCGGTACTGAAGTGTAGAGCGGGCACTCATGGGGAGGAAACCGTCGTCGTGGTGACCCAACACAGACCCGCCATCGTGCCCACCGACCTTCAACCCTCCTGCGAGTGAGCGTGCTCCAGATTTGGGCATCTTCCCAAGGGTAGCCGAGCCACTTGTGATGGTGGCGCCGCTGGCAGTAACGATGGTTACCATCCCGTGGCCCTGCTTCTTGAAGCCGAAGGTGCTGGTAGGGGTGCGCGAGGTGTGGGCATGTGTGTGGGAGTGGGGGTCGGAAACAGTGTGTGTGAGGGCGTTTGATGTGGACGTGCGGCTAGTGGGGATGGATTGTTTCTTTGCCTCGTCGCCGCTGCTGCGCCCTGCGTCTGAGGGCGAGCGGTGTAGGCCATTGGGACGAGGAGAGAGGCGACCCTTTTCTGACACCTTCACGTCATCTGTCTTTGCTACAGGACAAACAGAACGAGACATTAGAGGGGCGTGTGGGTGCTACTTCTTGATTTCACACCCACTCTGAGACAACTCTAAGACACCTAAAGTAAATTGAAAGTTTAAATGTTTTTACTCTATTCTATAATTTATTCATTTCTATTGATATATACTATAATGGATGTCTGTGTTACCTGAACTGTGGGTCTTGAGGCCACCCGAGCTTGTGGAGCCTGTGCTACAGTTGCTTTTAGTCCGGGGGGACGTCACCCCCACCTGAGTGCTCATGCCTCTCCTCCAGGAGCCTGTGTGGGACACAGAGGGGGTCTTCCTCCCCGAGCTGCCCTTGTCCGACTCGTCTGAGATGTCGGAGGGGTTCCGGCGGCTCCACTTGGAGCCCGGCTCCATCCTGACCCCGCTGTCCGACCCGCCGTCTGGCCTCTTCACCTCGTCTCCTGACCAGGCCGGGTGCACCGCTGTGGAGGCAGAGTGCTTCTCTGCATCTGTCACCGGCTGGGAACACACACACACGTCAGATTTATTACTGCTGAAGAAAGCGTCTTTTATGAGACACGGCCAAATGCCTCTAAAAAGCACTCCATTTTATGACCACAGCCATCATGCTGTGTAATCCTGCCAGCATCCACACCACCATCACCTGAGCAGTTAGTCAGGAAGCTGTTTGACCGTAGCACGGCCCGGGCACAGTTGTCCACTTTACTTTGAAATTTTACTATTATTCTTGAACTAAGAGCCATGGCTTTAGTCCTTCGGAAGAGGTTTGAAGTCATAAAACAAGACAAGAAAGTGCAAGTCTTTCAGGTCTTTCAATGGCTAGTGTAAGTGAGATGATATTTGATACTTTCTTCTAAAATTCAGGGTTATCTTTAGTGTTTTTTAAGGTGGACCAAATCCTTCAAAGTAACAGACTAATAAAGAAGCTCGTTTTGTCCCATCTTACATTTGTTGTACCTTGATCAGAGACTTAACCTGCTAAAGAGGATTTATTATTGTTACTTTAAGGTCTCGAGTCTCACAGCAGAGACTTCCACTTGAGTCTATTTCTCAAAGTCTCATCTAATAAATCTGATTTACAATGTCCAATCATTACCCAGAATATCACAATTTAATTTGTTTAAAATCTAAAACATACTGAAGGCTAGATAGTGCTGAATTAGAATTTTATATTATCCAGTTCCCCATCGCCTTTATTTCGCTAACAGTAATTTACAGCTGTTGAAAGGAAGATGGCCGTTTTTAAGTCTATTCTGCACTTGCCAAGGCAACACTACAAAAATGCAGTTCGCTGCTTCGCTCACAGAATTTGAAACAGACTTAATGAACCTGCACTGTGTAAGGCTGCTTTACTAAGAGAAAGGCTCCTTTGTGCACTCCTTTGTTTTTCTTCAGCACCTCGACCTTTGCAGTCTTAACGGACACACGTCACGTGATGAGCGGCTCAACATCAGCCACAACACTGAGTGTGCCGATACACGCGAGTCAACTGACAATATTATCGTCTGAGCGATCACTTTCCTGAAGCATAGCAGCTCTTAATCAGTGTTTAATGACTTGAGGCCAGAGTCAACATCAGCATTAGCTTTGTGAGTCCACAGCTGTACTCTCTCATTCTTCTCTGAATGCAGAGGAATGTTGGGAAAGGCTGGCTTTAGGCCAAGTGGAAATATTCGGTTGCATCAGTTTACCACTTAAAAAATCTAGTTTATGTTTCTTCCAGACAATATCGCAATGTGGTAGGAAATTAGGCTACTGAACTAATGTGGATGTTTCATTAAAATCCTTTTAGAGACCTTATGTGGAATTAACTGCACTGGAAAACTCACGCTGCCTTCAAATTAAACTCATGAGATCATATTTTCAAACAGGGAAATTGTACATCATGTTTAATTTTAAATCTTTTTTGCACCTTAATGTATGGGTCCATAGGATTCAACAATTCAAATGCCTCCGTGGAGCACAGCTTTTGAATTTTATAAAAAAACGTCCAAAGAGTTGCTAATAAACAGAGCATTTCTCAAAGGTACTGAAATAACCCATTAATGTAGAAGTGCAGAACCGATTCTAAGACTGTAAACCAGCAGAATACATCTGAGAATAATGCATTTTGTCCATCTACATGGAAACTCTACCCTTGATATCTCTAACAGTCCTGACAGGAGAGATGAACAACTTTTATCTGATGAAATGTCATCAATGAATGATTTTGCTATCCCAGCCTGTGGTGCAATCATTAAAAATAAGTTGTATATTCTTCTTTAATATGGCTGTGTGTGAGAGAGTGCGTGTGAAGTTTTACCTTGGTGTTGAGGCCCTTGCGTTTCGCAGCGGGTGTGTTTGCGTAGGAGGAGATGGAGGAGCTGGTGTTGATGTCATCTGTGTCGATGTTGTCGCTGATGCCACTGCTCACAGAGCTGCTGTCATCCCAGCTGGACACGCAGAGAGAAAGAGGTTCACTTTATACTCCATAAACAATACATCTTTCACAGTGGAACGCATGGGGGCAATTTTGCAGAAAGCAAAGAAACACGTGTTGTTCCCCTTTGAAGAGACAGACATTAAATAACTGAGCAGACAGTCAGCAGAGACACAGCAGTGTGGTGTGATGGTTGTTATACCATGAACACGACACTATACAGCCAGATGACCTGAAGTCAGATTTAAGAGTTTGCAGATTAATCAAAAAGTTGTTTAATTTATCCCTTTTTTCATTATTAAATGTACAGTAAATGTGTGGTTGTTTCACAGTGATCTTGGCTTTAAATGGAAACTGAATAAGTCTACATGTGAAAACAATATTATGTAAACAGTTTAGTACTTTATTATACAGGACAGAAATTGTGATGATTTCAATTTTTCCTAAATGCATGCCTTTGTTTGGAAAGAAAAGAACACAGAGTTAAATGGAAATTAAAATAAATGTCAAAGATGGATCCGGCTTCTCAGACTGCCTGGAGATTCCCTTTCCTTTATTCTCCATCTGTACTGACTTCAGCTAGGGTACAAACATGCACACACACCAACAGGCTGAATGGGGTTGTCTATCATATGAAAAAAGGCTTGTTGGAGGGGTGACATCACAGCAGTGCGTCTCTGTGTGAGCGTGTGTGTGTCTGAGTTGTTCAAACAAACCCATCTGAACAGAGCAAACACGCTGGAAGTTAATGCTGGAAATGTGTTAATACGTGTGTGTGTGTGTGTGTGTGTGTGTGTGTGTGTGTGTGTATGTGTGTGTGTGTGTGTGTGTGTGTGTGTGTGTGTGTGTGTGTGTGTGTGTGTGTGTGTGTGTGTGTGTGTGTGTGTGTGTGTGTGTGTGTGTGTGTGTGTGTGTGTGTGCATCCACCAGGAGTCTGCGGGGGACAGGAAGCTTGGCCACTTGGCAAACATCAGTCTGAAAGGACCAGAGGGAGGCCGATGGCCATAGCCAATGCAGGGTTGGCTGAACCACACACACACACACACACACACACACACACACACACACACACACACACACACACACACACACACACACACACACACACACACACACACACACACACACACACACACACACACACACACACACACACACACACACACACACACACACACACACACGGCTGGTGTTGTCAGACTGTATTTTCACAGTCTCCGAGGGTCCACTAATGATGCATAACAACTGTCAATAAAGTCTTTGTAATAAAACTGGGAAATAATAATCGTCGATGACAAACAAATAAATGCACACACCCTCATGTATCACACCAACTAGGATTGCGGTTACATATTACTTTTATCCTTGATACAGTTGTTGATTTTAATAAAACCAGATTACCAAACAATACTTTTTTCAACCCTAGTTTGAGTTAGTTGTAAACATATCTTTCTACTAAATGAGGTTTTAATAAGGCAGCCAAACAAAGACTCTCTGCCTATAAAACTAGAACATTTCCCTTAAAACAGGTTTGATACCAAACAGTTGTTTATACTTTATAAAACTGAAAGATTTCCCTTTATACAAAAGAAAGCACTGAAGTTCACTACCCAGCGCTTCATATGACAGTGCCATTCATCATTTTGTCAAGTATCATTTTTAGATGGGAAAAAAATAAAGTCAAAGCTGTGTTTTTGAGCAGCCAACTTGGAAGCTCTGCTTGCTTCCCACCAACACGTAAACACAACATCATAATTATAGCTTTCAGAAAAAGAACTAAACAAAAAACAAAGAATCGCAAATGGCTGAAAACCAAGATTCAGATGACCTATGAATTCAATCAGCTGCTCCAAGTACATGCTGTGTTTTGAACAATCTTGCTAACAACCTGAAAAACAGGGGGGGAAACATGACTTCCTTTTGGATATACCGGCAGCATAAATCAAAGAGCAGCAGAGCGGAGAGTTTCAGAGTTGAAAGCATCCGTGGAGCAGACAGAGAGAGGTGCTGAGAGATTTAGAGTGACCACAAGCGTCTCAGCTCATCCATACAGCCACATGGGGAAAGTCCCCCACACACACACACACACACACAAGATATATGGACAACCATGCAGAAACAGACATGGATACAAACTAACACAAATCTCAGATCTTCCCGAACACAGAATAATGAAGACGTATAAGTAAAAAGTTGAGACAATTGCACCCTCCACACACACACACAAACATGCATCTACCTGGTCAGTTCCTCTGGGTTGCCGTGGGAACCAGGGCACTGCGGGAAAATGCCAAGCTGTACCGAGAGCTTCATGACTTCATGCCGCTGAGAGTTCACACAGCCAAATCTCTCTCTCTCTCTCTCTCTCTCTCTCTCTCTCTCTCTCTCTCTCTCTCTCTCTCTCTCTCTCTCTCTCTCTCTCTCTCTCTCTCTCTCTCTCTCTCTCTCTCTCTGGCAGGGTTCCTAGATTGAGCTCCTTTGTCGCTGGCTGCACTGATGGTTCATCCCTCGGGCACTGTTAGTCTCTCTCTGGACTAACAGAGAGAGAAACTGGGGGGGGGGTGAGAAGAGGGAAGGAGTTGCCCTGCCGTTGGTAACATGAGCCTCCCCCGGGACTGTTAACCACTTCACTGCTGCAGCCACGCCACTAATAGAGCACACAAACACACCCGAGCCCTAAATAAGCCACTTCAGCCCAACAGGAATCAAACGGCAACACAAGTCAAAGCCACATGATCACAGACAGACTGAAGGACAATCCTCGTCCCGACTTTGCCCTCCTGTGTGATTCCCAGCGATGGTTTGTAAGTCTGTGTGTGCAAGACTGCAATTTCCCAGACAGATCCACCCTGACTGACTGACAAGCCAGTGCTAATTAGAGATCAGGCTAAGCGGTGTGGCCCAGCCCACAGCCTTTTGCTTGGCAAAGCAACCCGCCAGTTAACCACCGCCGAGCCCTTTACAGCCAATCAGAGTGGACGGAAACTACTAGCTGGCGGTGCCAAACACAAACTGACGGCTAAAGACCATCGAATTGAGAGGAAGAGGTGAAGGGCTTTTTACTGTCAGGCTCACTTCACCCAATAAAACGTCTTACAGTATCTAGCCATTGGGATCCCTTTTAGGACGTTTGCCTTCGCCATAATGCAAAAGGGTTGAATGGGATTTGTTTCTGGTGATGAGTGGTGGAAAAGCAGTTGGATTTTGGGTGAACTGACCCTTTAAATCAGCTGGGCGGTTAAAACGTTCTGAGCAAACAGAGACTCACTTCTATCACCTCACCAAAGAGAGTGAAAGGCTTGTAAAGCAGTCAGAGAGGACAGTAGTGGAGAAGGAAAAGTGACCCAAATCAAGACATTCCAGAGACGAACCTCGCCTCTTGCCGGGTCCCTATAGGGAGCTTTCTGCTTTCCCAAAGGGGTCAAAGGTCAGGGGTCAAACCTCAAAAGAGAAGAGCAAAGTTGGGGGAGGCAAGAGGGACCAATAGAGGGGGGAGAAAAGGGTTTCCATGTGGATCGGCCAATAGCAGTGTCTAGAAGTGTCCTGAGAAAAAAGGCTTTTTCTTGTGCACGTATCTTGGGACTGCGGTCGGTCGGTGTCTTGTGCACGTCTCTTGGGACTGCGGTCGGTCGGTGGGTTGGTTGGCCCGGCAGTACTGTAACCCCCCCTCCTGAAAAACCCGTCCAACGCTGGCACAGGCACACAGGATCTGCGCCGCAGAAATATACACACAGACGTGCGGCCACAACAGGGCTGTGAAGCAGAAGTAAGGGGATTTCCTGTGTCCGAGGGGCGACTACTGGTCCTCCCACTGCAGATAGATCAAATAATCCCACATCTCTGAATCTTTCCACATAAAGAGACAGACAGGCCGAAAGACAGAAAGACAGGCAAACAGACCACTTAGACTTTTCTGACTGTACAGCCCTCAGGGTTAGGTGGGAGGGGTCCCAGATGACAGGTGAGGTGTGTGTATGCCGTAGAGACACAACACATCAGGACTGAGGAGCTGTTGTTGTGACTTTCTCCAAAGTTTATCAGCATGATCAGGAACATGCAAAACACGTTTTTCCTATGGCTATAAATATTTGGTTTACATAATGGCATGTAACGTGAAAAACACGTTTCTAATGAGGCTAGGCCCTGATACGACATTATTATTATTTATCTGTTCTCAGTGGAATCATATCAATTATTTGAGCTTTATATCGTTTGAAGCATTAAGATTTATCACATCAGTATGTGTACTTTGCCTTAGGGTTCAGAAAACTGCTTTGATATATGCAAGCTGTTGGTTATTTAGATTTTAAGATAGGATCACAGGCGTCTTTATTACCTGTACTGGATTGTATTGGATGAATTATTTCCATCAAGTATTCATTTTCCACAACAGAATATAGGAAAATGTAGACGCTAGCACTTGGGATTATTTTAGCTATAGCAACAACTCAAATCTTACTACATTAAGGGTTCATGTTACTTTTAAAAAAGACAATAGAAAGAAAGAAGTGGACACAGTGTGAGGATGAGGTATGCGGTGAAGGGGCCGCTGGGACTGGACCTGACACATAGCAGACTGGACAGAGGGGCCGTGTGGTTTGAAAATGACACAGCTGTCCCTGCAAGCAAGAGAAATAACAGGACTGGACAGGACCACACACTCAGGAATGTTCCCCCCCTCTCTCTCATTCTTTCTCTTTTCTCTCTCCCCTCTGTCTGGTCCCATTGTCTCCCGTCTATCTGCATCCAGAGACTTTATCAAAGCATTGAGATCCCACCGACTGCCTCTCTTTCACACACGTTTCCTCTGACTCAACTCTTTCTCCCTCTGTTTGATGTGTAAACAAACACTCCCTTAGATTCGATGGAATGACCCGGATCCACGGTTTGGAAAAACTCTTCACACATGTGACACGCATCGCTGGACCATGAACTGCATGAACACAGGCACGCGACTCCACCATGCTGCATCCGGTTACGCCACGGAAAGCTATGTTTAAAGGGCTGCCGAGACAAACATGTGGAATTTCTCACATGTGCGCAGACACACTACTTAAACACACTCTGCACATAAACCAGCCCATTGTCGCCTGAGTGATACAATGAAACACAAGGATGTGACTCCTGACTCTACACCTGCATCATGAGATCTCTGGGCGCAAAATAATAAAATGGTAGCTATTATAATAAGGTGCACGTAAAATGTAAAGACACACTTTGCCCAGGATCTGTCCTCTTTTGCTCATCTGGTTTGATATTTTCAGATAACAGACGAGGAGTCACTTTGAGAAAACAAGAGTTTTTTTCTCTTGATGTTTTTCCCTCATTGCCCTTTGGTTCTGTTTATTCACAGATGCCCTGAGTTGTCATCCACACAGTGCCAAAATGTGCATTATATTAAACTTTATATTTATCGATGTTAAAAGAACCAGTAATGAAAATAATAGGAAACTCTTTAACATTATAAAACTGCATGATTTTAAGTATGGAAACAAAAGAAAACCATGGCTGATTTCAAATTATTAATAAAAAATGTGATTTAAGGTGAATTTTAGCTTCTTCTCAAACATAGTTCAAACCTAGACAATTAATTCAACTCCGATAAGCAAATACAGAATAGTTATATGTTATTGTCAGGTAGCAGAAAGACGACTTTCCCAACCTTGAAACCTCTTGAAATGAGACTGAAAAGGTTTTACACGGAAATTTGAAACAGTCCCAATTGAATGATACCACTTGTGGCTGACAGCACATTATGTTACCAATATGTTGGTCTGTAGCCTGTTACACGTTTATTAAGCCATGACGTTAAAACTCTCTCTTGCATGCAGACCTTTGTCCCCTAGCTTTTCCTGCAGCCGAAACGCGGATAATCAACCTCATCCAGTGACTTTAAAGCTGCAACCTGCACGAACCTGCTGACTCCCAGATTTCCCACCCTTCACTAACCTCACAGAAAATATCAGTCAGGGGAAGTATGGAGGATTACAACTTACCCTGTGCTGAGGACTTCACAAACCACGCACTGACTGGAGATGAATTAAAGTCCAACATGCTCTTCTTTCTTCATCTACTGTTTACCCCTGGGGGCCTGGTTTAGATTCCACACTGGACCAGACGTTAAGCCTCTAAACTCTGTGCTTCCCTTAAAAAAAAAAACTGCGCTCTGTGGCTACTTCATATACTTTGCAATCAAGACGTCCTGGTTTCTGAATCCTGCCCGCAAAAACCATGTCAAGCTTTTTTCTTTCCGTCCGTTGGTCATTATTTCATCTCACTGATTTAAACTGAGAAACACAGCAAACACACTGGAGAAAAACAGGGTAACACAAACAAGCTTAAACAAATACAGAGCAGTGAGTACAAAGATCAGCAGAGAGCTGTGGATGTTGGTCCTACAGCGTTCGGCCAAAGAAAGAAAATGTGTGGGAGAAAAACCCTTATTTACCTGAGAGAGAGCCCCACCCTCATTAGTGTGTGTGTGTGTGTGTGTGTGTGTGTGTGTGTGTGTGTGTGTGTGTGTGTGTGTGTGTGTGTGTGTGTGTGTGTGTGTGTTTCCCTAGGGGGGGGCAGGTGTGCTTGTTGAAAGCCCAGAGGACGGGAAGCTGGTCTACATGATACAGTATCCATGGTAACTGAAACATAATTTCTCCTATCCTGTCTCGGTTTCTTTCTTCTCATTAAAACCCTCTAAGTTTTCATCGATTCTTTCTCCTTTCCTCTCCACGGGAATCTTGATTGTTTTCCATGCGAACAATGTACGTGGGATGCACATTTAGTGTATACTTGGTTACATTAAAAACTAAATCTAAATTTTTACCAACAAAAAAGTCAAAAACAAAACAAATCTCCCAGTGCAGTTGGATTAATCCAATCTTGTACCAACACAAATTAACTTATTTAGAAGTGTTCTGAATCAAGACTCCCTCAAGCTACAGTATATATCCTCAGGACATCATTTGATTCCATACACAGTTACTGAAGGAGCTTGCCAACTCTCAATCCTTTTTTAATATAGCGAGCCCTTCGCTCTGTTAACAAACCAATTGCAAACTAACCCCTATTTGTGAAAAAGTGAATAGAGAATGGATAAATAAAAATGTATATTTTTTTGCCATTTTGGACTTTCTAGCTCGCTGTTCTGTCAAAAGCCTTTACTGTCAAGTTGTCTGACAGAACACGATTTGAGCCCCCCAGTATTAAATCTATTGAGTATTGCAATTCCTTTGATATTAAATAATATTTTTAAAAGTTAAAGAGCCCTGCCCTTAAGGCTGAGTATTCCACATGCAGAAAAATCCTGTTGATTTATATTGAAAACAACACTTTTACCCCCACAAAAGACTTCACTGACTAACTTGCTGAGTAGGTGGAACAGCGTTCTGCAGCAGCTGGGCTATGTGAGAGTGTGTGGGAACATCTGTTAACTCTGGAACACATTTGACCTTATATCTTAAAGCAAACTGCTGCAGATTGCTCCAGTGTGCCCCAGAACGCCGCCGCCGCCTCTTCATCACACACACACACACACACACACACACACACACACACACACACACACACACACACACACACACACACACACACACACACACACACACACACACACACACACACACACACACACACACACACACACACACACACACACACACACACACACACACACACACACACACACACACACACCACTGGGATGCAGCACAGCTTTCAGTATGAAACATGTCTGGGGGGGCTTTACAGTATTTAGTATTCTAGGGGAGTCAAAGGCTGTGTGAGAGTCTGGACATGTGTGGAGAAGTATTTGTTGCATAAAGCGTAAGTGTAGAAAAATAAAGGGAGAGCAGACAAAGGAGAGGTGTGGCTGTTGGAAATCTCAGACCAAATGTTAAGCACATTCTCCTCTCAGTGAGAGTGATGTTGAAGTATGTTTAGACCAAATCCTGAGTTCTACTGTCTCAGTTTGCATCATTTGTAATCACCAACAGCACACTGTTAGCTCCTTTAGAACTGGACTTCATTTTTAATATGAGAGGCTTTCTTAAACCAACCTGTGCTACAAATCCCTATGTCGTAAAGTGTCGAGTTTGATATCACCATGAGAGACAATTTCAGTCCTGTTGTCTCCAGCCCATTACTACCAATCTATAAGCAGTGTTTGCTTAATTTTAAAAGGATACTAATTCTCTCATTAACCTAGTTTACAATGAATCCAGAGTTATTATTATATGTGTATTTGATTAAAAAAAACGAGTGACATGTTAACCCTTTAAAGGTCTCAGGACTATAGGGCTACTCTGGAATTTGATGTATTTTTTGGTCAATTTCTTATGTGTTGCAATCATTATAGAAAAACATCAGGAGAAAATCAGGCAAACTGCACTGTGACAACCACCGATGGTTCAGGTTGAATCATCATTTTCTCTGGTGCCACTGGTCTCGGTAACCCAACACTGACTCACCCCGCTCCCCTCTGCCATCATTAACCACATACTGCTGTGGAGTCAAGAGAACCAACACACACCAGACTGGCACCCGCACGCTGTGGGGTTAGTGTTGCAGCGAATTCTTGAAACAGCAGCTGTGATCAGCACTGACAGGTTGATGTTGTCTCCAGGCAGGAAAGGACTGGGTGAATCGACTGGAGGGTGGGGGGTAAAAGTGCAGATGAAGCCGTGTTCCTATCATTATCATACAAATAGACTCCTGGTTCTTAGGGGAACAAGATTGCTGGCTCATGAAATGACAGGAACATGGGGAGCTGAGTGCTTATTATTACTGCTAAAGCCGGGGGCAAACCACAACATTCAATCTGTTTACCCAGGGGAGCAGGTGGAGGGGTAGCAAAGAGACAGACAGGTCGAGGGTGAGACAGGTGGACTGCCAGGTGTTGTTGGTAGCTGGGGAGAAGAAGCTCCCTATTCCTGCTTTTGAGGTCTTCAGGGAACCGGCTCAAGTTCAGGCAGGAGAGGTAACATTTTGTGGCTCGGGGCATGTGTGTGTTACAGCAGGTTTGCCTCTAATATGTGTGTGTGTGTGTGTGTGTGTGTGTGTGTGTGTGTGTGTGTGTGTGTGTGTGTGTGTGTGTGTGTGTGTCGTGTGTGTGTGTGTGTGTGTGTGTGTGTGTGTGCGTGTGTTTGTTTGAAGTTTTATCGTAATGCCATCCACAAAATGGGGGCAGACAAAGTAATCGGAACATGTGTCATAATAATGTAAACAATTAAGGAATTCAAGCTAAGGTTTAAATAATAATGGCTGAAGTAATTTCTTGTTGAGGCAATTTCAAGAGTGAATTTACTGATAATACATTTTAACCAGGAAAGTTGATTTCAGTAAAAGAACTCAGTTTGAGTTTATTCCAAGCTATAAGACTGTAAAAAGTGGTATTGAACAAATTCTGCAAAGTTATCACTGTAGAATTACACAATTCACATTACAAAGTTATTTATCAGTATTTGGGTTTGCATTGTTGTCGAATGACGTCACATTGCGGTAAAAGTTAACACAGATTCAGTTCTGCTGCCAGAGCATCATTGAAATAATTAGACTGGGGTTTTATATGCTGTGCAAATAGACTTAAATGACTACTCTTTAATGGCCTAAAACCACAAAGGCAAGGCAAGGCAAGTTTACTCAGGTGTATTTGTACAGTGCCTTTGAAAAACACCAAGGCCACTTAAAGTGAAATCTACAATTAAAAGATAATGAGAAGGTGATTGAAGGGTATTAGAATGATTGGCAGCGGTCTGAATGTTTAACAGGAACCTGCTGATGAAGGTGTACCTGTCAGCAGAACAACAGTGTCCTGATGTTTATACTGTAAGTAGCATCACATGATGCCTGTAGAACAGCAGTTTAGTATTTCACTGCTGCTCCATGCCGTGTGTCTGTCTTTGGCATACTCTGGGTTCATGAAATTCATTACTTCTGATTTGTTTTGCTCTTTGATATGTAGAAGCGATAACTCCTCATGTGGATTAAAGACCTATCATGTCCAGGTGCTTTTTGCCAGAACACTTGATAACGATGGGAATTGGCCTTTACCTGACATGACCCTTCTTTGTAACAGTTATTGTACTTGTAAATTCAAGTACTTTTTATCAAGCATTGATTTGGTCACCTTAAGCTGGTGTGTTCATTATCACCGCCACGGAGACCATTGCATTTTTAAGCCTATCACAGGGCAGATGTACTAATTATGTTTCACTTTTGTTAACAGTGCAAGATATGGCATTTTTGTTGTATTCATTTGGTGTAATAATTTGTTCCTGACAGGAAAATCTAAGAGAAAACACTCTCAAAAAGGGATTACAAGTCAGAGACAGCTTTCAACTTGTTTTTTAAATACTCTGAGAAATAAAATACAACATATCTTCTCAACAACAAATTAGGAAGAACAACTCCCAAATTGAGGAATTGGACAAGGAGCACATTAATGCCCCCTTGACATTTGCTGACTTAGAGCACCAATTTAGTTATTGTATTTTGCCATGCATCACATACATGTTCATGTTTACCCCCATGGTCAAGTATCCGTTCTCCCAACCTTTTCTTATAACGTCCTGAAGGAAGGATCAATAATAATTTATAGGATGTAGATAAATCATTTGCACACGTGTAAAATTAATAGGAACCCTTTATCACCATACCATCTTCTTTTTTTGTAAGCATCAGCCTAAAACTCACTGATTTATGTGTTGCTCTCCTTTTTTCTTTTGTCACATTCTCATTTGGGGAAGAGAAATTATATCTTCAACGCCACAGAAAGAGAGGAAAAAGGGGGGTCTCTCCAACACTCACCGCTACAGCGGTTTCACACCCCAGAGACATCTCCTTTGTCTGCTTTAACAAAGAGAATTCAAATCTGAAGACAGGCGGTTATAGATTGCTTCCTCTTTCTCCTGCCGCAAAGATAAATGATAGGGATAAGCATGCTCACACACACACACACACACACACACACACACACACACACACACACACACACACACACACACACACACACACACACACACACACACACACACACACACACACACACACACACACACACACACACACACACACACACACACACACACACACACACACACACACACACACACACACACACATTCTGACATACATGCAGTTCCTACTTTCTATTGTCTCTATCTACTTTGCCTCGCTCGCAGGCCCTATTGTCCAGTGTGATTCACCGCTGGCTTCCACCCACTGTTTTGCATACATTTGACAGTTGGTAAAACTAGTTTTTGCACTTCCTACAGGAGCTGCAAATCAGCAGCAAAGATCAGTTAAAGCTGTCCCCAACTCAGCTGATGAGATGATATGTACATGAATTAGTTTCTTGTTATCAGCTGTTCAATGCTTTGTTTTCCTTTTTCCAGCCGCCACGCTCCTCATTAGTGCAGCTCTGGTCAGATCTGAAGGCTTTTAGCGTGAAAGCCTAACGGTTTAAGGAACGCTCCTAACTGTGAACCTCTACCCTTTGAAGCTCATGACCTCTTCATACAGGGGTCACAAAGTTTTTCCCCTAATGCCACAGTGACACCAAACACCTTTCCCCCACCCCCACTTCACCACCGGCTCTGCATCACAAACCAGAGGACGTAAAAAAAGGTATTTAAACCACAACAGGTTTATAGATGGCTCACACACCCAGTGAGCAAATACAGGCTGCACACACCTCTAGGCTCAGATCTTCTCCTGTGACGTTTACAAAGCAGTAAATGTTGGAAACACATGCAGGGAAAAGGTGCTACCCCTCCTCCACCTGCCTAAAGTGCACCATTAACCCCCTATCATGGAGTAAATTAGCCTCATATTTTACAACAGAAACCAGTCACCCTTCTTTACCCTCTAGCTTGTTATGCTAATGAATTTGTATCTGCCGCTTCCTCTGCTCCTAATTAATCCCAAACTAAAGCAGTAAGCACATTTATCAGACATTCCTTCAGGGGGGAGGAGGTGTGTTAGGGAGCAGGGGAGTCACATTATCCCTTCTTAATTTTAAAACTCCTTCCTTGCACTTCTCTCTAATCTTAGGAAAGAAATAATGAACGGAAGCTGATTGAAGATCATGGAAGAGAAAATGGGAAGTTTCTGAAGAAGCATAACATCTGCCTACATGGTCAATTAAACCTTACAGAGAGAGTTGAAAGCACAAAATCAAACGGAAAAATAGAGAAATCCCCTTACTTCTATCATTTGTGAGTGTCTTTCACTTGCTACAGTCTGTAATCATAAAAAAGCAAAAGGAAAATGAACCCTGCGTGGTTAGGAAAGGTAGAAAGGAGGTGAGAGAGGAAAGGTGAGGAGGGGGGCAGTGAGTGTTAAGCTCCACCTAAGGGCTCGGAGAGTTTATTGTGAAGGAATGAGTGTGTGTGCATGCGGGGTAAAAGGCAGTGAGAGGGCAAAGGTCAAAAGTCTGGGGGACAGGAAATTAGCCACACCTGAGGATTTAAGGAAAAGGCCGCTAGAAGCACTTAAGAGAACACACCAGCATGTCTGTCTGGGCTAGCAGATAAGACTATTAAGCTTTTCTTTTAAATGTCAAACATTGATAGTCCTAAAACACACAGCTGGTTTATTTATTTAAAAAAAATGGAAGATACTTATGATAGGTGGAAATGAATGATTCCTTTGTTGTAATGTGTTCTTCAATCCAACATCCATCCATTCTACAGTCCATCTTCATATCCAACGTATTCCCTCCCCCTACTCTCTTTCTTTCTTTCCTCCCCCAATCCCTCTCTTGCAACATGGCGGGGCTGCGCTTGGCCTTCATCCATTTCCATCTGTCAATTAGCCAGGAACTAAATCCCTCTCGATCTCTGCGACAGGACAAAGACGGCGGCATTGCACCGACTCCCTCACGCTGACATGGGACGCTGTGGAAAGTCCAATGGATACGCATGTACTCAATCTACTCACATTACTACATGCTGTGGCCAATTGATCCTGATATCACCAGCATGAAGACATGTGTCTCACTGCTCTTCAACATTAAGGCTGTCAGGAGTTAATTGTGCTAAACAAAGCTCAGTTATAACACGTCATGTGTATATGTACTGAGCAAAACCCCTATAACAAGAAAGATTACAAAAAAATCACATTAGGCAATATATGGTGTTTAACCGGTTTCAATTTTTTCCCATTTGTTTTTAGACAATCCCAAACTGAAGCAATGAACACAAGATGCTGAAATTGTTTTGTTTTAGATCCATATTATCTTCAAATCTGTAAGCTTTTTTAATGCCATGCATCAACACCATTGTAAAGCCCCCAGAGAGTACATTTCACTGTTCAAAGCTATTTCAACCAAGAGAAAGCAATACAACCAACAGAAATGCCTTCAGATTCATTGGTTCATTTAATGTGTTTGCCCAAACTCTCACACTGGTTTTAACTCAAGAAACACTTGGAGATCAGCATGTTTAATATAATATGTGACCTGCTCTATCGAAATCAGTCGCATTGACCCGAAGACACATTTTGAGTTGTATACACTGCTGGAAAGAGGAGATTCCTAGCTTTCTAATGATATCAGGATTGTTTTTGTACTCCAAATATTAAGCGAAATATGTCACATTATATAATGACTGTCACCAAGTCATCATTTTGAGAAAAAGGCCTTCAAAGTTTTCTCTTCTCTGGAACTCATCAATCCAATTGATTATTAGCGGAGCAAATGATCAAAATACTACAGAGGGAAGATATTTTCGTTTGGATAACTGGTCTGGTGTCATGTCCAAGAAACTTATTGTAAAAGTTTATTCTTTATGTTAGAGTTGTCATGTCCCTTTGTCTTGTGCTTTATGTCTATACCCTTAATTATTTCTTCCTCTCATTTCAGGCCTCCACGCTCCCCGCCCCTTTTCTGTCTCCTGCGTCCTTGATTATTTTCCCCGCCCTGATTGTTTCCAACTGTGTCCCCTTTACCTGTGTATATATTGTGTTAGCTCCCTCCTGTTAATTGTCAGTTCGTTGTCTCTCGAAGACCACGTATCGGCTTACCTCACGGACCTTTTCACGGACCTTTCACGGACCTATGCTATAGATCGCATTATAGTTTTCCTCGAAAGAGTGGTTTTGTTTTCCTTGTTTTTATTACTGTGCAAATTCCAGTAAAGTCTTTATTTTGAAACGCTATCTGAGTCTGAGTTTTGAGTCGTGCAATTGAGTTCATGCCTCAGTGTTCTCCCCTTGACATCTGGGGGAAGCTCGCGAGTGTGTGTGCGTCTTTGTTTGTTTGTGTAATTTTGCGTTTGTGTGTATTGTGTTTGTTTCCCGGGGAAAACCCTCACGAGAAACACCGGCTGTTGTTATGCCTGCTGTGACGTTAAGTTACTCCGTTCTCCGCTTGTAATTATGCCGTTACAAGCTTCAAAGTTGTATTTATCATCTGAATTTGCCGAAACAAGTTTAATATTCTGAAAGCCAAGACTTTGTTTAATTGAAATCAGATGAAAACAAACTGTAACGGACCCTGCCGTGTTATTTATGATTACTCTACGCTTACATTCATAATGTCAGCCGGAGGGAGGGGGTCGGCGCTGCGGAAGAGCAGATTGCCTGTCATCTTCTGTTTCTGAAAGCCGTTTTTTACGCAAATCCACGTTTAATTTGAAATGAGCCGTTGCGATTTCCGACTGATTTCGATAGAGCGGGTCACATATATGATGGCATGAAAGGAAATGTAGGTAATCAGAAGATAATAATGAAGATTCCCAAGCTCACCTGTTTACCTGATGCATTACAAATGTCAGAAACGCCAATTTGTGTATGCTTGTGTTCCGCATTGCAAGATGCAATAGCAAATATGAATCAATTGGAATAAGTAGAGGAAGGCAAAGCAAGCCAAGGTACAGTATAGTACTTACACTAGATAGGAAAATAACTCCTGAAATGAACTGAACATAGGGATCAAAGAGTCAAATAATCACTGGGTGTTTGAGACTCACCTGTCGGCATCTCCCTGTCCTGACGACGTGTTTCGATGCAGTGTCTCTCTGACGGCGGCCATGCTGTCGGGCAGACGGTTCAGGCGCCGCGTGTACATACCCAAACCTCCGTCAGTCATGTAGCTGCAGAACACAAGAAAGCACGTTAGATATCATCAACACATCGCAGTTCTAAGTCTCAGAATGAAAGGGCTCAGAGAGGATGATTAGACGTTACGCAGAACCAATTTTTGTCAAAGCATTGGGTTAACAATCTTATTTTCTCAGAGCTGCTTTTGTTGCATAAAGATCAGGAGGAGACGCAGTCGCCTTGCTGTCATCAATCAAGGCCAAACGGTTGGCAGTTAGTTCCCACACACACACTGAAGACTAACACATTTCTCTCATGTGGCCGGTGGTAAACAACAGAGGTCCGTAAAAGTAGGGGCAGCCCAGTAGACAGAGGATGATCTTTTTTCCCACAAAGAGGATATTGCATTCATCAAAGACTCCATCACCAACTCTGTAATAATCATCTGTATTATGATTGACTGTGTAGCTGAACATTCAAAGAAGCTAAAAAAATACACTTTACATGTAAGTGCAGCCCACAGTTAGTAGGCCATTCACTTCATTTCATATCGGAACATTTCATTTGAATGGTCTTGATTTATTGGTTGTTGGAGGCTGACCGTTAGCAGCAGTTACAGTCTGACGCTGAGGCCCCGAACACTTAAACAAACATTCCCATTCAAACTAAAACAACACCAACTAATCCCCCAAATATTTACCCGTGGAGGAGATTCCCAATGGAACTAAATATTGACTCATTTGACCCAGGTGCAATTCAATGAAATGTTTGCTGATTTTAAAGTTGAGGCTGTTGAAATGGTGAATGCTTTCTGTGTGGGACTGTGGTGACTCGTCGTAGAAAAAATAAGCAGCAGCAAGAGTTTGAATCCACTGAAACACTTTCTGTGTTATCTCTGTGAGAATCTAAGCAAGAGGCAACCAAGCACACACACAAATACACATCTACATGTATATACAGTATACACAGAGTACAGTGTATCCTAAAGACAGATCTCCTTTGTGTAGCCTTTCAAACAGCATCAGCATCTGAGCTGCGAGTCAGAAACGCAACGGAGATCAGCAGAGAGTGTTTAGATGCTGGACAAACAGTAGACTTTACGATTCCTACATCTGCATCTATGATTATAAATGAATTATTTTTAACGTTGCAATCATTCTGGGTTGTTTATTTGTCCACCTGAGGGCATAAAACAAGCTAAAAAGGCAGCCTGTTGTTTAATTTCTTCACCAGATAGTTTTTAATTTGATCTGTCAGTAGATTTTTCAACACAGATACAGGAGGTGGATGACACCTGAGTCTTCTCCCTGGAGAGCCAAAACAATGAGCTAAAGGAGGCTAAACATTTTCTAGAGATGAGGGAGGAGAACTGTGCTGATATAAAACAGATATATAGCAGAATGGTTCTGATTTGTTGTACCGAACAGCATGTGAATTTTGTTTTGGCAGCAAATGTTCTACTTTCTTACCCAATCATGAATGCTGTGGAAAAGCTGTGGCTACTCTCTCAGGTCATCTGGTGACCGTCTGCTAACCATTACCCATTCCAAACAGGGAGGAGATTGGGCATTTTGTTTGCATGCACCAAAGAGCTAGAAGAAACAATAAGACATTTCTGACTTCCACTTTATTTACATTCACTAATAACCTCCCTGGTAGTCAGTAATTGCAAAAATTGTTTCCATCATTTATAATTTTGTGTTAAATAGTTATGCTGTTTTTCTTTTTTATGATTTTGGATATATATGGTGGTAAGAGGAGACAGATATTAAGATGCATTATGTTACAGAGTTGTAATCATAAATCCCATAAAAGTTAATCAAATGACAAACCAATACGTATGTTTTATGGAATCACCCAATCAATCAGACCGATAAAGGATTGAAGAAGTCACTAAGTTGTTTTGAGTAGATCATCACAATAAGAGAGACAACAGACAATGAAGTCAGATGAAGAATGGTAGGCTTTGAGGATCCACTCTGGGGGGGGTTAGCTGTCCTTTAAGGGAAGCATCCATCACCCAAAAGCAAAGTCACCTTGAAGATGACCGGGCAGTCGCTCACACATATTAATCCATCACACTAATGAGTGACCGAGGCACCCTGTCCTCCCGTTTCAGATGACTGTTAACCTGTAACCTCCTGCAGCAGGAGAAACGTGTCCAAACAAGACACTTTATGAGCTGAAACTGAGCAGCCAGGGAGAGTTTTTACAGCCATGTTGCTAACAGAAGCAAACGTTATCTTGGGCTGAATTAAGCTGCAAAGATATTTGACAGTGGTACTGACAAGAGGAAATTCACAAAACGCCCGGGATGAAAAAAAAAAAAACGATCTCCTCTTTAGCATCTGATTTGATCGTTTAAAACACTGTGACGTACCTTTCTGCCCTGTACATGGTAACACAGTTGGTCCAAAGGAAAATAAACAAGTCCAGGTGAGGGTTGATCCTCGCGGATAAAAATCTCCGAAGCAAAGGTGTCCGTTATCAACCGTCTGGCTACTACGTGTTATCAGGTCTGAACCTGTGCTGCTCTGTGAATAATATCAGCAGGTGAGAGCGTGTTGGATCATGGTGATATCAGAAGAAGTGATCTGCAAACTCCCCATGTATTAAGTGTCAATATGCGGCCTGAGTGTGAGTGTGTTTTGCTCTGTGGGAGCTCAGTGTCGGTATGCAGGCTCTCTCCTGCGCTCCACATGCTTTTACCTCCTGGCTGGAGGTTGGGTCTGTCTGCGAAAGGTGGAGGAGCGAGGGGAGGGGAGGGGGGAGATCGGGAAACATTCCCCAAGCAGAGGAGGTGGAGGGGGGTCTTGTCTCGAAGGGCCGGAGAAGCCGAAAGGAAAAACAGAGGAGGGGGTTGGAGGTTGAAGCCGATTTAGATTCTAAACGTGGTGTCATCAGTCATGCTGTCTCTGTTGTAGGACTCAGAGATTACTAAATGAATTAATACTCAAGACGGATAGATAAGCTCAGCCTTCAGTTGATTATAGATGTCTAAATATTGTTTCTTGCCCATTCATCTCTCAGAAGGTGCTTTTTGTGTTATTAAATAATCACTTTGTAAATAACAAAAGGGAGGAATTAGCAACATTTCCAGAGTTGTCGCACAAATAAAATTCTGCTCACTTTCATATTTTTAAGGTGAGAGCATACATAAAAAAAGAGAGAGGTATCTCAAAACTTGGAGAAATAAAAGAAATCTGCACACAAAAATTTAGTTTTCTTGTGATCCGATCCTTTAGTTGACATTTAACTGGAGAAATCCATTAGAGTGTGGGGCTGTTTTGAAATGGCAGATCCTCCCCTTTTAGTAAACGTTTGGAAGAACCAGATAGTGGATCCGAACAGGCCTGTGATGGAGCTAACAGCTAAAAGCCCTAAGGATGTGGAGAATGGTGGGGGGAGGTCATCAGTCTGTGTCTGTCTCACATGGTTACCCATTGTGACTGGCTTTTAAAATGATTTAATACATTTTATAGACTAAATAATGTATTATTCAATTAAAAAATGAAAGCGTGATCAGAATAATAATCTATAATTGCAGCTTGATCACTATCAGATCCTCAACAGGATCTTTCTTTAAATCTTCACAGGTCCGACCAAGCCTGGATATCAAGTTTTTTAGGATGAGTAAATGGCTGTGCTCCCCCGCTCACATCACTCACCTGTCCAGGTGTGGCTGTGGCTCAGCCTTTGTCGGCCAAGCCACAGATTCAGACATATCAAGTACTTCAAGAGCACTTGGCTGCCTCCACTTGAACAGCTGCCTGAGGGCTGTGAATCAGGGAGCCCATGGGGGCCAGAGGAAGTTATTCGCTCTCCAGTTGTTATCTCCTGGCTTCCCTGAGCTTTTGCATTCATTTGACCTACAATTATTCCCTACAGCCAGACCCCGGTCTCCCCGCTTGGCTGTAAGAATGCCAGGCGAGTTGGCACCTTTTTATATCTCTATAAGATGATCATGATGACAGCAAAGGTTTAAATTGCACAGTGTGAGGGCTGAGGTATGCAGGGAGCCTGTTACAACATGGACACTTGCTTCGAGTGAGCAAATAAACAGGTTATCAGCGTATCAGCATTACAGAGTCTGCAGACAGAGAGATGGGATACTTGTGGGATCTGATCTGTACAGAACCAATGTTGCTTTTGCTACTGAGGATCAACAGGAAAACACTAGCGCCCTCTTCTGGCTAGCTCATACAACTCACAAAAATGTCCTTTCAAAGTGTGTGTGTTTCATGTGACCAAAATGTTCTATTTTTATTGTTTCTTGTTGAACAAGCAACCGTCTATCTGTTGTGAATGATCGGAAATAATGTTATGATCAACCATAACTCCAGATTTTTAACCTATTTACTTTTAACACTGTTATGTTAGTAGAGTTGAAGATTCTCTCTTTTTTTTCTCACTCGCCTATGCCAAAGCAATAGGTCTAGTTAACTATCATGCTTATTAGAAATATATATATATTGATCCCTTTGTTTGGACCACAAGATCTGAAAGCATTGGAAAATGTTATGAAAGCCCAAGGGGACATCTCCGATTGTCCTACTGTACGTCACCAAGTCAAAAATACAAAGCGCATTCTATTTATAACGATAAACGCTGTGAGAAGCAGATCCTCACATGGGAGAAGATGGACCCTGCCTATAATTGGCAATTAAAAAACAAACTAAAATGATGTCGATCTTTAAAAACTGTCTACAGGATTAAAAAAGTCTGTAATCCACTCACCCGCTGGCGACATCATCAGTGCGTGCAGCGTTCTTGGTCAGCACGTCTCCATCGCTCATGTACCCAGTGACGTCCACGGCAATGCTGTCCAGGTCCGTGTCCTCCCCGGCTCTGTCCCCGAGCTCCACGCTGTGAATGGCCCCTCCCCTTCCTGCCAGCTGCCGCCTGAGGTTTCCTGGGTAAAGGTAGCGTCCTCCCTGGCTCCCAGCCACCCGGCCGCCACCGTAACTGTTCCCCAAAGAAGGGGCGTCGCCCGCCTGCAGACGAGGGCTTGACTGGCCCAGGCGCCATGAAGACAGAGAGGGACGGGAAGAAGTGATGCTGAGGATGCTCCGACTCCCTGCTCCACTGTTGTTGCTGACGGCGCTGCCCCCTCCGCTGCTGCTGATGTCTGTGGTGACGCTGCCGTCAAAGGTGGTTTCCAAGGTGCTGAGAGGAAACAAATAGAGGCTCAATCTTAGATCTACATGTAAACAAAAGGGAAGCCCCATGACATGTATTTAAGGGGGCATTTTCATTTATTCTGATGAGTTTATTTTCCAACATCCTTAATTTGCAGTTTTAGAAAAAGCCATGACACTGCTAAGAGAATAAACTGAGCCGACTAAAAGGCACACAAAATGTTTCAAGCTGATTTAAGGACATCTATGGATGGCTTTTGACTCCACGGTGTCTCTAAAACAAGATACAGTGGGCAAAAAGGATTTAGTCAGCCACCAATTGTGCAAGTTCTCCCACTTAAAAAGATGATAGGCCTGTCATTTTCATCCTAGGTATACTTCAACTATGAGAGACAAAATGAGAAAGAAAAAAAATCCAGAAAATCACATTGTCTGATTTTTAAATAATTTATTTGCAAATTATGGTGGAAAATAAGTATTTGGTCAATAACAAAAGTTCATCTCAATACTTTGTTATATACCCTTTGTTGGCAATGAAAGAGGCCAAACGTTTTCTGTAAGTCTTCACAAGGTTTTCACACACTGTTGCTGGCATTTTGGCCCATTCCTCCATGCAGATCTCCTCTAGAGCAGTGATGTTTTGGGGCTATCGCTGGGCAACACAGACTTTCAACTCCCTCCAAAGATTTTCTATGGGGTTGAGATCTGGAGACTGGCTAGGCCACTCCAGGACCTTGAAATGCTTCTTACGAAGCTACTCCTTCATTGCCCGGGCGGTGTGTTTGGGATCATTGTCATGCTGAAAGACCCAGCCACGTTTCATCTTCAATGCCCTTGCTGATGGAAGGAGGTTGTCACTCAAAATCTCACGAAACATGGCCCCATTCATTCTTTCCTTTACACGGATCAGTCGTCCTGGTCCCTTTGCAGAAAAACAGCCCCAAAGCATGATGTTTCCCCCCCCATGTTTCACAGTAGGTATGGTGTTCTTTGGATGCAACTCAGCATTCTTTCTCCTCCAAACACGTCTAGTTGAGTTTTTATGAAGAAGTTCTATTTTGGTTTCATCTGACCATATGACATTCTCCCAATCCTCTTCTGGATCATCTAAATGCTCTCTAGCAAACTTCAGACGGGCCTGGACATGTACTGGCTTAAGCAGGGGGACACGTCTGGCACTGCAGGATTTGAGTCCCTGGCGGCGTAGTGTGTTACTGATGGTAGCATTTGTTACTTTGGTCCCAGCTCTCTGCAGGTCATTGACTAGGTCCCCCCGTGTGGTTCTGGGATTTTTGCTCACCGTTCTTGTGATCATTTTGACACCACAGGGTGAGATCTTGCGTGGAGCCCCAGATCGAGGGAGATTATCAGTGGTGTTGTATGTCTTCCATTTTCTAATAATTGCTCCCACAGTTGATTTCTTCACACCAAGCTGCTTACTATTGCAGATTCAGTCTTCCCAGCCTGGTGCAGGTCTACAATTTTGTTTCTGGTGTCCTTTGACAGCTCTTTGGTCTTGGCCATAGTGGAGTTTGCAGTGTGACTGTTTGAGGTTGTGGACAGGTGTCTTTTATACTGATAACGAGTTCAAACAGGTGACATTAATACAGTTAACAAGTGGAGGACAGAGGATGCTCTTAAAGAAGAAGTTACAGGTCTGTGAGAGCCAGAAATCTTGTTTGTTTGTCGGTGACCAAATACTTATTTTCCACCATAATTTGCAAATCAATTATTTAAAAATCAGACAATGTGATTTTCTGGATTTTTTTTTCTCATTCTGTCTCTCATAGTTGAGGTATACCTAGGATGAAAATTACAGGCCTCTCATCTTTTTAAGTGGGAGAACTTGCACAATTGGTGGCTGACTAAATACTTTTTTCCCCCACTGTATATCTTGGTTAAAGGCCTATTTGTCCACCCAATTACACATTCATCTCTTAAAAGATAGACAAACAGTTAAACTAGTAGTGGCAAGCTGAAGAATAATCCTAGGTAGATAGATGAATAGAATGTGAGAGGGTTAAGTAAAGATAAGAGCTCCTTTGATAGCGTCTAAAACAGGAAATCAGGGCATTACATCGGAGCCTAAACTAAATGGAGATAGCTGGGTCAGCAGTGAGACGCCAGGCCAGAGCAGAGGTCAGAAGTCAGTGGGAGGGAACGTGATTAGAGCTAAACCTGAATCAAAGGCGACCTGAAAGACATTCCCTGCAATCAAAGCGCAACATCCCTCAAAAGGAGGATGAGACAGCAACAAAAAAGAAAGGCTGAGGTAATACCTGTAAACCTAGACAGACACAGTCTGCTGACCGCGAGGCAGTTCTCTCTGACTCAAATCCCCGGCAGTTATCCTGAGTTGCCCCGCTTACCACTCAGCCGTGGCAGCCGTTGTAAGGCGCTACACTTTGATGATCCCCAAACAGAGGAGTTTTTGTTTTCCACCACAACACATTTGATATACTTCTCTTTGAGCAGTGCTGAAGTAGCAATGTGAACATAAAATGAATTTAAGACCTAAAAAATACCAAATAATAGCAATTTTATCTTTATTAATGTGCCTTTTTCACATTCTTGACAAACGATCCAGCATAACGATATGGATATTTATGTTACCTTCAATGTTCTGTTTATTCTCTGAGACAGTGGGATGGATGCTTTGAAAATGAAAGTTAAAAATACATCTTTACCTGTGTGAGACCTGAGTTCCTCGTAAACTGGACATGGTCTCCTCCAGGTTTTGCCGCAGGTCGGCGATGTTCTTGACTGTACGCAACCGTCTCGTCTCTGGGTCTTCACCTGAGTAGGGCAAAATAGGAAAAGAGTTTAGGGATATTTACCAGCACAACAAGCCAAACACAGACCCTTCACCGTCAGCGATCACACACCTGAAAGGTCCTCAATGGACAGCTGGCTGCTCTTGGTGAAGGAAACGTCTCCTCCTCTTCCTCCTGAGCCGCTCTCAGTGTCCTCCGTATCCAAGCCGTCTGTTTGCGATCTGGGAAAAACAATAGGTTGACAGATCAGAAGGGGGGCGTCATTGATTCTGAATTATTGTGCCTTTAGTGGGAACATAATATTAGGCAAATTGTCACGAAAGAGGGGTAAACCTGATTAGGAATGTTTCAAGTCTTGTGACCAGAGTCCAAAATGAACGCCTGCTTAGCCCCGAATGCCGGTTGTCTTTGAAGGATAAATCGATACAGTTGCCCCGCTGCACTGGCTGGTGCATTTAGAGACGATGACGTTTGAATGCCTTGGTTATTCCCAGCCTTTGGTCTTTGCCTGATCCCAGACTTTGTCCCTGTCGACTAATGCGCACTCTGAGTGTTAGCCACTCAAAACCAAGGACTGCCTCTTACTCTGCTCCACAATAAAACGCTTGTAAAGTTTTCTAGTTGAGACTTGAAGTTATATTATTGCACTGACATTTTTCCTTGCTAGTATCTATCAATTAAGACAGGGTGATTTATTTGTAGTTTACCAGTCCTTGGCAAGGGAGGGAAAAAGCAATGATTGATTTTACATTTCTTATTTTCCGTCAAACATAATCTTTCTGACAGGCGGAGGTGACATAATCCTGCTGGTAATGGTACCTGACAGGTAAACAGCAACAGAAAAAATACTGAGGATGGGAGTGCTGTTTAAAGGTGGGTCAGTTAGCTACAGGTCAGGATGTACATAGGGAGAAAGGGCAGTGGGGCAGGAAGTGTCATGAAGCTAATGAGCGGCTGTGGGGAGAATCTGTGGAGAACCAGAGGGACCGGCTTCCTTATCACACTGGGACCGGGACCAGAGGTCAGAGGCACACAACATCCACACATATTTGCCAAGATACAAGTGCACACACATGCAGACAATACACTCTGCGTACACACACAGGAACAGACACATATGTGGCATTCCTAGTTAACAGTTCACAGATAGTAAAATTCAGTTTTTGTTATTTAAGATGCTAACAGAGAATAAAATGTCAGATATTTGATGACTTCTCGCACTCAGACTTGTATAATCCTAGATACAGGGTTATACACCACTATTGTGGTTATTTACAAGCTTGGAAAGGCAAGAACAGCTTATCCAGAACTGTTATCAAATATACGACTGAACAAATATACACCAGTAAATATTTGTCAACTTCAAATACTCCCTGAAGAATTCAACCTAACCACTTCTGGAAAATGTGCAGCGTGTAGGATGTGCAACAGTTTATGACTTTATTTTATCAGTGAAGCTTGATCTCACTGCTGTGTCCGGCTATTTATAGTATGTATCGATAAAGTTATACCAAGGGGCACAAACTAAAGGTGAGCAGGGTAAAACATACCTAATATATACCACTGTTACATTTCCCTATATGAGGTTCTACCGTTAGGACCATCTTTGGGGAATATTATGTCTACATATACAAATGCATGGGCTTTATCTAAAGCTAACTTATTGTTGGTTAAGGATAATTCTACAAACGAAAACAGTGTGTAAAATTAAGAGCTAAATGGGGACTAGTTTGAAAGAAATCATGCTATAAAAAGCTAAATCTCAATTTTAAATGTTTTGCAATAAAAACGATATTGTGCGTCTCTAACCATAAAGCATGAAAACGACCACCCATTTAAGGTTTTCCTACAATAAATATTTTATAGTCATAAATACATGTGACAGAACCAGAGATATCATATTAACTTTTCTGTTATTTCTCCTTGTCTGCTAACCTCACATTCCACTACCACAGAATTGGCTAATTGTCCATGTTTCCATACACAACGTTTATCAGATTTTCCACAACAGGCTTAATACAAGTTTTTCACATGCAGTAGCCTTACCCAAAGCATGTAAATAGATATGTAAAATAGGTGGAGTTTCCCTTTAACGTTACTCATCACCCTCTCCTTTGGGTAACTGCTCTAGGATCCTTCAAAAATATATATATTTTAAGGTTAGAGATGCACGAACACTTGTGATTTATCTTATTTTGTACTAAAATCTGTATGGAACCAATGTCAGTGTGCCTTCTCACCTGTACATGAAAGGTGCGACGGTGGCCGTGTTGGGGTGGCTGTGGTGCTGTTGAGTCTGAGGTAGCTGCACGCTGATGGTGTTGCTGGCTGTGCTCTGTGTGGAGCCTCCCCCCGCCCCAGAGGAGGCGCAGGCCTTCCCCTCTGTGGAGGCCAGGCTGGAGGTAGAGCTGGAGTGTCTGCTGTCCCTGTCCAGGGGCCCTCGGTGCATGGCGAGGCCCCCTCCTAACCGCATGCTCCGGGGCCTCTCCCCCGCCTCCTTCACTGAGGAGGCTTTCCCCCCGACTCCCGGGGCTTTGCCTCCTGGCTTTGGTATTCCGCTGTGTGCAGGGGTGGAACTCTCCTTTTTGGACACTTTACCCCCCTTGGGTATGAAGCTGGTGATTTTAGAGGTCCTTTTGTTTGAGCCGTCTGTGTCTGCAGTTACAGGTGCTGCTTCCTCCTTAAGCTCGTCTCCCCTGAGCTCCGTCCTGTCGGGGGCTGAGATGCGTTTCCCCACCTCCTTCCCCTTCTCCTTCCCTTTGTCTTTGTCCTTCTCTGTGCTTTTGACAGAGCTCTTCTTGGCAGTCAGAGCTCTGCTGAAAGTGCGCTGGGCGATGCCCCTCAGGGCCATTTTTGGGCTGCTGGCGGTGGTGGAGACAGTTGTAGCTGCTGATGGAGCTGCTCCGTAGGCCGTCCCGTTGCTGGTCCCGTTCATTCCCGGCCGGATGTTGCCATCGACTTCCTCCAGGGGGTCGGTGTTGGAGCCTGTTTCTGACCTCTCCAACTGCGCCGCTGCGAGCTGCCTGGCTAGGGCAGCGTTCTCCGCCTGGGCCCCTGCTCCATTGGAGGAGGAGGCGGAGGAGGCGGAGGATTTGGAGCTTCCTTTACTGTTGAAAAGCTTTAGCTTCTCCAGCATTGACTTCTGAGCGACAACTTTAGGAGGAGCATCGGCCTTACAGGAGGAGTCCTTGTCCTGTTTGGCAGACTGCATGGCAGACGCGGCGGTGCTGATGGAGGATGAAGAAGTGGAGATGTGCTTGGAGCTCGCCGACTTGCTCCTCCAGGGTTTGCTATTGCTGTTGGGCTGGGGAATGGCCGTGGAGGAGGACGACGACGAGGAAGGTGGGGGAGGAATCTGGGCGGAGGTAGCTGCGGGGATGCTGGTGGAGGAGCTGATGGTCACTGCAGATGACGGAGCATGCTCAGTCATCACCGAAGGCTGTGAGGTCATGCCCTCTGAGGAGTCTGCAGCAGAAAAGAGAGGTTTCATTAACAATGAGATAAGAAGGTAAAGATGGAGAGGAAAATCAAGCCCAGGGTGAGAGAAGGGAAACCAGATGCTGAAACTTCTCTGACCCCACACACAGTGGCCTTATAAGGGCCTGGAGGTGGCCTGCCTGATGCACTAGCACTAACAATGAGAGAAGCCCATCACAAACTGTTTATAAAAACAATGAGGAGCAGACTCAAGTGCTTTAAAGTCTTTCCAAGCAGGCCGAGTGGAGGAGCGGTGCTGCTGCACTTATAAGGCTTGGACTTATATGGAGTGCTCTTGGTCAGCTTCCCTCTGCTTTACAAAGAACCACTGTGTGAAAACATGGACTCAGTCCTGTGTCAAATAGATTCATAAACGGTATAAAAACACAGGCTAACATGGACATGAACAGAAAGCCTTTTTTTGCACGGTACAAATGCTCCTGTAAAACTTTGTTACAATTTTTCACCTAAAAATAAGTTACCTGGATCAATATGTGGCTTGGCAGCATCTCAACTAGCACACTTACCAAGAGCTGAAGAGTGAGAGTAGACCTGGATCCCTGGTGTAAGTCTCTGCTCTTACTGAGACGCGAGAGTGTGCTGAGAGCTGCTGAGGTTGTCAGTGTGTGTGTGTGTGTGTGTGTGTGTGTGTGTGTGTGTGTGTGTGTGTGTGTGTGTGTGTGTGTGTGTGTGTGTGTGTGTGTGTGTGTGTGTTTGTGTGTGTGTGTGTGTGTGTGTGTGTGTGTGTGCACGTGCACAGGGTGGTGCTACCAGCAGCACTGAGTTTAGACCAGTAACATTTGAATATTCAAACACCAATGGCCAGTGAGAGAGACAGACTGTGCAGGGAGCACTGGGAGGAATAAATCATATTTTCCGTTGCAACATACCCCCACACACACACACACACACATACCCCCACACACACAGTCTTTTATGTATTCCAGGTCACTGCTGTGGAGTTTTGCCTAGGCCTAGGTAATCATCTTAGACTTATGGGAGTTTAGGTGTTTAAAACACTGCATAATTGTGTGCTTTATTGACACGAGACAAAACACATTTCCAACTTGTTTCCAATACTGTATGTTTCACCTTGACTATTTATTTTTACATGTATATGGTCCCAGTGATGTTGGTTGAATTAATTTGAATAGTAAAAGTTGATTTGGAAAGGATAACAAAAATGGATAGTGTTACAAATAAAAACAAGACATTTGCTGCTTAACCATATATACA
The DNA here is from genome assembly GCF_949606895.1 of Notothenia rossii. Classification (NCBI taxonomy): domain Eukaryota; kingdom Metazoa; phylum Chordata; class Actinopteri; order Perciformes; family Nototheniidae; genus Notothenia; species Notothenia rossii. Next base: position 31,797,121 of record NC_136904.1, read on the forward strand.
AATACTAAATATGGATCTTTCCCTGTGATTTTTCTGGGGACAGTGCTCATTTGGTTATGAGTAAAGTTTCCTTTAATGTACGCCAGCAACATTAACGACATATTCATATGTTTCCATGTGTTCTCATTAATTCAAAATGTACGCATATTATTAAACACTCATCCTGCTTGTTTACCCATTTTTCATCTGGCTCTCCATTTTATTTCACTTTTACTGCACCTTTCATGTCCTAATTGGAAATAGGCACTCGTTGCGGCCTCTCTTTTTCTCCGCCGGTTTAGCATTTAATGCGAGCAGCCTGAAACAATGCAGCCATTAGGAAGTGATTAGAGCCCAATTAGCCGTGCTAGCAGTTAGCAATTGAAAAAGTGGGTCAGGTTGCTAATAGCTGGCGTCCTATTGGAGGAGGCTGAATGAGCAGGGGAACCTGCTGTGGGACTGGCCCTGCAGGTTTGGGATAAGTGCAGCATTGATATGGGCCAGCAGGATGGTCCATGCTGTTCGTGAATGGGCTCAGCTTGGATTTTCGGGTCAGAAAGGAACAGAGGAAGAAAGGCAGGACATGGAGAGGCCCCTGGACACTGGGGATAGCTGCTCGTTGTCAGGACCGGACCCAGTGACCGGGGCTGGCACGCTCCGGTTGGGTTGGTAAGTGGGAAGGAAAGTAGCCAAACTTCAACGTATGGGGTCAGAAGTCAAACTCTAGAGGTGGACTTGGACACTGTTGCGTCATAAACCCAAGCAAACATTCCAGACAAAGATCAAAACATAAGTCTGTTTTAAAGAAAAAAATATATACTAACATCAAATTCAAGTGTGGTTACACTTTTCTGCCAAAAGGTGGGGTAGATTTCATTAAGGGAAAAAACTGCATGCATATTTCTTCAAGTACAGCCATGTGCTTCGTCAAGCTAGAAAAAGTTCATTAACATAATAAATACACAGCGTTTTTTAGTGTTGGTGTCTATTTTCTGGTTTGTTATGAATTAAGTGTAGGTCATTATGTTGTATCATGTTATGTTTGGTGAACATAAAATATACAGAGAATTACAATGTATGACCATAAACAGATAGATACAGATCTGGTACAAAAATCTCTAGTAAAAATATACTGATCACAAATTCTCAACAAAACGGCTGCGTTTCAAGAAACCATCTTTTAATTATCTGCACAAAATACACTTGAGGAAACACTTTTCCCTTAAAAATAAACACAGAAGAGTCTGAATATGCCCACAGAATGGGTGACTGACCTAATGACCCACCCAGTGCAGCCTTGGGCGAGCCCCTGGAATTGAACCGCACATTGCCCCTCATTCAGAGCGCTGGGTGAGCGATGTGCTTGAGGAAACATGTTGAAAGAATTTCAGTGTTTACGACTCAACCTGCTCAATTATAGCAGTCATTAGAGAATAAAATCAAGAGCAGAAAATGACAGCAGTGGAGTGCCAAAAGGAAAAAGGACAACAGACCACCACTGCATTTCCTGTCTGCCATTAAAAAACCTGTCTCACTCTCTTGGAGCCTACTGATACTATCAAGGCATTTTAGGAAATTAGTGGAAGTGCACCCAAGGCTCTTTTCATGGATGACCACACTCACGTGTCTGTGCATGCGCTCTTTGTGTTAATGCCTGTCTTCAGCCAAGGAAAACCATGTAATTCCACACAAGTGTCAACAATCCTTTGAGTGTGTGTGTGTGTGTGTGTGTGTGTGTGTGTGTGTGTGTGTGTGTGTGTGTGTGTGTGTGTGTGTGTGTGTGTGTGTGTGTGTGTTTACATGTCCGTGCATGCATGTAAAGTTTAAGAGAGAAGGGGATGTTTGTTCTGCTCTGCTCTGCGACTTCAAACGATTTCACCAGCAGGACTGGTGACCACAGCAGATACACTGCAGTGTGACCAATCGCGCACATTGAGTTTAGCAGTAAATGCATGCAATGCAGAAGTAGCGTCCGCTGACACTGTTTAGACATCACAAGCCCTCAAACCCATCTCAAGGGCACACTGGCCACAGGACTTCTAAGTCAGTTAGCGACAAGATTGCTGACCTGAGAGTGCCCTTGTTTTGAAGTTACGGTTCACAGAAGATTTAAAGGTGAAAGCAATGTAAGAACACCATTTGATTGGCTTTGTTTCATTTCATCATATCTACATGGACAATTCGTTTTGGAATCTTCAAATGATATCGGAATACCGACTAATATCCGACTGGAACACAGTTTGAGGCTGCAGGTATTTGCTTACTCATCACGTTCTGATTTCAGAAGCCTGCGCTCTCTCGCTCTCTCTCCCTCCTCAGTCATTGTGCTCCAAAAAGTGAGAGGGACAGCCGGTCTTTTGTGTGGCCACTGAAACTTTTTAAAGTTTCTCCACATGAATACACTCAAACAGTGACGCTACAGCTCATCAGAAGCCTATTCATTCAGCCAGGGCACCGGCCATACACACACAGAAATACATCAGAGGCATGCACAACACACAAACACAGAACCACAGGTGCCCTGCTCTCTCGGCCTCTCTGCTCTGTGTCACTCGGTGAACACCCAGAAGCTGTCACCTTGTGTTAGCACAGCACTGCAGAGGAGACTCAGGTCCTCTGCCTCACTGTACAGCCGTGCAGCAACCATTCTGGTATCAGAGCCATTGACACAGACCTGGTTTCACAATAGAAGCTGCAGGTGCCTCTAACCATCTAAACCTGCAGCAACAGTGTGTACAACAAGCATGGACACTAGATGTGTAGCACCAAGGTACAAACATGCACTTTTGAGGCAGAAACCACGTTTTAATGACCTCTTGAAGAAAAAAGTTTGACACCAATAGAGCAAGACACAAGCTAGTTAGTTTACCAATAATCCCTAAACCCCTTTACTCTTATAAATTAAGTTACTCACATAAAGGTTCAGGACAACTGACTTGACATCTTAAAGCAACAGAACCTCTCTGTAGCATCACAATGCACATCTTTTTTAGAACTACAACAACAAACCAGTGAAAGTGACAACATCTGCTACCATACTTTCAAAGTTTCAATGCAAACCCAAAGTTCTACATCTGAAACTGTATATTGTAGTCCTAGCTCTAAGCGATCCACAGAGCAAGCTGACAAACCTCATAGGTGCTGCAGACGTCCAGGAGGAAGAAGGAAAGAAGGAGAGGACAGGAGGAGATGGACAGGAGAGGAGGGAAGAGTTCCAAACCATGGCCAGCCATCCAGAGAGTGCAGGAGGGAGAGGAGGAGGAGGAGGAGGAGGAGGAGGAGGAGGGTATGGCAGGGGGAGGGGCTTGGCAGTATGTCAACAACATGGCCAAAGAGGGGGGTCGACAATTGGATTCTCATAGTCCTGCTGCCAATGGCCTGCTGATCCCAAAACATATACACAAACACTTTCTGCAAGCCAGAATGGCTCTTATTCTTTTTTTTTAACTGTGTACTTTAGATCTGATTTCTAGATGAACTTTGATCCATTTTGGGGGAACCTTGCTGACCACATGGTGATAAGCTCAACTGATACCTCCAACACTAATCCCACTGCAAACACTTCCTTCTCTTCTAAAGAGCACTTATTTGGGGGAAATTCACCGAATCAATTTAAAGCCTGGACTTTGAGCTCTCCCCTCTTATGTCTGTGCTTTACATTTGAAACTACAGCCATTTAAATTAGTTTAGCACAAAGTCATCACAAGGTGACCAACTTGCAACTACTTGCTGACCGAGCCAAGAAATAGTCCGCCACATAAGCTTCTTTTAAAATCACCTGTAAACTTTGTTTTTTGCAAGGAATAAGCAGAAAATATATAACTTGTTTCCAGTTGATATGCTAGGTTTAGTGGCTAGCACACAGAGATGAGAGTCTAATTTCCCAACTTAAATTGGTCCGGAAAGAATACTTCTCAAAATGTCGTACTGTTCCTTTAACCCTACCACTGTCCCACTTAGCAAAACAAATAAATAAACAGTCCAAAACACGACACTCTGCAATGGAAACCTCACATCAGAGTAAGTGCTTCCCAGCGCTACTGATAGTGTTGGTCCCAGTTAATTTTTCACTTTAAACACTGACAACAGATTTTCTCTCCAATACACACGGGCATGCACACTGACACAAACACAGTTGTCTCTCTCGCTCTCTGGGCGGTCAGAATTCCCTGTCTAATGCAGGGTAATGAGTTTAGACTGCGAACACTAACAGTCTATATAAAGCCTTGGCCCGCTGAGTTGTGACGGAAGCTGTTTCAACACAGCTCTCACTAAATATACTGGCAAACACACTCGCAAGTTTGTTTGCTGGAGAACTCAAACAGTGAGCAGCACAAGCTGAACTGGGTCAGGGGAGGTGGGATTAAACATGTGAGAATACATTTCTGTCTACAAATGAAAATAAAACTTTCATGGCTGATTCATCACCGTGAAAAACGAACAACTGGTTCAGTTATTAAAGTCAAAAGTGCAAGTCTCCTGGGTGGTGTAGAAGAATACCAAACAGAAAGCAAAACACAACCTTTCTCAGGATCAAAGTTCAAGAAGGAACAATACTGCTAGATTGTTTGACTGAAACAAATAGGCAGAGGGCAGTGCCTATCCAAAAAAGTAAATAGAAGACAATAGAAAGAAACATTAATTGATCCACCCGAGTAAAGCACAAAGAATACAATGAAACCGTGAAGAATCTTTTACATTGTTCATTGTTTGTTTATCTTCAGAGAGAAAGAGAATGTTCACCTGACCTTACTTACTGTAAAGAACAGTCCTGAGGCTGCAGTCAGAGAGTGCGTTTACTTCAATATCCAACAACTGAATGTTTGTTATAGAAAGTGAGGATAAACAATCTCTCCTACATCATGATTTTCTGCTCATGTACAGGTTGTTGATTTCCCTTGAAAAGAGACAGTTGTTTCAGAGCAGCACTACATGCTGGGGGCTACTCATAATTATCTGGCATGGTCTCTAATACTTTTTCTGGGTCTCCAAGCAACAGAGTAAACTTGCAATTTCACCTACGATAACAAAAAGTCCCCAGAGGATTACATCCATAATTCACCATAAATGTTTCCTAAACACTGCAAACATAAACATTTTAAGAGCTGCTAAGTTTCAATTCGTAAAGGGCATCTCAGTTAAATTATTAAGTTACTTTAACTCTTCCATACAAAAGTGTGTGTGTGTGTGTGTGTGTGTGTGTGTGTGTGTGTGTGTGTGTGTGTGTGTGTGTGTGTGTGTGTGTGTGTGTGTGTTTGTGCGTGAGGCCTACCTTTGTTCAGGTTGGCTTTGGTCTTGTCGCTGAAGCCCTGGCTGCGTCTGTTCCCAGCAGCACTGGCCGAGCCTCTGGTGGGGATGTCACCGCCAGCAGTGGACACCCGCGCTGAGGGGCCAGGAAGTCTAACGGAGAGAGAGAGAGGGAAGTCGCGGAAATAAAAAGGAAGGAAGAAAGAACATATTCAACATATAAAGCCTTCATCCTACACGCATTGAAGGAACACATTAATGCAGGTTTACAACACATTCTGCTGGAACAAATCCAGCTTTCTAAACTCAAACAGGAGGGATCACTTAGTGAGGGCTGAGAGAACAGGGAGCATGCAGATTTATTACAGCAAGAGCTTTATGTGGCAGGAAAGAGCAGCACTAGGTTGTTTTTTGATGTTACTGTATACTGTAGCTATTTATCACAACATGGACAACACCATGCTAGCATCTACTTTCACATCACATGTTCTAGGCAATCACTGATGAGAAATGGCATAAAGAAAGAAAATAAATTCTTCATTTTAATGAAAAGACATGTTCTGTCTAGTCTAGACCAATGATACACACAACTGATTTAATATGTATGCTCTTTTTAAAAGGATCCCACATAAGGATCACTCTGGCATTGTGATCGATATTGTTTTTTACCTTGTGACCTCAATCGAAGCAAAAGAAAGTTGACTGAATTCACTACAAACTTTTGACGTTCTTTATTGATTTCCGAGGTTAGGAGTTCTCTTGCCCTTTTGTTGGTCTGCAAGGTCGAGTATACTTCTAATCGATGCCTAAACTAACCAATCAGTCATCCTGCTGTTTAGGTTTTTGCTGACTTTCTTCATGCTTTACACTACCCTTAAGATACATCCAGCTCTTCTTCACATATTTTGGATAGGTAATAAGATACACGCAGTTTAATAAATGTAAACTCAGCTATGTTTGCACCTACAGTCATCTAATGGAGAGGGATGAGCTCTCAGCAGTGTGACGTGTGTGTGTGTGTGTGTGTGTGTGTGTGTGTGTGTGTGTGTGTGTGTGTGTGTGTGTGTGTGTGTGTGTGTGTGTGTGTGTGTGTGTGTGTGTGTGTGTGTGTGTGTGTGTGTGTGTGTGTGTGTGTGTGTGTGTGTGTGTGTGTGTGTGTGTGTGTGTGTGTGTGTGTGTGTGTGTGTGTGACGGGCTGACAGAGTGCAGGTCCCAGTGAGGTGTGAGCTCAACAGCCTCGGATCACATGTCCTGCTCCTTTATTTCCCACATGGCTTACACAGGATATACTGGCCATGGATAAGCCTTGGTGACATTTTTGACACCTTGATTTCATATGGTAAGTCGCTCCCGTTTGTCTTCGGTTAGGTCTGTGAGCCGAGCTGTAATCTGACCAGTCCGCGGCACACACACCGCTAATGAATTGCTAATTCACAGGCGGTGATATCATCATCATCATCATCATCATCATCATCATCATCATCATCATCATCATCATCATCATCATCATCATCATCATCCTGGGAATGTGAGGCGTATGCTGATAAGCAGATTACAGCGCTCTCTCTCTCTCTCTCTTTTGTATACATTATAGAAAGTCTAATTTCCGGCATGCCATTCACTTTGGCGGGCCTTTATTCATCTGGTCATTGAGGGATAATAGGTATTACCACATTATTTACTCAACAGCAGCCTAAGATCATTTGGCTTTCAATGATGGCAGGGCAAGTCAGTTTGCTGCCTTCCCCTTTGGACTGGCTGTGTGGAGAAGAAAGATTCTACATCTAAAATGTAAATATAGGATGCAATGCGCCAAAGCTAATACGGCTGTATTCATTCTTAAAAATAAAATACAGGCCAAATAATTTTTGGGGGCAAAACAATTGTTTTTAAAATGCAATTACATTTGAAGAAATATGTTAACTTCTTTATCTGGGCCTTTAAAAAAGAACGAAAGTTTTTTTTTCAAGTGGATATCAACAGCATCTCAACTCTTCCCCTTGTAGTTAAGCCTGATGACCAGAAGGTGGGGCTGTTACATTGCTTTTGGAAGGAGCTGGTGTGGGGCAGGTGCAATGCATACTGATTTGGGATGGGCACAGCATGCAGAAATCCTGAATCCAATTCCAAGGTGCATCATCACATAATACATTATTGCATGCTTAAATAATATTCAAATGTGAACGCACAAGGACTCTAGAGCATCACAGTTAACGCACATGGCAGCTACATTTGAACAACGCATATTATAGATTCACATTCAAGCCACTACTGTGTTAATTATTAATGTCACATTATATGGGGGATGTGCTTTTCGGGGGAACCTGCACACACATATACACACACCATTACTTAAGGGTTATCTAAAGGTCTTTCACAGCCCATTTAGCAGGCTTGCCAAATGAGGCGCGCTGCCAGACAGACAGGGGACAGGGCTGTCCGAAGATGGAGCCTGGAGCTTTAGTTTCTATTTGCTAAACACTAGCACTCATGCATATTTGGTAGTGCTTGTAGTAGAGGTTGCCCTTAATCTCAGACAAAGAAAAACAACATGAAACTCTTTATAGTACAAAAGAACGTCTATCTTTGATTAGGGGCAATCTCTACCTTCCTATTTCAAGGAAGGGGGCGGGACTAGGGGCGTTGTGGAGGAAGGGGAGGAGCACGAAAAACAGAAAGGCAGAAGACGCTGACCTAGAGGTCTTTTTCTGACCAAGGGAAAACTTGAGCAGTTTAGAGCCATCCCTAGAGGAGGAGAAAAGAGAAGAGAGATATGGAAGAGGACAGAGACAGAGAGGTCAGGTTTACAGTTATAAATGACACGAGGCGTGAACAGGAAGATAGAGGTGACATCATGATGGAATAGAACCGCAGAAACAGCAGGAAAAGTGACAGACATAAACACCTTCACCCAGTCTCAAGGTTACGGTTCCTATATTTCCTCACCTGGACTGCATCTCGGCCTGTGCTGCTTTCTGGGCTGCGAGGGCAGCAGTCCCATGCGTAGAGTGGCTGAGCTGGGCCGGGGCGCTGCTCTGCTGGCTCAGGGGGGGGTGGGCGCCCTGGGGCTGGGCGGTGGGGGGATAGGAGGGCTGCGGGTTCTGCCTCTGGGCCTGCTGCTGCTGCTGTTTGTAGCGGGACAAGCTGAAGAAGAGGCCGAGGATGGCTTTCAGATTACCATTCCGAATCTCTGTGGGTCAGGCAGAAGGATAATGTGGATTAGTAACAAAATAAAAGGAAGGACGAGTGAAGAAGAGAAAAGTCAATAGATGAAAAGTGAGGATGAGAAAATAATTTTACACTTGAAGCATGATGGACTATTCTTAGATAAAAAAACTGTTTTGGTTGCAATGCATTGTTCAGCATCAACCTGAATGTGTTTTGCTGTCTACTAATGGCTATACCTCTCCAATGTATCTCACATATTGTTTTACTGCAAAAGAAAGGTCTCCATAGAGTACTTGGAGAACACTGAACCAAGGACTGACCCATTGCCCGAATGATGTCATTATTATTACTAGTAATCAATTTGATGTAAACCACCAATACAATTATTTTTTGCAGCAGGCTACATTTAAATACTGCATTAGGCACCGAGGTGTATGGTACATTAGTTCTATATGTGCTCTAATCAGCGCCTGCTGAGCCCTCATGTGTTGTGTACTGTCTGGCATTAATGTAGTGTGTCGAGGCAAACGAGCTTGCCAATAAAAATGCATTCATGTTTTAAGTTGCCATTTATCTTTTGTTTCCATAGCAGGAAGGGCATTTGTTTATTAGCCCAGGTTTGTGTCTGACTGTTCTTCCGGTGAAAGTCCTGCTTACCCTCTGAAGACAGACCCTGGATGTTGACTCCTTTGGCTGCCAGGAAACTGAGGCAGGCATCGATGTTCTCAATCTGGACAGAGAGACACAGCTGTAAGACACGGCACTCTGCACATTTCCATTCAAATTTGCATATTGGTATAATGTGAGTAAGCGTGCTGGTCTATCGTTTGCACACTTCTCCTGAGAGCGTAATGGCAACTACAAGTCTGCTTTTAAAGAAAAGCTGACGGCACAAAATATTCTAATGCATTTACATTTTCAAAAAAGATGTGCTGAAAATTAAATACAGATCAATACATTTTTCAATATCGAGTAATGTATTATTATTTTAATAATACAAAATGCTTGATCTGCATGACATAACAGACAATCGTGATTGACGGATAGTTGCCATAGTTTGTGGAGAATGTATAATTCTCGGTTAGGAATATTTGTACAAGGATGACACGTGAGCTGAAGTGAGTCAGACTTATGAAAAATGAAATGTATCATGTTGTTGTAACAGATTCAGAAGATGTCTCAAATAGTTGGCAGCTATAGCCTGTTACAAATGGTATGGAGAATATGTTATGAGATGTGTAGAGAAATAAATCAAACTAAATCAACATTTTGTAACTGGTTTTCAAGAAATCAGACTGTGGAACAAACAATGATACCCACAACATACCCTTTCTGACAGACATAAACTGACATGCCACTGCAGGAGAGGTGTATGAAAGCGTTACAATGTAGTGACTGACTATTCATATTGTGTTTTGGAAAGCTCAAAATGCAATATTGACCACATGGTGACATATTCAAAACACAGGCAGAGTTTTATCAGCAGTGCAGCAAGTGAGGCAAACCATCAATACCGACACAGTTGCTATGACAGCAGCCTTGGCAACCTGAGCCCAGACTGCTGAGCTGTCACTGCAGTGCGAGAGGATTTGATAGGGAGACAGGCTTTGTTTAGAGCCCATGTGAACTATTATACAGCGAGTGTGCACACAAAGTATAGCACATAAAAAAAGTAATCAAGCAGAGTCACAGCAGATTAATGATGGTGCGATCAAAGTTTACCAACTATTGTTTCCAATGAGCAAACACAGCAGGTACAGCGCAACATATATCAATATGGCACTGCCATGTCTTTAAATGTTAGCTGGTGCTCTTGGCAAGTCAATTTACTGAAGAATTGACTGCGAAATTGATTTGAAAGCATTTTACAATATGCACAAAGGTTAAAGAGGTGTTAATTCTTGTTTAGCATGACATGTATTACCAGTGAGAGTGGGTTTATAACACGCAGAGGCCAATCTACCTCCATGTAATATACTTACAACACACCTGTTGTGAGAGTACAATATAATCTCCCAGCCAAGGGATTACAGATATAGAACAGTGATACTGCAGGTAAACTTAAATATATATGAACTGTGTGCTTTGTCAATGAGGCTGGGTGTGGGCTGCAACCGGGAGGGTCCCGCTCAAGATTAATGACATGATTACACTTAATATGCACCGACTAAATATAGCCTGACCTACAGCTCCCACTGTAAGGTAGTATCCGACTGTGAGGTGAGCAGCGGAAGTAAAAAGCTCCTTCACATCCCCTCTATTCAAATACGGGATACATTGAATATACATACTTATGACAAACATACTTTTATTAATTTCATTTGACTTCCATACTAGCATGTCACATTTAGTCAAATCGACAACCATAACACACAGAGCTGTCACAATATCAGATTTTCACTGCACGATTATCCCAGCCAAAAAACTCTACTAACTATTGCCACATTGATAGAAAACCTGTAAGAAAGAAAAATAATATTCTGCTATCGGTCAAATGTATCTTTAACTTTGTTATTGTGGGTTTTGGTTATTTCTTGGCAAATGAATTAAACTTGCACTAAGAGAATAGAGAGTCTAAAATCATAACTGTAGAAAAGGGTATAAGAAAGAACATACATCTATTATTAACACCCTGTACCACTATATAATAAGACTGCAGTTACTATTGGTTACAGCTAACATATCTTTATCAGCATCAATCTGATCCACGTATTACTATTGGCAGTGGTGGAAAGTATTTCCATTTAATGCTACTTTATACCTTTACTTTAAAATCATGCTTTTTACTTTTGTATGATTTGAACACTCAAAGTTACCAGTTACTTTTTACACATGATTACACTTGTATGCTGATATGGTTTGATGCAGTAAGCTACACATTATTTAAAGTATCTAAATCTGGTCCAAATTGACCAACCACAATACAAAAATGCTCTTAGATATATAAAAATAGGATAATATTATAACCATCATAATTAAATACTGTGAAGATAACAATTCTGCATAACAAGGATGTGTACTTTTCATACTTGAACTACATTTAGCCGACAATACTTTTGTAATCTATATTGTTCTGAAAACGGATCATTGAGCTGCAAGAGTACTTTTAGTTTTTGTACTTGAAGTATATTTTCATGTTAATATTTTTTTACATTTAGGTAGAATTTTGAGATTACAACTTATACTTGTAATGGAGTATTTTAAGACCATAGCATTTGTACATTTACTTAAGAAAAGGATCTGAGCACTTATTCCAACACTGACAATTAGTTACACTCACAACCACAATAAAACTGACCAACTACCACAACTCTATTATCCACATTTACGACTCAAATGCTGTTACTTCTATCCATTACCACAACACGAATACATAGGCTACACCCTTTACCATATCAATAATGGTTGTATATGTTGCTAACCAGTTGCTAATCCACCATCTCATCCCTAAATTCTGTCATACTGCCAGTATCATCAACACCCTGAACCACCATTACCACTTCTTGTATTTGCCTAATGTTTGCTTAGTTACTACGTGTTGCATTATCTATGGGGGTTACTATTGTACCACATTGTTATTAATCAATACAATCCCGATTACTTCTCCTCCTGGTTTAAACTCAATGTCTCTCTGAGCTAGTGTGTGAAGAGAATTGTGCGTATTTAGCTGATACCGCAGTGCTGGCCCTGCTGTCATTTCCGTGACCTCTGACCCCAGACACAGCTGTGAGAGGGGCTGACATATGCTGCCCTTGGAGGTGATGCAGCAGAAAACATAGTAACAGTAGGAATGCAAACCATCGTCCTCTCTGAATACCACAGACTCTTTAAAAATAAACCTCGCCAAAATACCCCTCTAACCCCATCGGCATACCCAGAGACTCTCTGAAATACCACAGGCTTAAACTTTATTTAAGAGACTGAACCGCTCCCCAACTGTGCCAAATTCCCCGGTAAAGTTAGAGTGTAAATAGCAGCAGAAAATACACATCATTAAGATCCCCCATCACAAATGCCAGGCCCGTCCTGCTGAGATGCTCCCCAGCCTCTCCGAGGGTATCCACACTGAAACGCTATTCAAAATCTGCAGAGCCTAGAGAAGCCAGATTAACTATATCAGGAGACGAATCCCTTCATCTATAATGGGATCATAAATAAGTCCTCCTTTGATTATTCTTTCATTGCTGTGTACCAGTGATCAGTCTGTGATGTTCAATACCTTCCATAGCATTTATTAAAGGTCAAATTTCTGTAGGGAGTCTGGCCTATAGGTTTCAAATGCTTTACAATTAATTGCGACATCCCCAGTATGAATCCAAATCAGACCTTTAATGTATGTCAACTCCTTATATCGATTTGTTTCATGTCACTTCTAAATGCTAAAAGGCCAACACTGCCATTTTTATACTTATCAAGCCATACCTGATAAACAGAAAATGTATTATAGATCATATTGGCTTGATGTTCTACAAAGTCATTAACAAGTCAAAATGAGAATTATTTGCCATTTAAATGTCTTAAATGCAAGTATATTGTTTCTTACTAACTAAAATGTGCTGGCTTGGGTCCCAGTATTATGTGATGGGCTTGTTAGCATTATTTACAACCTATCTTTGGATTTATCTTTAAGCCCTTAGTTATTAGGTCTAAGCAAATTATTGAAACAACACTTACTGATAAACTGATACAAATAATCAACAATGAAAGAAATGGCCAGTCGCAGAGTTGCTGAACATAACCCAGAAGATTTTGTTTCTAATGTCCCATTTTTGGACTCATTTGTCTTCTGTTCTACACAAACTTAATCAAAAGGCTGATGTATAACTGAAAACATACTCAAGTTATGTTATACAATATGCTCAAAACTACCCACTCTAGCACACACACATGCAGTAAAAACTACCAAATCAAGATAACACTAAAGACAATATTCTTAATCATTCTCTGCTCAAACCCTTCTGATAATCAGAAAAAAAATACATCTAAAGAATCCCGGAGAGAAACCCTCAACACATCCTCTGAATCGCTGAAAGACACCGCCGGCAGTGCCTACCTGCCTGGCTGAGAGATGTGTTCCTGCAATGTGACGCTCCGCACGGCCTCACACCTCCACCCAGGCCACCTTCACCTCCTGCTCTGCTCCGGCAGCGGCTCGGAGGTGGCCAGACGACAGCCCTCTGAACAAACACTTCTCCCCATCACAGGGATGCTAACATTGTGTGTGTGTGTGTGAGAGACGGAAAGGCAGGGGGAGGGAGTGTGTGTGAGAGTGTGACGTATCTGAAGCAGGATTTGACTGATAGGAGCTTTTGAAGGCTGATACTGAAGCCGGTATTGTTGAACCAAAGTTGCGGATCCTAAGCAAATGATTGTATACATTAAATTACACAAACATTTTGCTTGATAGAATGACAAAGCCCCAGAGGCAGCATAAGGAGAATCAAGGGAAGGAAAGTCTCAACATAAACCAGAACAAGGTTTTCTGTGGTAGGTCAAAAACTCTGAATTTGACTGTAAGTGTTAAGCCGTTTTTGAACCACACCAACACAAATGTTCAATACGCACCGGGACTCATATGCCTTTAAATGGTAATACTGGTTTATACCTTGCAATTTTTACATGACGACAGCAGCTACATAGACGAAAGCACTCGAGCATTTGACTGTCTGACTGTTGCATTCTGATCCTGTAACATGTTAGTGAGACAGCGTGTTGTCAGTATGTGTTCATGTGTGTGTATGACAGTGCGGTTATATCGGTACCTGCCCACACATAGTTTTGCCGTCAGGACGTTTCACACATTACAGCTCCCAGCTCACCTACTAAACTTTGACATATGCCTCAATAATTCTCTGTCTTGACTTTAAATAATGTATGCAGAGTTTTTAACACCTCAAGGAAGTGTTGGCTTTCACAGCTTATTGATAAAAAGTGAGGCAGCAGCTATGAGGCACACATCGTGATGCAAAGTCACACACTTCACGTCAGGCAGCATTTTCAGTCTTTTGCTTCTGGAAATGGTTATAGACTTGCTGTTGTGTGTGCTTATTCATGTCTGTAATCACAGTATGTTCACCCATTTAATTAAGCATATTTAAAAATGTGTCTTTTTGCTATCTTCTCATAAGATTTATTATTACTTTTAAGCTGTTGATTTCTTTTTCTTTTTTATTATTTTGATATACTTTATTAATCCCCGTGGGGAAATTGATTCTCTGCATTTGACCCATCCTAGTGTTAGGAGCAGTGTGCTGCCATTTTTGAACGGCGCCCGGGGAGCAGTGTAGGGAACGGTGCCTTGCTCAGGGACACCTCATTACCCTCAGGCTGACACTATCTGCGTTCACAAATAAAAACAAAAAAGTCCTCTGGCTACATCAACATGTCCCTGCTGTACTGTGAGCAGAATAATTAAAGCATAGCTGATTTAATTAGTTGTTTTCATTTAAAAAGAGGCCACGATTTTTGCCAAGTTTTAGGTTTCTGGATTACTGTCTTGTATATCTTACAGACTCTTGTGTGATATCATCAATGATTGGACTTACTGTTGTCGCAACACGTGCATTAACTTATGCAACACAGTATGTCTGTGGGTTTACAAGGGCTGAAAAAAACAAAAACGTTTTTGTGCAACATTTGATTATAGTCTAGTGAAAAAGACATGCTTCACAGCGGTAGCTTCTGTTGCAGGGCTGTTTTATTAGTTCATGAGTGTTTCTGATATTTTGTCCACCTAATGTATGTCTTTCTTGCCCGAGGGCACAGCAGCCTTAATGAGGAAAACAAACGTCTTGTACTGTATGTGCAAATAAAAGTCTGCGCCCTCCGACATTAAGATTGAGGGTTTGGTATATTTGGTTGCTTAGAAACAGTTACTGTGATTGCTCTGTTGTTTGCAGTTGGTCATGTGATCACTGAGCTGACCATCTGACACAGTTGGGGACTTTTCTCTCTGACACATACACACAGAGAAGTACCTCTCCCTCTGATCAAACATTTACCAGACAGCTGAATCATTAATAAACAATTGTCCCGCTTACCTGCATTAATCTCCTCATCTACAAAACCACTAAAATGATTCTGCATCGAAGAAGGAACCGTGTACAAACCGGTCTGAAGCTGTGTCTCTAAAACGACTACTTAACGAAACTAAAAAGATTGAATACTGGGTTTCAATCAGGTTGAAACTGCGTGGCACAGGTGAAAGAACATAATGAACTGTAAAGGACAGCTCTATTGTCAGGCCAGTTTAACACACAAACCGAAATAAGAGAAGATAGAGCCTGACATGAAGTGAAAGAGCTGTTTGCTTATTTATAATCCACTGTGGCTAATGATGATTTCTTAAGCCTGTTTTTCATCAAGCCCAATTACACACCTGGTCCTGCTGGTTTCTACCTGTGTGGCGATCTATCAATCCAGCACATTCACCTCACCACTTTTTCTTTGCAACAGCAGTAGAAACATTGGGAAATAAACCAATCCAGCAAAACAAAATATGAATAGAGCAATAAGTAAGCTTGAATAAGTATATCTCTTTCTTCCTCAATAGCCATAAGTGTAGTACGGTATAGCCTAAAGCAGGGGTGTAAATAAATAAATGGATACTAGTCGAGGGCCGTACTGGTTCAATGTTTATAGCAAAACTTATTGAAATGAACTTATTGCACTAAACCTGGAACTAACAAAGCTTAAATGATTGCCTATAAAAACAACGTTAAATAATCAGTTGCATTCATTTCTTATGGCTCTATCTGCAGCTTTTCCTGATTCATTTATTATGATTACATTTTTCCACAGGCCAACAACAGCTTCAAAAAAAGCATTTCCCTCAAAGAAAAACCCAAACATGCCCTGTTGTCGTGAGAAAAAAAGTGCAAAAAGGAAACGTTCATTGAAACTCAGTGTGCTGCCCTGTGATGCTAGTTCAAGCCAGATACTTGGCATCTCATCTTGGGTGCAGGTTCATCAATGTTTGGGCTCAGGCTCTGAGCTGAGGAACTCTTCAGGGTTGAGTGAAGGTGTGCGTGCAATATACCGGCGGGCCAGATCTAATAGTAATTAGAAATTATCCTGCGGACCGAAATTAAATCCACCACGGGCCTGATTTGGCCCCTGGGCCTTGAGTTTGACACATGTGGCCTAAAGCATGGCTTATTCATGAATATGTACATATATGCAGTATGTGTACATCACAAGTGTCCAAAATTTAATCTGGGCTAAATGCGATGGTGAGTACCTTTCAAATCAACATACATGAACCTAAAGTAACATTTTGTCTTTAACTTTCTGAAGTTACATGTCCTTTCAATCCTCATGCAATGGAGGTATATCATTTGTAGTGATGATAGTGTTGGTAAATCCAATTAAAAGAAAAATCCACTTTTGAGGGAATAGGTTCCTGGTACAATATGCTGCCAATGTTCATGTGAATAGCTTTGGATAATGAACTAGTCACTGTAAATTCTACTCAAAGATGGTCCATCGTGTCTGAAGTAAATTAATTACATGAATCTCTCACCAGAATGTTAAAAGCCCTGAATGAAATGAGAGTGATGAAATGTTTGGCTGATAAATCCATTCCTTGTTTAGCTTTGTTTTATTTCCCAGCTCTTAGCAGGTGAAATTTAGTCAATTCCAGAAGCTGTAGCTTTAAGATGGGATGCTTGGATGAGACACCGTGTGTGTTTGTATGTGTGCCTTGTTGTGTGCGTGGCATCCTGTGTGGTTTAACAGCTCAGTGTCAGATCAACACCCTCGCTCTGGTCTCTACCAACACTCACACAGACACACAAACAAACACAGAGGCCGACTGGGTGGCAGTGGAACGACCCGACGACCGGGGTCCGTTTAACGACGATGTGACAGTTGTAAAAACAGCTTCTCTCTCAGGCCTGGATAGCCAGCATGCTAATCAGCTAGCGTGAGAGCGAGGTGAGAGTGCTACAGTTTATTCCACTGATAGGCTTATTACCATGTTTATTCGTTTAGAGAAGGAGGTTAAATTAAGTGGCGGTAATTGGCAGCAGCTTTGGAAGCTTTTTGGGTTTCAATGCAATGAAATCAAGTGCAGTATAAGTAGGCTCTCATACTCCTCCACCCTAGCTGCCAAGTAAACTCTCAGGACCTGTGTGTGTGTGTTTGTGTTGACATTACAACAACACACACAGCAGACATTTGCATAATGACTGCGGTTGCACCTGCCCTTCGCACTGCTTGAGTGCATCAGAGTTTGCTTTAAAGCTACCAAACCTTCAGAGATTATACGCAGTGATCCAAAAATACTCACGCAAACACGGCAACATCTGAGTTTATCCAAGCAAAAAAGAAAAGCAGATTTGACAGCCACTCAATTGCTTGAATGCAGACTTTTAAAATGTTTTTTTCTTTCTCTCTTGACTGACACACCAACTATAAACACTGGGAACACAATCACAGACAGAGATTATATATTTAGACCTACTTTGATTTGTCTCAGAGGTATCCTACAATTTTCCTGTCTTTAAAATAAAGCTGCTGTGTTTGGAGATGACAGCGGGCGGGATGTAAGAGAGGGTTCACAGGATGTTCATTATGGCACAACAAAACCACGGAGAGACACCCCGACCACTGAGACCAAAGAGTGCAAAACGCTCAATTACATGACGACCGGGGGGCACAATCAGCCCTAATGGGAGAGGCCTAATTGATAGTGAGTGGGACAGGAAGTTGAGAGGGAGCTATTTTCAAATGTGACTTAGTGCATGTATCTCTATAGTGAATTTTAATCTAACTCAGGTTTTCTGGTATCACAAAGCTTTATACTGACCAATTAACTCACTGGAAAGGCTGAGTCATCACAAACAAAGGATCCTGAAATGGACAAATGTGCTGAATTAACAATAAAGTGACAATAAATTAGGAGCGATATATAATTGCATAGGTCAGTAGTATCAGATTCCGACTTTCTGGGACAGTTTTAGACCCTTAAAAATAACAATGACAATAAAAAACTGCATTTCAATCGAGCCAATTTTCCTTTATTCCTATTAATATAAGACTGTTGTCTTTTAACAGAAAGATTAACCACATTCTGTTTATTAGCTCCCTTAAAGTTATATATTTGAATAAACCATAAGTATTAGCTAATATTCTCCTCCTCTCTTCTCTGCTTGGAAGAAACAGTCTAACTTTGTGCATCACAAATGTATAATATTCTATTAATAACCTGCGGAAAAAAAACTAAACATATGCACTCTACAAACAACATATAGTATTTGATAATTCCTCTATTTATTGTTTAGTCTTGGCCTCATTTTCTTAACCATTTAAGGTTTTGGTTTTGCTATAACCAAATGTTTCCATGGATATCTTATTTCCCAATAAGTACTTCAATTATGTTTCTGATGATGCACTTTAGCATTTCAAAACGCTAGCTCTTTCATGTTAATGCACTGGTAGCCAGACAGGAAAACACAGAGTTAACCGGCCCAGTTTATAACCAGCTTTATGATCCCAGTCATCCTGGATCACCAATGTTATGCTAATATATTATCACCTATCTCTACTGACTTTACAATGCTAACTCCACTCCAGCTCTATATGGATAGTATGTTGAATTGATTTTAGATCTTGGCTGATGTACTTTTCAGTAGCTCAGTAAGACACAATTAAATCCACATCACAATTTAATAAGTGGCAGAACAAAGAGACATACCAACATCAAAACATTAAAACAGAGTACTTTAAAATGCTGAAAACACTACCAAGAAATACAGTAATATGTTTCCATCCCTGCAATGAAGGGGAAATGATCAGCTGTGCTTCCACCTCCTCCTCAGTTGTTAACTGTGTGTGTGTGTGTGTGTGTGTGTGTGTGTGTGTGTGTGTGTGTGTGTGTGTGTGTGTGTGTGTGTGTGTGTGTATGTGTGTGTGTGTGTGTGTGTGTGTGTGTTTGTTTCTCTCTCTCTGGTGCTTTGGGAGGCTTCAGTAGTCTGGCTGGTGGCCAAAAATAGCCCCCTCAGCTGGCACACTGGCCCAATTTACGACCCTTCACATTCAGTGGAGGGCAGCCCTGCCCTGGGCTCATTTCCCACAGAGAAACAAAACTGTAAAAAAAAAACACCTGAATGCCACCAGCAGCGTTACAAAGGGAATCCCACTTGGATATTTGCCTAAATGTCTGAGGACAGAACCCCATCATACCTGGCTGTAAACACCCTCTCAGTCACCAGCGCTGATGCTCCCTGCCTCCTTTCACTCCTGGAGATGAGAGGAAAGCTCTCTCCTTTGCAAGTGTAATAAGATGAGGCAAAACTGGCCCCGAAGCCAAAGCCTGCGTCTCTTTCAACTGAGAGCCAACTGCCAGAAGTCTGAGCCAGAGGTTTCACGGACGGCAGCCCGCAAGACCACAAAAGTAAAAATAAATGGACTAACTATTCACCGGTGGCTTTAGCACAGCGGCTCCCAGCGAGAGCCACATGGGCCGGTGAGATGGGACATCAAAGACGTGTTAACACACAGAAAGTCACACAGAGGTACATTTCACAACTTTCTGCCAAAACATTAAAAAAAAGGTCACTTACCATCTGAGTCCGGCTCTTGGGACAGCCATTGATATCGCCAATCTTCTCATTGGCTGAGGAGAGACAGAGGAGGCAGAGACAGAGATAGAAGAAAGGTAGAATGAAAACGGTTTTCAGGCGTTGATTTAATCCTCTCTTTATTTCCAGTGGAAATCCCTGAGTGTGTGTACCAGACAGTTACTGGCTGAGTGAGGAGAGCAGAGGTGTTCCTTTCCCTCCCGCAGAGACATGAAACACTATCTGGTCACAGTAAATGGGAACAGGGCCACTGGGGGCCCGACCGAGATGTGTGCTGTGCTGCTTCCTTTCAGAGGGGGGCGTGTGCGTGTGTGTTGTCAGGGATTCCTCCCATCTATTAGAGGCCCAGCCCACAGCAGCTGAGACACCATCATCAGCTCACAGCTGACAACTGTGCCAGCAGCACAGTGGGGCTCACAGTGCAGCTCCACCTCAGGACCTGTACTGCACCACCTTACTCCTGGGGAAAATACCCCTGTTTGTGTCTGGTGAATACATATTGGTCTTTAAATGTGTTCTGCTGACACTGGACTCAATGGACACTCACAACCAGGCTTTGGCAGTGGTTCTAAAACTACTTGGATTGTGACCCCTTTGAACCAAACTACAGCTCTGGAATAAATTAAGAGATCACTGTACTGTAGCATTATAAGTTTATCTTTTTATTTTTTCAGAGCTGTATGTTGATCATGTTGATTTATATTAATCGTGTATTTAGTTTTAATAATGGTTGAAGGTGTAGGATATAAAAACGATACAGTCAAAAACTACAGGCCAGAAACACTGGTCATTGCCATTACTATATTTGTAAAATCAAATGTCCTACAAATATAAATGTGTAAATACATAACATGATCATTAATTAAACAATACTGAAGTTGAGAATATTTGTCTGCTTCCTGATAAATTGCACACTGTCACAAGAGATAGCTCCTGTGTGATTTTGAGACACAAATTATGCCAAAATAAATGTTAAACACAATAACTAGACACATTTTGCCTGGTTGACTAATGCAAAGCCAGGAACCACACCATATAAAGGCTTCTTTGAAAAGATAGAAAAGTATCCCAATCTTAAATATCTTTAAAGGTCACAAATCTGATCGGTTCCCTCAAGGAGGGCTCAACAAACTTCACTGATCTCCTTGATCTGAAGGTGTTCCTCTTCCAAAGTCCTGACCTTGGATGTAAGTTGGTCCAATAGCTACTGTGGTGCCATATCCGGTCCCAGTATGGCTTTTCCACAGCAGCAGCCAGCTCCTGTTTCACCGGCGCTTATGTGGTGTGAGCTTTTCTCCGAATGGAGAGGAGGCAGCAGGAGGAACAGGGGAATGGATGCCTCTGGCTCGTGTTGTTTTCAATTAAGAGCAGGGCAGGAGCAGCGATGGTCAGCTGTCCAAGAGTACAGTATATACTGTGTGTAAGCTTGATATTGTGAGAATACAACAAGTAATGAATGAAGGGGATGATGTTGTGACACTTTCAGACCCCGGGAACCTTTTTTTAGTTCATTAGTTCATTTTCTAGAAATGCAGAAACATTTTACAGGCACTCAGGAAGTGTACTTTCATTTAAACTTATGAAATTGAATTACAGTTTTAATGAAGTCTCGTCTCAGGAGGAAGAACCTTTTTGAGGTGAAAGAAGAATCAGGGTCACTGTTTAAGTATGGCGGGTCAATCACTGGCCAGCAAAACAGAAGGCCTCTATAAAGTTACAAAATAACCAGAACAACATCTACTTTTAGTTTGTGGGTCTAGTCACTGGGAGTATTTAGAGCCTGTATTCCACTACAACAAGCTCACTTATTCTAAAGCAGGGGTGTCAAATCAAGGCCCGCGACTTCATTTGATGTGGCCCGCAAGAGCTTGCAAAGAATATAATACGTTTATTATTGGTTACATCGCCCACAATGCAGCTCATTTTGTAATGTGGCCTGCGATTACATTTAGTTTGACAACCTCCATGTGTGCAGGATTGACTGTTGGTGTTGTTAAAGAATAATCTGAATTATTTAAGTTTCCATCATGAGGATAAAAAGCTGGAGCCAGTATGAACGTATGAGAAAGAGAGGCTGTCAAGCTTCATTCAACTCTCCAAATAGAATCACATGCAACAGCTACAGTATGACAGTGAGATTTCTCTCTGTGCACCAGGAAGCCATACGGGGCATAGGAAGTAGAAATGTGGGTCAGAGTGAAGGGTTAGAGCTGGGAGCAGACAGTCAGTGACATGCTGAGTCACCGGTCAGCTGGTGTCGGGATGCTTCAGCCTCAAAGCTGTCGGAACTTGAAATGACAGGCTGAGGACGGCCAGACAAAATGACAGTACCGATGATGAGACAGACGAGGGCGAGGGTCAAAAAGACGGAGGAACAGCCCACGATTACAACCAAACCAGGTAATCCTAGTTCATATCACAATCTTTAAAAACACAAGGAAATCAGGTCTAAAATTCCTGTTGGTGAATGTAATAATGATAAAGATTTTATTTGCTTTTGAGAAATGTGATTAATATGTGTGTACAAATAAGAGAGGAACTGTGATGAATACGTAGTACAGGGAAACACCTTACAGGTTACTTCGGAAATGTGCTTTTTTAGGTATAGTTTCATGGGCTTCATGGGGCAGTTTTGTTTTGTTCTTCTATTTAGAAATGATGTCCTGTTTCTTCTCACATATTAATGTTAGGCGAAGTGAGTTTTTCTTTGCTTAATTGAATAGATAACAACATTTTGGGAGCTAAAGAAAATTCTACTTCCTCTACTTCAAACTGAAAAATATTGATTTGAGTGTTTTGTCCAAACTTTATCAATGCTGGATGAAAGTAAAATATTGAATGGTGCAGGACGAAATGTACTCTTGACATGATTCAAACTGACATTATTACATCATATAATACGTAATGAAGTGATTCACCTTGCTGGTTATTGGATGGTGATGCCCCTTGTTTTGGAAGAGATTAAGCTATTTGTTTGGTTAAGGTCAGTCAAAGCTCTAAAAGTAGATGACAACATGTTTGACTTTTTTCTTTAGCAAGCACGTGATCGGAGCTTATTTTCCTTTTTGCAGATTGTGCGATCAGAAGTGTGTTTTCCTTACCTACGACCTGGATGATCTCAGCCAGCAGCACTCCATCTGCAACGTCTGTTTGCAGGTCCTTGATCAGACGCTTGTTTCCTGACTTGGCAAGGTAGTGGTTGGCCCAGTCCGTGTAAATCTGCGTTCAGACACAAACACAACCACGCCGTTCAGTTATCAGCCAACAAACATAAAATCCAGTCCAAAATCGGGGGCGACCCTGTCAGCTCGTCCACGTGTTTCAAACTCCATAAACACTTGAAAACTACAAAAGGTATAAATGGTTGAAGCAAGTTTACGACTAATAAAATAACAACATGGTTGAATGGGAGCAGAGTAGCCCTCTTTCTTTTGTTGGGGCTCCGATCTGGCATATATCCGCGTGGTATTCAAATTGGGGCCATTGTGCTCAGCCAGGGCATTCATCTCGCAGCCACGGCGGCTGTTTTCAATGGGCCATGCTGACATCACTCTCTGGGGACAGAAAAGACCCTTCACTGCCTGGGGGGAGGAGAGGCGGGGGGCAGAGCAAGCATCTGAATAATCTGAATAGCTGCCTTGATAATTAGTCGCCAAACTCTCTCTTTTTTACTCTCTCTCCTCAAGAGAAGTGAGTCTCTATTTCTGGTGAGCTAAAAATAAGAGGCATAGAAAAGTTGATGTCAAGTTGCACAGAACTTGCACTAGAAACTGAAATGTTTTGGCACAATAAAAGCATTGGTGCACCGTCCTGATTTGTAATACTGCCAGGCTTGTCTGTAAATGGCATAGTCTGTTTAACAGGAGTAACTTCAGAACACTTTTCCCCCCCCTAGGGATCTGAAACATGTCTGACAGCTCGGCTATATTAAGACATCTCTCTCTACAGTAGGTCTTAATCTGGGTTTCACACGAACCAAAAAGCTGTGTTGCCAGTCAGGTGAAAAGTTGACAGAGAAGAGACACTCAAGTATGTTTCAGATTATTTCTGTTCTGTAGTAGTCTACTGCTTTAAATGTTCAAGTTAAATGTCACCCTTTTTTACATGCATTGAACCATCTGTATTTGGGGAATGTATCGCTGTGACAGCAGTATTGCAAGATGAAACTAAAAATCTTTACCTATAGTGTTAAAGCGTCTAACTCCTGGGTCTGAAAAATGTAAGAGGCTTAAATCTGCATTATTTCTAAAAGCTAAAGCACTGGTTCTCACTAAATGTTTTACCTCCATTCATATTTCACTGACTAGTTTAATGTCTCAATGACTAGTTTGAAGTCTAACACAATACAGCATGTTCTACATTTTTTAGATAATGTGCCCATTTAGAGTACAATAGACAATAAAGCAGCACATGCTTTAGGGCGGAGCTTCTTTTGATTGATAGGTCAAATGTTGTCCAGTTTTAAATATTAACCCTTTTAGATTGTGTTTTCAATTCATGAGAGTAAAATCTAGAACAAAAAAACCCACAAAGGGTTTAAAACCAATTCCACAGTCCAGACGGTGGCATCAAGGAGACTTATGCATTCGTATAGTGGAAATATTCAGCAGCAGAATTAAACGGAACAGTACAATCTGTTTTAAGATTATTGCCCATTAAGGGTGAAACATAACTACATTATTTACTTACAATATAAATAAGGTTGAGGGTGGGGGGGAAATCATGATTATTGACCTGCTGCATAAAGAGCACATTTTAAATCAGGTTATCAGGTTGTAAGTACACTTCATACCTAATTACTCTTAAGAACCTGGTTTCAAGAGTGAATGTAAACTTACTGGGAAATTCGAGAGCACTGGTTATTACTGAATGAGTGCACAGCATTGTTAAGGTCAAACCTTAGCACAAACTTGGACACACAACGTGCATGGAGAGGTGTGTGACACGGCCGTGACCCCTTGTTTCTTTGTGTTTGTACTGTAAACAGACCCAGAGCTTTTTTGCCATGCTACTCATCGGATGAATCACTGCTCTCATGATGGCTTACAACAGGTGTGCGCACTTCAAAGCCGCACGCACACACATGTACTCCTCTGTACACACAAGCTTAAATGCAAAAGGTCTATGAGAGTACACGACCACACATTAGACTCAAAGAGCCTCGGAGCGATGTTTGAATCGCACTGGCTGCATACCAAAACACAAATGAACAGTTATAAAAATCCTCTTGAGTGAGACGTAGGGCCTAAAAGCCTTCAAGCAACAGGATTAGGATCGATTCACACTCCTAGTTGGTCACAGAGAAGAAGGTGCTGAAGTGCTGTGTTCAGGGTCTTTTGTGTGTATTCTTTCTTTGAAGTAGTTTCGGGCAGGTAAATTGAGGGGTTGGAGTGTAATTAAAATCAAGGTGAAATGGGTAGATGTCAGTCAGAGATAGACACCAGGGGGGGGGGCGAACTGCCTGAGGTCATGCAGGGGGGGGGGGGGGCAATTTTAGGTTGTAAAAGGCATAAGGAAAAAGGGGAAATGGGCAAGTCACAACAGAATTAAACTTTTTGTGTATCTGGAAGGAGACACATTTTCTCAGGACTTGGTTGAGACTTGAACAGATATAAAAAGGAAGGTTAACATTGGTTTTTCTAATGGCAAGTTTACCAGAAGCTCACCACTCTTACTTCTTGATGTGTCTTCTTGAAGGCAACTGTTAGCCGTTAGCCACAGCAGCTGTATAAGGCCTAATGTGTCAGAGCTGTGTGTCGAGTTCTTCTGCCCTCTTGTCTTTCCAAAAACATAAATGATCTAACAGCCAACCTTAATCTATCCTTATTTAACTTGATTTGTTTATAATAATAATATAACGTGAAAACAAAATGAATGTGACTATGACTAATGTTACCATCCTCAATGATACATAACACCGACGTCCATTCAACTGCAAACAAAAGTGCAACAATATCTTTCCAATCTCTGTAAATCAAGGACCTTGGCGATTAGTTCAACTTAAAAAAAAGACACCATGCATTAATCCGAATCATGTGTGTTGAAGCGCACCTTTATTAAAACTTCTGTGATCTGAAAATTGCTTGCAAGGTCACGGAAAGAGAGAAGGATAAGGTGCATGCTGATGAGAAGCAGGCTGATCTGAGAGGCGTTTTAATAGGCTGCATGGTTAGTGAGCTTTGACTCAATATCTATCGGACAATAATTAGGTGACAATGACTCCAGCCCAGTCTCAACATCACAGGGAGGCACTGATTAATCAATATTGTAATGATGTGATCCATTAAAATAATTGAGTGGAGGGTGGTGTTCAGATCAACTAGTCAATGTATTATCCCACAACACAGTGCATGCAAAGTAGAAAGGGGCCGAATGAAACACGTGTGGAGCACCAAGTCTCAAAGCGTGTCAAATATCACAAGTTCACATTGAACAAAATGTCGGATTCATCCATTCCTGATCTATTTCCGGACTCATTGCTAAGTCTAGATTGTTTTTTATCTACGCTCAAATCTTCAACGACTTCCTGTGTAAAGGCAACTGTATGAAATGCCACAACGTCCTAAAGTTGGCTAATTTTGATAAATGGAAAAGATATCTTACAGGTAGCTTGCAAAAGTGTTCCTGTCTGATGGCGGCCGCCTGTTACCTGTATCTCGCTCAATATGTTTCGGAAAAATGGCGATTCCACCATTGAAACGGGCAACATTTCCTCTGTGATGTATGCTGCAACAAGCCTGTTTATCTCTGCTATGCAACTATGCCATTTTACTCCTTTTCCATGAACCTTTGAGTGTAACTCATGTCACAAAATCATTTTGCGCTAAGTAACAGTAACCGGTGAATTACTGCTTTACAGACAAATGTAATCTCATTACTGTAACGTGGTACTTTGTGGCGCGTTTCCCCGACTACTGCTCAAAATACAAAATTGAAGTACCAAAGTACCAGGCCTGAGGTTTGGATTGCCGTTCCTCTCTGTCTAATAGTAAGCCCTCAACCACAACCTGTCAAGAGTGTTTCCTGCATTTGCCTCAATGCATTCTGAGATTGGTTTCAGTCACTTCTTCTTCTTATCGTGTCCACAAGGCAGTCAGTTACAGGGCTTGGTTAGATGTGGTTCAGCCACAGCTGAACACATTGCTGTCCCTTCTCATTAAACTCTTCCAAGTCCGATGTTGTGCAGGGTTGCTCCAGCAGGGGGCATATCAGGAGGTGTTGCATTGTTTGTGGTTCAATGCCGCAGTCACACACAACGTCCCCGTCATTTAGGTATCCCCATTTGGCGAGAGTGGCTTTTGCACGTCCAACACCAGATCTTATTCTGTTTAGGCATTTCCATACTGCGTAGTTGGTGTCTGCTCCAGGGGGCAGTGCCTCGCTCGCCTTTAGCTCAATTGTTGTTGCTGATGCAGACCCGGCGTCATGGGCGGGCCCCATGGGGCCAGGCCCGCCCATCCAGGATTTGGGCCCGCTGTTTTAATCGGGGCTGAATACCACATTTTTATTGTTTTATTATGATGTTTATTGTTGTTATTTGTAGTGCTTTGTCCTAATATTTATTTTTGTATTAGTTTAATATCATTTTTTTTATTTTGCTTGGAAATTCTGAATGAAAGGCTGCGCGCAAGACTAGTTTTTCGCTGGATTGAGTCGTGTGGGTTTTTGAGTAAGATGCGGCACAGCAGCCTGTCAATTTACTCTTGCTAGGTTAGTGGTTCACGAAAGGAAGATGGCAACTCAGCGCCAGATGAAGGCACATTAGAAGAAAGCAGTTACGTTACCAACGAGCAAGCAAGTCAGCTGGCGATCAATTATATTTTGAAGAGAATTTGACTCTCAAGCCGGCTCTCTCACAAACTCCTGCTCTGTGCGCAAGCAGACCGCTGCACAGGCTCTCTGCCTTGCTCAATCTCTCTCTCTCCCTTTCTCTCCATCGCTCAACCTCACACCACCTCTCCACCCTGTGTGCGCTCAAGCTTTCCTGCGTGCTTGCCCAAGTTGGCACAGCGTTACAAATGTGCCACAAAACCAACCAATGGATGTATAACACCGTCAACAGCCTTATGGCAACCTAAAACCCCTCTCTTTCTGTAACAACAATTCACGAGCGGCTTTAAGGCGGCTTTTGGCTGGCACATGGCCAAAGAGAGGATGTCTTTGGTCAGTAGACTGTTGTTGGCGCTCTTTCTTGCTTGCTGCATTTCGTCGTATCTCTGGTGGGGCTATGCCTGCCAGGATGTACAGACGGTCTGTAGGTGTTGATTTCAGGCAGCCTGTGATAATGCGGCAGCTAGCATTGAG
This sequence comes from Notothenia rossii, assembly GCF_949606895.1. Lineage (NCBI taxonomy): Eukaryota > Metazoa > Chordata > Actinopteri > Perciformes > Nototheniidae > Notothenia > Notothenia rossii. The sequence continues at coordinate 31,825,401 of NC_136904.1, forward strand.
GGCGGGATCCAGCTTCTTGGCATGGGCAGCTCGTTCCCATACTGGGCAGGCATACTCGGCAGCTGAGTAGCAGAGGGCTAGTGCGGTTGACTTCAGAGTCTGTGGGTTTGCACCCCAGGTCGTGCCGGTGAGCTTGCGGATGATGTTATTCCTCGCACTCACTTTGCACTTTGTCTTTTCAGTGTGGGTCTTAAAAGAGAGGCATCTGTCCAGGGTTACCCCTAGGTAGACTGGGTGCTCACAGTGTTCAAGGGAGGTTCCTGACCAGCTGACCTTCAGTTGGCGCTTGGCTTCACGGTTTCTCAGGATGAAGGCACACACCTGTGTCTTAGATGGGTTTGCACGTAGGTGGTTCTCTTCATAGTAAGGTGTTAGCCCTGCCAGAGCGTTAGAGAGTCTGTCTTCCACAATTTTGAAATCAGTGGCTTGTGCACCTATGCCAAGATCGTCTGCATAGATGAAGCGGCGGGTGTCTACACTTTTTGGTTGGTCGTTGGTGTAGATGTTAAAGAGAAGCGGTGCAAGCACACTTCCCTGTGGGAGGCCATTCCTGAGTCTTCGCCACCTGTTTTTCTTTCCTCCTAGCTCAACGAAGAAGTGCCTATTTTCAAGCATGCTTTCAATCAGCTCTGTCAGGCGGGTGTCTCTTGTGGTCTCCAGGATCTTACTGAGGATACGTCTGTGGTTGACTGTGTCATAGGCAGCTGAGAGGTCGACAAATACCGCACCAGTTACCATCCCTTTCTCATATCCGTCTTCGATGTACTGGGTGAGGTTGAGTACTTGGCTAGTTGTCGACTTGCCAGGGCGGAAACCTGCTTGTTCAGGGATGAAGTGTCAACAAAGGCACCAATTCTGTTGAGGATCAGACGTTCAAAGAGTTTGTAGGTGTGGCTCAAAAGTGAGATTGGTCTGAAGTTCTTCGGAGCGGATGGATCTTTCCCAGGTTTCAGCAGTGCTATAATGTGGGCTTTCTTCCAGATGTTAGGGAGCTTGTGTGTTGTTAAGCACTCATTGTAGAGCTGTAGGAGCCAAGTCTTTGCCTTGTGACCAAAGTGCTTGATCTGTTCCGTTGCAATATTATCCAGTCCAATTGCCTTTCCTGGTTTGAGGACAGAGATTCCCCCTTCCAGCTCTTCCATAGTGAGCTGTCTTGTAAAAGCAGGGTCCTCGATGTATTTCTTGCGGTTCAGCTTGGTCTTTTTCCCTCTCTTTCTACTCTTTCCATTTTCGAGCAATTGGTTGGCAACTTGGTTGGCCGTGACTTTTGGGTGCTGAGGAGCTGCTTTAGGGTCACCTGATTACTGGTAACAGTGCCTTACAGAATGCAAAAATTCCCTATCAACAAGTCGGATGTTCAAAAGATACATTTTCGAGGAGGGAAAATCCCTCCATTACCAAAAGCTCCCAGTAATCCCTCTCCTCTCCTCTCCTCTCAGGATTTAGGTCTTTTTTAGGAGCTGTAAATTCATGTCAGGGACTTTACTGTCACCAGAGAAAGAAACATGACACTGACTCATTCACACTGTCAGGGCCTTATGGAAAATGTCAGTTGTGGCCGATCTGGTCTATTGACCTCCATACTGTGGAATTTATGACCTTCACAAACTAAATCTGGAAAAATGTTTTGTTTTAACAAAGACTAATAACAGTGTGGTCTGAAAGTATTTGAACATTTGCACAATTTCTATAATATGTTCAGAACTCCAAGACATTTGAAATGAAAGCATGACACTAAGATAAAAAGCAGATGCTGTTCACACCGATCAAAAATAAACTAATAAAGAATAGCCTGCATAACCAAACTGACCCCGTCACATGTTACAGTACAGAAGATAACATCATGACTTTCCACTGAACTCAGATTAGCAACTACCGAAAACGAAGACTTGTAAACAACCAACCATGCTCTGTCACTACTGTATGAAAGCATGTGTCTATGTGCATGTTTCACATAATCACATCCAATTTAAACCTTCTGAACTGATACAGAGTCAGCTCTTCAAAGCGTGTGACAAGCAGCGATGAGTCACCGGTTCAGACAGCTGCGTCTTTTTCTCTCTCACATTAACACGCAAATCTGCCTCACATCCAGCATCCCTGCTGCCTCTGCTTGCCGAGTCACCGAGCTGGTGTGCGATGCCTACAGAAAGGAATGACGCATAGAGGCCATCCCCGCAGAGCCGGGTCAGCTGGGCGGGGGGAGGCAGAGGGGGAGGCAGAGGGCAGCCAGGGCATCACACTGAGAGAGCGTCCTTGACTTTCTGTTTTTGGCCCGATGGCTCAATTGCAGAGTCCTGAGTTAAGTCACGATGTACCATGATGAAGGGTGATTATAGAGGAGGGAAGCAGATGTGGTTTAGTGTTTCTTGTGGCCATGTTTGTATGAGTAACTTTCACTCTTTCATCTCTGAAGTTGTTTACACTGACACTTACTTGTTCACTGCTTGCTAAGCAAACACTGCTGTGATGTTGGCATGGACGTACACAAGGGAGTTGTTGGTGGAAATTGAAAATGCCCTTGAGGTTTTAGAATCCCTTCACTCTGTAAATATTTCCCTTTTATAAAAAGATGGTAAAATGTAAGAATGCTTGCTTAACTTCATCACAATTGAGTCGGAATACAATTAAGACTATGAGATCCTAGAGGAACTTAAAGTATTTGCAACCTGATGACCACTTAAGCAGTGAATTTAGGTGAATTAATCAAAATTACAAAAACATAAATGAATAACATAAATGATAATGGGGTGCACTTCAAATTCACCCCGCGGGTTTTGAAAGTGTTTCATAACTTAGAGAATTACTTTGTCTCAACCTCTCGACCATTAAGTCTTCCCTCTGAACTTCAAGAATGAAAATCACAAACCAAGCAGCGACACGTTTTAACATGACAAGAGTAACACACTACACCTCAGGTCCGTCCATTGAAGCACAGTTCTCACATTACGTTGACGACACACAGCCTTCCAGAAACAATCATGTTGATAACTTCAGGGCTATTAGTCGTATTACTTTCAGGGTTCAGTAGGCAACCTGAAAAGCGCTGCACTTAACACGCCATTATGAACTAATCTGCCGACATGAGTTAGAACTATAAAGGGATCACAGCAGGACCTGAGCCGCTATGAAGTGCTATCTCTCACGAGAAACATTTAGGACCTAAAACAGCTCTCGTTATAACTCAGGTAATGGCACTGAACCGAGTGCCGAATCTTCAGAAGACACGCTCTGATGGCAGTGCTTTCTTCTACCATTCTAAGGGGAAATCTACTTTTGAACAAAGTGTAGAGCCACGTCCGCTGATCATTTTTCATTCATCCAGGATTTTATGAGACCAAATCCTAGCAGAAGGCTTTCTTTAATGTGTTGAAAGTCACAGTGTCTATTACCTGCCTCTCTTTTGGAGGGTTTCTAAAATAAATCCCGGCTGCCCCTGGAGATCTGGCTCTAACCCTGACGTTTCTATTTCAGGCTGACCCAGCTTCCTCTTTAGTCTCTTTCTCTCATAACACCCCTCAGTTCAAATCTGTGGTGGACACAGACACTTTAATCTCCACTGTGATTGGTTTACTTCATGTTTTGTCCAATGACTTCAGGGATGCTTCAAAACCAAGGACTGCAAAGGAAAACCCTAATGAAGACACCCTGACAGTTGATGAACACTTATAAAACTAAATAGGTTTTCCCCTCTCTTCCTCATTAGTTTCTTACCAATTTGAATTTCTTGCAGGAGAAGCGGCTGTAGCTCCTGGCTGGCAGCCTGAGGCCTCCATACTCCTCCATGAAGGCCGGTCACCTTTTAAAAAGAGCGCTAACCAGGCAAAGCAAACAACTAGAGATCCACAAACTTCCAGCAGACCCGAGACGAGAGGGAAAATATAGCCAGGCTGTTTGATGACTTCTCCTCATCTCACATGTCTGGTACAGCTCTGTGTGTCTGTCTGGCTTGTTGACTGTATGAACAGTGCATGCTTTACTCCTCTCTATAAGTACCTCTCTCACCCCCCTTCACACTGAAGCTTCAGACACTCTGACACTTCTGAACTCCTCTTTCCCTCTCTGGGTGTCATCCACTCTGAGTCAGACAGCCTGACTGAATCCCTCTTCTTTATACTGGTAGAAAGATAGACCACCCACACAAAAATGCTTTGTTTTTGGGCACTTGAGTAAAGATCCCTTAAATGTCCTCTACATATTTGTATAGTTGTAACTAAGCATGTGAAGCAGATACAGAACTTATTTCAACATGGTATGATTCAGAAAATGTTCAGCCGACATCATAGAGCTTAAAGAGAAATCAACTTCTACGGCGATAAAGACCATTAGTCATCTCTCAGATGTAGGAATGATATAATGTATAGCTGCTTGGTCAGTGATGATTCACACACACTCCTAACTATCACATTGAATGTTTCTGTTCATTCTTGCCTGTCCTGCTCTACAGTGAAAGATACTGCTTGACGAAAACAGATCTGATCAGCAATATTATCGATTTGCTAGTTAACATAGCCAAATTAATCATCTCAATAAAGCTATGATATGTGCTCTGCTATCTCAACATTATATACGGTCATCAAGGCAACTTAAAAGGAAGTTAAGTCGCCTCCTGTAATGGAGACAGGGGGTGTAAATGTGATGGATGTCTCTACTTGATGTGACAGAGTTCCCTACGGTGACTGACAGAACACTTCAGTGTCTTCTTCCTCTGATACACCTGGTGCTGTACATTACAGGGCGCACACTGACATGAAACATAGGTCAACATGGGAGGTCTCGGATCTCCTCCCAAAGGGTTGTACTACTGTTTGAATCCAGCCATTGTTCAATGTCTTGAGCTGTTTTAACTTAAACAGGCAGAGTAATGTGCTGAGCTGACATCAGCACTGCCTCCATATTAATACACAGTCATAAACTCACACCTAAAAGCTGCCCAGTGCAACCACACACTTCCACTGCTGGCCTCAGAGCAGCTCCAGAGAAAGAAAAACGTATAACACACTGGTGGAGTTGCTCAAGGACACACATCTGTGCTCCACCACACTTTTTTCCCCCTGCCGCCTAAAGCTGGACTCTGACAAGCAGTGCCGTACAGATTACCTTCAAGGTAATGGAAATACAAAATGCTTTTATTGAGGGGGTTAAGAACATTTACTTTGGTTGAGAGATCATAATAAAGTATAACTTGAGCAAATCAAAGAGGCATGTAGAAAACAATAAGCATAATGGTGTCTCATTGGTGCTCAGACATAAGGCTGCTTAAATAAATGTTTAAAAAGAGTAACACAAACAACGACTAACAAGGCCTGCAATAATCCTCTTTCATGAAGGCATGCTTGCCAAACTTTAACACACACAGCAGCCAAGTATACAAAGGGCTTGTAACAAAAGATTTGGATGATTAAAAAATATTTTTGTGTTAAAAAAAAGAAGGACTTTAGCTATTGGTGTAATGCCAATTCTTCATGCATTGCCTCCCCACTGTGTTATATCTCATAGTCAGCGCTTGATCTTTTCCTCAGATTTCTTATGCAAAACAAATACTTTGAAACTTCTATTATCTCAGCCATGTTTAAGGCTTGTCTCCCAGGTGAAGGGTGACCCCTTTATCTACACACTAGTGTTAAGTGCAGTCAACTTTGGCAAAACATATTCTTGTCGGAGACCCCTCCTTCTGCCTGAGTCATTGATAAAGGCTCTCTGCAGGCAGAGGGCGACATGTGGCGACGCATCCCCTCTGACCCAGTCAGTGCCTGCTAGCAGATGGGTGGTGGGAAAATGATGGATACACTTGCTCAACCATCTAACAGAAGGGAGGAGAGGGAGTGGAGGAGAGATGCAGGTGAAAGTCTCCCGCGTATAGTCCATGTTACTTTCTGTTTCACACCTAACATTAAGAGTGACCAGAGACACACCCAGCTTAAATAAGTCAACACTGGGCGAGGGGAATTGTTGTCTGCTTGGCTCTCAGTGAACACTAGCAGACACAGACAGATGGCTTCTGGGAAATCAGTGTCCCTGGTCCGTATGATATGACAGAGGACTGCAGTCTGCTCTGCCAGCTGCTGTGATGCTTTATACAGGACACAATAGAGGTTTCTCAATACTCAAATTTCCCCTCCTCGACTCCTATCCTCGACTCCTCTCGAGACTTGGTGCCGCCCACAGGAGATGCGAGCGGAGGACTGAGGAGGGGAACCGAGGGGAACCGAGGAGAGAGGAGTGGAAGCAGCAGGCGGTTAGAGAAATGAGAACTCCCCTCCTCTGAGCGGTTTTAAAGAGACGTCCATTAATGATGACAGGAGGCACAGCAGCACTCTGATGGACAGATGTGTTCATGACGACTTATATATATTTACTTTTAATTAATTGACATTGCGGTATAATGAGACAATAACAGGCTACAGATGCGGACATATACACACACACATATATTTATATATACCATTTCAGAATCAAACAAGTATGAGTGCACTCTGATAATAACGTAACACAATCAGAGACTGGATATATCCCCCCCCCCACTTCTCTCTGGTCGCTCAAATGGGGAATTTAAATGACGGGCCAAAAGTTGTACAAGTATTAAAAGTAAGCATAGGACACCAAACCAACTGAGGCCCGTCTGTCCGTCGCACCTACGCACTGTACAACACACACCTACACACTGTACCACACACACACCTACACACTGTACCACACACACACCTACACACTGTACCACACACACACCTACACACTGTACCACACACACCTACTGCTCCTAAAGCATAATCAGGCTACAACCGTTGTGTATTTTATTATGTGAAGCACTAAATGGTCTTAGAAAAATATCGTCTCTTTGTTTGTAGATATCTACTAAACTACAGCATACAAATACAGAAAGTAATGTAGGCCTGTTATACTGAGTGATATATATTTTGCACACTGCTCTGCTTTCTGCACGGACCTCACAGCTGTTCTCACTGTAAACATCGCGTTGCGATAAAAGCAGACAGTTACTAAAATAATGTCCAAGGGATGCATGCAGAGCTGTCATTGGCTGAGATAAGTCCGGCTGTGCGTCACGCCTCCACCGTTCCCGGAAATGCATCCGTGGAGGAGCCGTGGAGGATGCATCAGTGTCTCCTCGGTTAGAGCTCCTCCAGAGAGCCTCCTCGATGCTCGATGCTCGGTCCTCGAAGTGCATTTAGAGAAATTAGATGTCCTTCAAAATGACGTGCTGAAATTCATTTCCGGGTCACTACCGGAGGACCGAGGAGTCGAGGAGGGGAAATTTGAGTATTGAGAAACCTCTAATGACTCCAGCAGCCCTGTGCTTAACACTGACACTCACTGTGCTTGACCACAAGGTGCTGGTTGCATGTTATCCTGCCTCTCTTCTAATATTTCCAACATAAATGTCTGATAGGTAATGATATCAATTTAGTTTGATTCTAAAGTCAACATGGAATTTTATATTTAGGGCTGCTATTGTTTAAACTGCAACTTTCTATTTAGTTTGCTGCATGATGCAAGACAAACTAAAGACAATGGAGGACTGCTTCATTCATGTTCAGTGAGATAAGACAAGAAATATAAAATAAAGAAAATATACCAAGAAAGATTAATCTTGTGATTTTTAAGAATTTTAAAACATGTGTCCAATAGTTGAGCCAAACAGAGCCCAGTGAGTCAAACCACCTTGGTGTAGTTTAGTGAAAACAGAAGCAGATCCAGTGACAACCATGTCTACAAATTACATTATGTTACATCCCTGTAGTGACGATCAGATGTCAGTCCCGTTGGAGAGGGACAGGAAGACACAGGGAATAAACATAAACTGAGACATAGGAAGATAGGGGTGATTGAAAGAACTGAAAAAGTGACAGTGTGACAAAGTCATGCAGACATCTGCCTTCGCCCTACTCTCCCCTCTCCATCACCACTGACTGCATCTAGAGTTTCTTCTTCTCAGATCCGAGCACGATGCACGATGCATGTTTCTTTTGGTCTGTGGGTCCCCTGGCAGGTCCTTCACCCCCCTCCGCTCCCTGTTGTACTCACACAGGACTCTCAAGTGGCTTTTGCCCACAGAAAGCTGTAGCAGGCCGCTCAAAACGAGCCCTCATGTATCTGCTTGCTCTCTGTCTGGCACTTGAAAGACATGTGGCTTTGTGAGGCATAGAGGCCACACCATGCACATGGTAGACAAAAATGAATTGGCAAGATCTCCGCAGTTTGGGAAACAGAGTCGACTCATCCATCAGAAAACCGAGCGACGAAGTGGGCTTGTGTGGTCATCTGTACATGGGATACATAAACTGGCTAGGAAATGACTGCTGGTGGGTGGATAACATCTACCCTCACATCGCAAGAGTTTGCCCTGCAGCCAATACAAAAGTTTCAAGAAGGCTTGTGTACGCCATTTACCCTCACCATCCGACAATGCCAAAATATTCAGAAGTTAATCCAAACTATGATAATATTGAATAATGAATAAAGGGACTTTAACGCCTGTAAATTGGTGCTTTGGCTGCTGCAGTGGAAATGGCACAGCAGTGTTTTGAACAAATCCTGAGACATGCACATGATGCACATGAGGGCACAGCAGCCTAGCAAGTGTTGTTAAAGAGGGCTTAGCTTGTTAGTAGGACTGTATGACTGAGCAAGCCATGTGCGATGACAGAACTGATATCTCTGCAGAGACAGCTGCCTCCTGGTCCTTAAGAAACAAATCCTCAATCTGCAGTTGTGGTATGGTAACACTGAAGGTCTGCACACTATAATGTGACTTCAGTTCAGAGCTTCAAAACTCAACAACATCAATGCTTTTGTAGGTGACTCAACTGCGTTTGAAAAGGCTTTTATTAACCTTTTTATTGCATGACCTCCCATTGAATATTTCAAAGAAATATGTCATCCATTTGGCCAGTTTCAAGTAAACTAAGGCTAATATGCATTACCCGGCAGTGGCTCAGTCAGTAGGGGCTTGGACTGTGAGCCGTAGGGTCCCCGGTTGAAGTCCCCGACCAGACCTAAAACATGGAGTGTGGACTACTACTTGGAGGGGTCCCAGTTCACCTCCTGCCCTGCCGTGGTGCCCTTGAGCAAGGCACCAGATAACTTCCCCCCCCACTCACATTGCTCCCGGGCGCTGTACAATAGCTGCCCACTGCTCCTAGTACTAGACTCCTGGTACTTGGATGGGATAAATGCAGAGAACACATTTCTCTGTGTGTGCTGTGTGCTCTGCATGTGTGACCATTAAAGAGGGTTTCATCCCTCCCAATTCTAATTCTAATGACATTACCTGTGAAATCCCGGGTTCAACTAAAACTCACAATATGACTGCATGTTAACTTTGAGCATTTGTTTTGTATTCATTGATTTTATTTTTATTAGTTTATATTTTAGAGTGTACTTATCGTGTCTTTTGACATTGTTTGTTTTGCACTGGATGCGTTTGCAGGGTTTACATTTTACAAAACCAAATATAAATGTTTACTAAGAGATTCCCAAACTTTAGGCTGAATAGGAGTGGTAAAATCCCACTTTCAGCTTTGATCCTGCTTGGGGGTTTGAGGTAAACCTTTACAAACATTTTGCTCAGTTCATAAGTTCCTCCAAATAATAATAGGAAAAACAAATGAGCCGTTACATGCATGCTGTGGCAAGTGAGAGTCTGTGAAGGCACAGTATTACACAATGCAATAGTAATACAATAGAGTACCACAATGAATCACATGACAACTTCTATTTAATACCTTAACTAAAAAAACAATTATGGTCCGTTCAGTTTTTTCCTCATGTGAGAATAGAGGCATGTCTATGATCAGTATTAAACACATGAATCATGCATTATGATTTAAGATGCGCAGGTCATATGTTGACATGAGGACCATGACAATAAAATAATCAATAGAGCTGTATTAGAACAGAGAGGGTCACGGACATCGACTACACTTCATAATAAAAAAGAAGGTCATTTTAATTTCTAGGAGTGTGTGCACATGTTCAAGTGTGCCTGTCTGTAATCCCTTTGTCATTCTCACACACACACACACACACACACACACACACACACACACACACACACACACACACACACACACACACACACACACACACACACACACACACACACACACACACACACACACACACACACACACACACACACACACACACACACACACACACACACACACACACACACACACACACACACACACACACACACACACACAACACACACCCTGTGGCCCACCGGCATCCCGTCAGTCATGCTGTGTGGAGGTTAGCGGTGTGTAATTAAACTAGCCTTCTTATCGGCTCATCTCTAGACTCTGGTAATAACCTCTGCTTCCATCTCCCCTTCCTCTGCGGGCTCGGCAGATCCAGATAAGGGCCATGGCAGAAAGAAAGGGAGAGACCGGGAGAAGAAGGAAGATATGAAAGAAAATAGATAGAGTGCCATTCGCCTGGGCTGTGTGTAAACTCAACAGGGTGCTGATTATATAAACGGATTTTAATTACATCTTCTTCTTCCTACTTTTATCAAACATATAGACCATTAAAAACATCCTACTTTTTCTCATTTGTTTGCACCACATGACCTATCTGCACCTGACCAGACCTGTTTTTATCACAGTGTCCCAGACCCTGTTGACTATTTACCATCTCTGTGGCATTGTATGTATATCTGACCAAACAGCAGGCAACAAAGCAGGACAAAAGACCGTTCTTTTCTCATAAATGCTTGGAATAGATTGCACACACACATTGCTGTTTTGCAAAACTCTATTTTAAGATTCCATGCGGACATCAAAGTGAAGCTGGTGTCAGGTAAGGGGAAAACTGGGATACACGCCTTCAGCACTTTCCTATGATATAAAAATGACCGTCACTAATCCATTGCGTGCCTGCAATCCAACACCACGGCTACTGTAAAGCTTTGGGCTGATGAGACAAGCCTTTTCTTTGATATATAAACCCACAGTGGATTAAAAAAATCTAAGAGAGAGACATGTCCTGAAGCTGCAGCGCCAGGGAAGAAAGGCAGGATAAAGTTGTGAACACTGCATAGATAAAAGGACTGTCAACAACAGTAAGAAGCTGATGGTGCTGTGATTTTATATGAAGGGAAATTAATACATTCTTTAACTGCTCCCCTGGTGTTTGACCTTTGTGATGACCTGGAAGTGTGCAGCCTACCAGTTTCATGGTGAAATTGTTCTGATCCCAGCGGCAAAACATCAAACTCATATTCCTCTCTGCAGCCTTCTTCTTCAGAGACACCTGCCTCACACTGAAGAGGAGTGTTGGCAGACTAGCCAGGCCCAAAGATTTGCCATCAGAACCACTGGATGCCACAGAGCTGCCTCAAAACAATCCTCAGATAAACCAGAAAGGAGGTTGCGGGTTTTTAGAAAGATGTCCTGAGCGAAAGCACCATGTATATCCAGAGGAAATAGTGGAGGTGCTGCCTGTTCGAGCCCCAGCAGGTCTCTGTAAGCCTGGGGGGGTAGAGCTGAGTGCCTGCAGCTTCTCTCCTCCCACTCTGGGACATGGAGGAGGGAAAAATAAACGCAGGAGACGAAAGGCAAGAGGAGCTCCACGGCCTCTGCTGCCGCTATCAGAGCCGGCCAAACCAAACGCACCAAAGGAGGAGGAGTGGACCCCACCACTTCCCCTCCTCCCCTGCCCACGGCAACACATTGTGCTCCTCAATGGACCATCGGTCATTTGCATGGGAGAAATAATGAGAAAGGGACAGACCTCTTAACCTTCTTACACCCTTCCCCCGATGAGTTTACCCCCTTCATGACAAAAAAGGCATGATCAGTGCACCCTTGATAACAGTAGACCGAATAGGGGAAAGACTATAGAGCCAAACCACGCAGAAGTCAACGCTAACCGTCACTTTTTCTATTTATTATTTCTTTAGCCAGCTCCTCTGCTGTCTGTTCAAAAAAGCCAAGTTTGACTTTTCCCGAGCAGAGACGGAGCGGTCAGGTCTCTGATCAGCCGTCACCCACATCACATCGCAGCAGCTGCATGTGTGTATTTATGTTCATGTGTACAGAATTCACGTATGTGTGTGTAAGAGAGTCCAAAGCACAGGCTGCCCTCCGTTTGAGCCAGCTCCAACCCCCTGTGCACACACACCCCACCACTGACCACAAATTACAAGCTGAATTTGAATTTTGGGAAAGGCCCAAGATTTACAATAAGTTCCCACAGTAGGGGGATGCATGATCACTTCCAGCAGGCTGCACCAAAAAGGCTTTAAGCTTCAAGAAAGAACAATAATACTACAGCCATGTAGACAGTATAAAGTAATGAGCTGTGATGTTTTCACACGAATACATGTCTGTTTTGTTACTACACTGTGAAACACTAAAGCACCCAGCAACATAAAGCTGGTTCCTGAACGTTTTTACACTTATCTTCTCGTGGGAAATTATGCATTTTATTAAGAAATATAAACAACATACCTTAGACATTCAAAGTGCTTAACTGTAAATGGATTTTACCTGAATTTCACAGACTGGAAAGTCCTCTTTGCTTTGCATGTTTTTTTCAGTTTCTTTTTCAAATAAGTTTTGTGTTGCTGTTTGCAGTGTGCTTCAGTTGCAAAGTTGGTAATCCAGCGACAATACTAACGATAGACCAACCAAAAATGAAAAATATCACTTTATCTACAGAGTACTCTCAGATGAGGATGTCACGTTGAAACCTACACGTATTGATAGAAGCAGTAAGAGGCTGCAAGTGCATAGAGAGGTGAAGTCCCTCCCCTTCCGTTGGACCTCCATGGACCTTATTTCTGAAAAATTATGTATTGAAGTCAATGACGAGAGAAAGATTATATTTTGATCCCGTTTGAATTGTGACACGAATTACACCTATGATGTTTGTCAATTTAAAAGATAATTTTGCAACTCAAAAAAATAAAAATGTGTCCTAAAACTGTGAAGTAACACATTTGTTTGTGTGAAACGCTCAATGAACTACATCTCTGGTCTCGTACACGTCACCAACACCAAGATGGACGTCACGTTAGCACATCTCACCTCTTTCTTTCAGAATGAGGCGAAAAGTATTAAAAGAGGTGAAAATCGTTATAAGTCTGGGCATGTTGAGAGCTGTACATACACAAAAGGGGAGTTAGTCGGTTCTGTAAGAGCCAGCATGCGAGACCGGCTTTACAAGGTTTTGTCGGGTAACACGAGTGTAATGTGTAACGTTAATGACATCACTTTCTGGGATTTGTAGTCTTTCTAGTTGCGTATTTTCCATAGTCTTATATTTCAACAGTTTTAAAACAAACTGTGACTTTTTTTTACATGGAAATTATTCTTTAAGATTGACAAACATCATATGTGTAATTCGTTGCACAATTAAAACGGGAGCGAAAGATAATCTTTCTCTCCCCATTGACTTCAATACATATATTTTTTCAAAATAAGGTCCCATGGGGCGGAAGTAGAAGGGCGGGACTTTGCCTCTCTATTGTCTTTGTGAGCTAACAGTTGAGCGTGTTAGCATGCTAACTTTTGCTAATGGGCATTAAATATAGTACAGCCTAAGATGATGGGAGTACCTTTGTCTTGCAGGTTCACATGATGATGATTGACTGGACAATATCATTGCTGAACAAAAAGTTGTTTAAACATTTAACCAAATAATCCCTGGCTGTGGTGCTTTAAGAAAAGTCTAAGGAATCATCAAAGTCAGTGGAATTCAGTCACTGAGGACCATGAGTCTCAGAATAAAAGGTCAAGGCGACCCATCTTGTAGTTGGACCCATCAACATTGCCATCCCTAGAGCCAAACATAACTAAACAATGCAAAGTGGATTTTGCAGGACATCATGCAGAGATGTAACTTGGACCGCACATGCAGTAATTTCTCTAGACTGATCAGTACATCCCAAAGCTTTACCCACCACACAAAGAAACCCATCTACAGCCTACCACACCAAGGAAACATTGGTCCCCATTGCCCCTAACCAGCATTGATTTAATGACATCCAGGCTCAACAAGAAGAGAATATGTCAGCATTTAGTTCTTGTGTTTAACAGTTTTAGCTCAGGCCTTCAACAAGCTCATTAAGTGCAGTCGCAGTGAATGGGCTGAGTACGGTTCTTTTCACAGTCCCAGATAAACCTCAGTGTGTCAGGGACAATGGGGGGGATAACCCCACCAAGCAGAGCCCTTTGTTTTGGGGGACCCCCACCTCAGCTCTCGAGGCTGGAGAGGAAGATTGGGGTGATGGTGGGGGGGTTGGGATGTCCCTGCTGCCTGGCTGTTCCGTTCTGGGTGAGGGGTGGGGGGGCGTGGGACATATGGACTCGCTCGGGGTAAAGAGACAGGAACAAAAGCAAGTGGACAGGGGTCTACTGGAGGTAATGGTAGACTGATCACTTTATTTGTCCTTTTATTGACTTCTTCTTTTTTAAGTCACTTATATCTACCTTTACATAACGGGGTACGGAAGCAAATTCATGTCAAAAGTTGGCATATACATAGGACTTTGTGCTTATATTGAACAATATAAGATCAAATTGTTTCATACATGTATTAATTTAGATTTGCAAATCTGTTTTTACTTCCGAAATGGTGTTTGTATCAAATAACCCAGTAACGTAATAGCAAATATTGTATTTACTGAAAAGAAGGTTGACAGGTTTCTGGACAGATACCATCTAATAAAAGTCCTTAAAATAAATGTATTATTGACCTTTTTTTATGTTATTTGTATTGTGAGGCCCTGAATATAATGTTCAAATAAACATTCAATTTGTCCTGTAAAAAGGATAAAAAAAAGTAATTTAAGACAGCTCAAATTAAACTGATACACTGGGACGCCATGGCAACAAAAGTTGTTATAGCATTGACAAATAATCATGTAGGGATAGTGGTGGTCTAATGGATAGCGGGGTGGGTTGAAGATCGGAAGGTTGTGAGTTCAAATCCCGCCAGGAACACCACCACTAGTGTGCCCTTGAGTAAGGCACTTAGCCCTTAGTTACTCCAGGGAGAATGTCCCTGTAATCGGTCATTGTAAATTGCTTTGGATAAAAGCGTCAGCTAAATAAAAATGAAAATTGTAATGTAATCCCTAAAATAAGTTTAAATGTTTTTTGATGTTACATATTCATTCATAAAGGGCCCATGTCATGCTTTTCCGGTTATTACCTGTCCCCTTGTGTGTTATGTAGCTGGTTCTGCATGTAAACGGTCTGCAGAGTCAAAAACCCTCGAAGTACACCCTGTAGCGAGTTAAACTCTGTTAGACACTTTTATTCAAAGCGACTTACATACTCAATACTGTGGGAAATCCCCACAGGAGCAATTTGAGGTGAAGTGTCTTGCCATGGGACACAACAACATGCTGACTGCAGTGGGGTTTGAACCTGTGCCCCCCTGATCCGAACACCAACGCACAAACCACTGCACCACACGCCTCCCTAGCACAGTCTATGCTGCTCCAAAACAACTCGTTGGAGATTTCTCATTTTCCATTGTTTGCTTCCTGGGTTCTGTGACGTGCGAACACCCAAATCAACAACAAATGACCGGATTGGCCCAAATGGACCAATCCGCGGAGCACCTCACACACCAGGATCCCTTGGCTAACTAACAGGGAGTCCCCATTGACTTGCATAGAGCTCCCTGAACGCTGGTAATAGACGAGTTGGGATCGCGGAGAAATGCTCTCCGCAGACCCATTCTCACAGCGTTATAAACCTTTTTCTTACTCAATATCAAGCCACACTTATTGTTTTTACTTTGGCTGTGAGTGTTTGTGTGTGCTCAGGATGAGTTTTGCTTGTTCTCGCTGTATCGCCGACCCGGAAGCCTGTCCGCGCCTTGCAGCAGATCGCAGCAACGAGCCTCGCAACTTCCCGACCAATCAGAGCACACTGGGCTCACAGGGAGGGGGGGGCAGGAGCTCCAACAAGCCGTATAGGACAGAGAGTGAATAACGGTGAATACACATACAGAGATGCTGTATGAGAAACCAATGTGATTTTGGAAAATTGCATTTAAATCTATTCTAGTATACCTCAACAATGGAAATATGATCAGTAAAAATGGCCATGACATGGAACCTTTAATGCAACTGGTCGAGATGTCTTGTTTATTACTTGTCCTCTTCGCACCCTGTATGCATGAGTGTGCATGTGTGAGTTGATCCGGTGTGTTTGGTATAATTGGGAAGCGTCTTGAATGGCAGATTTACAGCCCCATTTTCTGAAATCAACACTTATCAGGGAAGCTTAAAGACTGCATGTGTGAACTGAGCAAGTGCAGTCATGCAGAACAACACATTGTATTTGCATCCAGGTTGTAATCAGAGGAATAAAAAAGCTCCGGAAGCGGCAGGAGAGCACAGTTAAATGTAGAGATGTGAAAACCCACTCAGAAAGCTGAAGGAAAGCCAAGAAATATTTCATAGCTGTGTTCATGTCTGCTTACACTAAAATCAAACTCAGAGCACAGCTGAGAACCACAGTTGGAAGCACAGTATGAACCATTAAACTGCATGGTACCATATTATGGTATTTTATAGTAGTATGCTTGACATCTAGCGATAAAAACCCTATACAGTGAAATGCACATCTTTAGTAGGTATTGAAGGTGAAACTAATTCAGAAAGATATTTTGGGTTATTATTTCAACAAAATGTGTCTTTTAAAAAATTGGGTTGGATGGAATATTAAAACAGATGGTTTACAACCTGTGTCAGTGTATTAATTTGGACTTACAAAACCATTTTAGGTTTCATTTGAGCGGGTCAAATAATGTGATGGTGATCAAATGGTGAACAGTATTTACAGTATGGTCACTGTTGCACCCAATCAGATGTGTTTCTAATTGGTATGTATGTATTCAATATACTGTACTGTTTACGACTTAGATGCTATTTTAAGTTGTACGAGAGGTTCTGATTTTTCCAGCTTTGTACATCAAAAAATCCTCTTTATTTAGCGTACAAGATTATTCTTAGATGTGTTGAATCAAAGCCTGATCAGCAGCTCTCTGCTGTCTCCACAGAGGTCATGAAGTTATCCAACCTGCCTCTCGGTCCTTGTTGACCCTGGGCACGGCCTCTGGGGAGGGTGATTTCAGCCCCGCTGACCTCTACCTCCTGCACTCTCTTCCTTTTTTTCCCACACTGCCTTCTGTCTACAGACATAGATGGAGCTGATTGCGTTAGTCTAACCGCCTCTGCAGCACAGTTTCCCCAGGGGGCGACACTCACAATGACCCGTCTGTCTGCACCAATTGGCTCCCTGTGACAACTAACGCAAGGGAAGCAGAGAAAGTGAGGAGGCACCTTGGGGCGAGATCAATGGATGGAGGTTGACTCAGGAGAAGCAGATGCCCCGGGCTTAATTAATATGGTTATGTCCTCAGCCATGACCTCACACAGGAAGGCGCGGGGACAACCGCACAGGAAGTGGAATCTGATCGAGACGCATTAGGCAGAGATGAGATCATTACAACTGGAGCCAACTGCCATATGATCATGTATATCCTAAAAGAAAATTCGGGCTCCAAGGAGTTTATGTAAAAACTGGGGGAAAACCCTAGTGTTTTATGTCTCAAGAAGAAATTGAAGACAATATGATGAAACCAAAAGGTGAACATGAAACTATAACATATCTTTGATTCACTCTAGCGCCAGGATGATTGATTGAAACAAAGATTAATTTTGTAAGTGTTTCCTGACATCAAACTAAACTTAACCCTGAATCTCGAAATGAAATATCTCTCCAAACTGCAAATATCAACACTTGAAAGAGATATTCTTAGAAAAGGTGCAATGTGATCGTTTATCTAGAAACATTTAACCTTTAAGATAAGTAGTATCGTTATCCAACATAATCACAGGAAGATACATTACCTTCACACATTAAGCTCTCTGTTATACATGTAAGCTTTCCCCATGCTCATTTTAGGGTACACACACATGTGTGTGTATAATTCTTCTATTGCTTCTACTGTGAAATGTTTCCATGCTTGAATGTTCAAGAAGTGCCATATTTAGTATATATTCTCATACTGCCTGTGCTGTACCCTCTGTCTGAAACCAGAGCCTAGTCTGCTGTGATTGATTAGCCGATAGGCCCTTTACTTAAACAAATATTTTGGCAATTTAAAAAAGGGTAAAAAGCGAAATGCTAAATTTGAATAGCAACACAGGTCCCATACAGATGGACATTTCCTTCCACTCCAATAACTACAACAGCCATCAAAACAACAAATGTGAATATATCATGAAATATATATTCAAAATCCAAATGTAACCATTTAAAATATACCATCCTCCAGTAAAGTTGGACCCCAACATGGTTCAACATCTGTAAGGTGTGCTGCATGATAAACTGCAAAAACCATTTATGCCATCTCACAGTGAACAGCTGCTCAGGTGGCTCAGGGAAGCAGCCTCCTCTTCAGCCTCAGACTTCAGGCTGCTGCTGCTATCTCTGCATCCGAGCGGATTCTGCCTGTGTTCTCTGAGAGAGGCGTGTTGTCGCTCTTATCAACAGCAACACGGGCTTCCTCCTGCCTGATGCTGATTGTAACACATGCGTGGTTGCTGCTGGGGGACATCTCTTATCTCCAAAGTGTCAGCTTTCAGGAACTAAGGGAAACCGTTTTGATTTCGGTGTGTGACAATAAAGCACTTTTTGACACTTTCTGGTGGCCTTCTGAATTGGAGAATAGGCTTTTCCACGACAACTGTGTCATAAACAACCACAAGCTGATAAACTGCATACATTAAATCCACGAGTATCACTCACAAGACCTAACAAGATGTGTCCCTGCACCCATTGTCAGTACTCGTGTAGTCTGTTAAATCTCGGTTATTCCTTTGAACAATGAACTCCCCAACAATAAATCAGTAAAACATCCATTCATTCTGCCTTTAACTTGCATCTCCTCCTGAGGAGACATATGTGTATGTGTGGCCCTTTGTCATGGTAATACAAGAAAGCAGCAATATAGTCCCCCACCCAATATGTCCTCCTCTGGGCGGGCAGCAGGGTATTAGCAATGTAATGGTGCTCTGTGGTGCTCTGCCTTTCACTCTCACCTACTGGGACAGTCTTCAGGACACTCAGGCTGGATGTTACAGCCATAAAAGAAAGTCATTATTGCCTCTCACAGGATGCTGGGGAGGAGGGTAGGAGGGTAGGAGGGGAGAGGCTCAAGACACGAGAGAGAGCTCTTCTCAGGGTCTTCAGGTCAAGTGAGATAGATATTAAAGGCTAGTGCTGACATTTGAAGACTGAAGATGCTGATATTAAATATTTTATTATTCATTATTAAGTTATTAATAATAATTGCGTTTTATTAATGTCTTGTTTTGTCCCACCAACAGATCAAAACCCTCTACATCTTTAATGTATGATATACAAATTAGAATAGCAACACGTACAGTTATAAAAGTGTTATATTTAAAAAAATTATGTTTTTAAAATTGACTGAACGTTTCAACAACATTTTATCAAACCAATACATTTTAGCAACATGCTGCACTTTATATGTTTTTTATTAAAAGGGAAACACAGACATAAAAACATATATTCAAATGTACATAGATGGATAAACAGTCAACAAAATGAAATGTCATTCCTGGTTTTCCTCTTCGGTTTTAACTAAATGTATTTATCAAGTCATATGTTTAATCTACATCCTCCATCGCCATTGATCCATAGTTTGCCATTTAGGGTCATTTAATTAGCTCTGAATCCATCATCATTTAATGAGTTCACACATAACCTGAGTAGTGTGGGTTCACGGTCAAACCAATTCCTGGAATGAAATTACTCCCAATTTAAATAAATCTAATTATCAAATAAATCTCGAGCAATTACACATCTTCAAGAATGGAGGAAGTTGAATAAATGGAACTCTGCATCAGCGATGCATCGATCGTACAGTAGTGATGGGGGCTGTCTAAACTGTGGATCCTGGTTGGTTTACAACATGATCATCTAAGTAAATATTAGCGGAGTTGGCCTACGACCCTCTCCACCGGTCCCACTATTCTTTAATGAGATTGGGATTCAGCTCTGAGGCCTGGATGAGCTTTCACAATGAGCCAGTCTTTACACAGAGAATGATTGAAGCCTTTATTTGGCAAGATGCTTATTAAGATAAGAGCTCCTTATCACACCAGCACCCGGACACATCTCTCTCTGTGGCTGCATGTGTTCTCATATTGGATTGAGCGTGCGACTCCATACTCCTGTTTGTGTTCACGACTAACTGTATAAAGGCATCTGCATGCTCCACATAGCATTCTGCTTTGAATGTGGATTTCAGAGATTCTCCGTTCAATGAGCTGGCAACAATGAGGTATTGGATTTCAAAAAGGGAAGAAAGAAAAAAAGAATAATCGCAAAAATAGAGAAGACGATCGATGATAAAGCACAAGCATTACAGATGAATAGAAAAGCAGAGACCGTGGCCTTGAATGACTTGAACACACACACACACACACACACACACACACACACACACACACACACACACACACACACACACACACACACACACACACACACACACACACACACACACACACACACACACACACACACACACACACACACACACTCCTAGTGATTTTGAATGGAATTAGGTGTAGAGAAAACACATAAACACTAGAGGGCAGCAAAGTATGTGTTCAAAGCTTTGCTCTGTCTTTTTATAATGAAAGTATGGCAAAAGGTTAAAGGTCAGAGCAGCACCTCATTTCATGTGGTGTCCCACATCAGACAGAAAGACACCCACACACACGCCAGCGCATGGATTCAAATATAATTTACCGGTACATATTTCCAGACAATCACCTTCACATCAAATTCAGCTGTGTGCCAGACTTCACACACGCACGTGCACAAACACAAGGCTAAGTGTGCACACAGTTAACATGGCCTGGATGTTTCCCTCTGCCTCCTGCTGCTCTCGTTGCAATATATATGAACCCTTTGTGACAGGTGTACATAACTTGTTTGTGTGTTTAGTGACAACTGGGTCGTCCAGCTTTGTGAAGAAGAGGAGCTTCCTGACATGAATCCACTAATCCTATAAGATTAGGGCAAACATGTGCTGTTGGAAGTTATCCGTGTCACAGTTAACGTATTTTGTGTTTAAGTTTCTTGGTACACACTGATCCTCAACCTCACCTTGTTTACCTCTGTTACAGCATGTCCTACATTTCCCAAAACGCCCAAGGAACATAAATATACCTATTTTCTTCACCTTTCTCGTGTTGGTTTAATTTTGGATTTAGATTTAGAGCTCAAGAGACCACTGTGATTCATTAAAGGTCAAATGAAGATAAAGAGTAGCAGAGATAGTGCAACAGAGAGGACAACTGTTCCTAGTAGAGAAATGAGTCAGACCTCAACCCACTCCTATGACTGTACTGGATTCAGAACTATTTGTTGCCACTGTGGGTGCTGAAATCTGTCTCTTCGCCTCTCCTTATGATGGATTTTCTCCCTGTATGATAGTTGAAATTGGTGCTACATTTTAGCTCCAGATTGTTTTAAGTGAAATGACTATTCCTGATGATCAGACTTCTCTCCACATTGTGTCTCCTAAGCCATGAAAGAAACATAAAGCAGGCTCTTTCTATCTGTCAGTAAATCCACCACGGGTTAGACCCACACTGACAGAGATGCAGCGCGGAGGCTTTCAGCGTCATCGCCAGCAAATCCTTCCTCCAGTTCACTCAGTCCCCGGAGTGATCCCGGCAGACACAGTCCAGAAATGAGGACGATAAAACTGAGCTATGAGGCAACTAACACTCCTGTGCTGTATCATAGGGATACACTGTAACGGACTATTAGAGAATCTGTCTTTTTCCAATCTGAGGAGCTTATTGGTGCAAAACGATGTGGATAGACACCATTGTATGTTGGTCGTGAAAGCTTCCTTTTAAGCAAAGATGGAATTTTTTTCTCCCTTGTCTTCAACTCTTGAAATATGCTATTATATAACAAATGTGTAATCATTATTATATTGTTTACAATATAACTGTAATGCCTGGTGTAATGCAGATGTAGTTCAAAACTGTACATTACATGACATTAGATTTAATGTGGCTGATGCTTTTATCAAAAGTGCCTTACAATAAGGGCAAAAAGCATATAAATTCAAACTCGGAACAACAAAGAAAGTGCAGATATATTTACTTCAAGAAAGTCAAACCATTGTAAGTGCTGGTGAATTAGTTAAAAGGCCTGCATTTTTCAAGGTCTCTTTTTGCAGCAGACGGTGGACGACAGAAAGCCTCTGACTGCCACACTCTGAACATTATGTATCCCCCTTTTTTTCTTACAAAAAAGTGAAATTTACATTTTATCTAGCCCAAGTTCATTGATATGTGTCACTTTATCATCAATCCTGATATGTGCAAAACATTTTGGAGTAACTACTGCCTGATAACATGAGATGACCAACATCATGTTCTGTCCTGCTGTAAAAGAAAAAACAATTTGCCACGAAAGGCTCATGGCATTTGTAAGGTTATTCTCTTGCCAAAACATTCAGTAACAGTCACATTAATATGCCACACACACACACACACACACACACACACACACACACACACACACACACACACACACACACACACACACACACACACACACACACACACACACACACACACACACACACACACACACACACACACACACACACAGTGAGCAGTGATGGAATTCAGTACATGTCTGCAGTTTTCACATCATTGCCGCTGGCCAGGAAGGTCAAGGGTTAACCCAGCCAAGGGTGAAGAAGACGGCTGCATCATCAGCACCACAGGGGCGGGGAGAGAGAGAGAGAGAGAGAGAGAGAGAGAGAGAGAGAGAGAGAGAGAGAGAGAGAGAGAAATTCATGGAAGTAGGTCAGTGAGACCATGATTGGCCACTAAACAAATGCCACCGGCAGCGGACGTGTGCCGTGTCCAGCGGCAGCACTGGGCTACTGAATTATCTCCTCACACGGTCATGATCATCATCATCATCACACCAGAACCCTAAACAACAGAGTGCTGGATGCCTCAGTGGCTCCAAGTCACACTTACTGTAAGGATGGGTTGCCAAGCATGCACACACTGGCTATGTAACACACAAACACACACAGACAGCTCGTCCCCTCACTGCCTTACATGGCATTAAGAGCGATCCCCCTCATGCTGCTGCCGTTTGTGTGGGGTTGCTAAGAGCCAATATTTCACACAAACACAGCAAACAGCCACCCTGATATCCTGCTACCAGCCATCCTGGACAACAGAGGCACAGCATGCACTTTGTTATACCAGGAAATAGCTGGAAATGGCATAGTGTTTCTGTTATGCCAAACTGCAAACTGAAATTCCCTGTATTGATTTACAATGAAATTATCCCTCAAAGAGCCACCATGACAGGACACACAGGAAAATATAAACACACATTGACACAATATGAAGTGACTGCCATCTGATATCGACTGAGAGAGATACTAAATGTCTTCACATGTCGAGAGAACTCAGAAATATGGATTTTCTTCATCATTACATTTTTTTTACTAAAACAACAATAGGGCGGAAAGGGGCTTAAATTGAGAATATCATTTTCTTATTAGTAAAAATTGAATATTATTGAAAGAATATTCACTAGATTTCTGCAAACTCTGTAAAGACTATTTAGGGATACAGGATATTGGAGAAAATAAATCATAATTCAGCAAAGTGTTCTAAATCACAAATCTGCTTCAAAAAGGCTGCACAGATTTCTCTCCTACTGTAACTAGTTTAAGTAGGCAGTGATGCTACATGCAGTAAGTACTGTTCTGTGTAATGATTACGTGTTCTTAGCTTAACAGTCTAACCAAATAACATTGGATTAAAGTGGAAAACCACCGAGCAGTACAGGGTGGAAGTGATCGTTTTACATCCTGACCTGAGTGTCTTCTCCATCCTCAAACCCTCGTGTGATGCTCCTCGGGGGTCCTGCGCCCACCTGCTGGCCCCTGGAGGGGATGTGGGTCTTGTGTGGTGCCAAGGTCAGACCTATCGCTGAGGGCCTGCTGTGGGTCTGGGGGATGGGCAGGGCGCTGTGCACCGGTTTGGGTTTGGGGAGTCCTGACTTCATCTTTGATGCCACCAGGATGGCTGGCATCTTCTCCCGGACCACCTGACCACCACGCGCTCCCCCCCCCCCCCTCTCTCACACCCAGTTGGAAATGACTTGCTACAAGTCAGCAAGACTCCTCGTTAACTCACATATGGTCCAGCTACTTCTGTGAAGGTGTTACCAGATTGAAGAGACACGTGTGCAGTTTTCACCTGATCTGGTTGAAGTACTGCGTGTAATTTTTCCGGGTCTTTTCTGCTGCTGCTGGATCTCAGCAAGGGGCTGAGCTGAGCTCCCCAATGTGCAGTGGGGGGCTTTAAACCCACTGATTCCACCTGTTTCCTGGAATCAAGTAGCTTCAGCTCATCATTTCTTGTTGAAAATACCAAATCCTCCGCAGACTGTTCTTTAAAAAAATGGTGGCGAGATGGAAACGATGAATTCCACTCTGCAAAGTCCAGGGAAAAAAATCAAAAATCCCACTTCACACTTGGAGGATTCCCCAGTTGCCTGGTGGCAGAGCGAGTGTTCCCTTACATTTATTTCCAGATCTGAGTGAGAGTCAGCGATTGGCAAAAAGGATCCTACAGGATGCACAGCAGCTCCTCTCCCACAGAGATCGCTTAATTACACCATCGCTTCAGGATGATAGTAGAAAAAACCCAGCTCCGTCGAGGAGAGCAGAGAAAAGGAGGAGATGGAGAGAAAGAAAGAGAAGCAGCAGTGACAGAGCGACCGCTCACTTCAGTGACTGCTCAGCCTGCAACACGCTGCACTCTGCCGCCTCTCTCCCTCTCCTCTGAGTCGTGGTTAGCAGCAGGTGTGGCTTAGATCAGCACCGACATATGTGGAGGGAAGCTCAGCACATTAACTCAGCATGTTCCTCCAGCCTGCCTACCTATTTCTCTGCGTTACTTCCTTTTAATACAAACACTTTGTAATCTCATCTTGAGTTTAAAGAGTTGTCAGTTCAGTGAGTTCAGTGAGTTTGAGGGTCAACTGAAGGAAGGACTTTGGCCTGAATCCCATGACCCAGACATGAGACAAGTCACTCCTCCAATATCGGTGTGGTTCACAATTAACTATGTTATTTCCATAAAAAGTAACAAATCACAACAGCTGCTATGAGATTCATTTTCTGTGACAAATATAACTGCTTTATATTTTGTTTTTTAATGTTGTAGTCTGCTGTTGGGTTGATTTTTTTTACTCTAAACTTTAAGAAGAAATGGCAATTCAGTTCTGAAATTCATATTCCTCCGAGGATAAAGCTAACAAGCTCTGGTGATCTCCTGGATCTCCAAACTGGAGATCAAGGTTTTCCCTTATACTTGCTGGATTAATTGGATTGGCAAAAAATGTATGTATCTTGACAACTTTGGTGATCCCTTTACTTTTTCTCTATAGCTAGCTTGAGGTTGATGCTTACATTATTTATGCCATATTCATTGGTGCTACTATTAGGTCATCATTTGCTCCTAATATATATGTCATAGGTAATTATTATGTTCTAAACTTTGGTTTATAATTCCAGCAATATTTATTCTCATCAGCCTCAGCCAACAGGTGTTTTCAAGTTTTTCACCCTCATAGTCTAAAGCAGCCACATACAAACCAATGACTATGGACCATTGAAATGCACTAATTTCACCATCAGAAATGTTACTAAGTTGTACATTACTGAAACATCTATAGAGTGCCACAGTGACGCGTCCTAAAACCCGGAAGTAAGTTAGCAGTTAATTTTCGAATCATAAATCTGATAGATAGATTTATGCTTCAAAAATTATAAAAGTAGGGTAGACATGTGGATATTATCCGGCTGAACAAAACTTGATCCGTCTCTGGAATGTGTTTCAACCGCAGACCTTATTTCGAGCTATTTTCCAAAATCCTATTGAGAAATAGCATTGTTTTTTTGTCGAAGGACAAACTGTGGCACTCTATTGCTACATATATTAGTGGTCGGAGTAGGGCTGCAATGCATTGTATATTTGCAAATATTTTTATTTGTTAATGAAATGTTTAAACCAGGTCGTGCTTCAAGTGCTGCAATGGGAGCTGAAATGTTGTATTAATAGACTATCCTCTCTGTATTCTATCCCTCTTCTGACTCTTTTAAGCTTTCACTTTTTAAATACGAGGACGGCCAATTAGTGGACGATGTCAGATCAGCCTGACTCCCAGCAGGCTTAGTGAGGGCTGTCAAGATGTTGACTCAAATCCTGCTGCAGAACCAAAGCAAAAAAGACCGGATAAGGAAGGGATTGCATTTTCTACTCTTCCTTCTTCTCTTTAGGGAAGAATTGACATGCAGTTCAGAATTAAAGTCAAGATTTTTGAACATGTAATCAAGGACGATAAATGATGTATTTATTATCCATATTCTGGCAAAAAATGTCTATCAATACTTAAATCACCAAAGCTAGTATGATACTTCTTAAAGGAAACTTGAAGATCTGTATTCAATTCCATCCCTAAGCACTTACAGTCGAAGAGTAATGTTGTAGTGTTGGGATATTACACTGCAGAAACTCAAATCTGTTTAAAGATGTTAAAGTTAAAAAGACTGGGCTAAAGATGCATCCTCTGTGGACTATGATCCTCTGTAACAAAATGTTGTAGCAATGAAATCCAAGTTTTACCATGTCATTTACTCTGAAATGATTGCTTCCTTGAAATGAGAGATAAAGCATGTTAAACACTGTAGCTGCCTCCCACAATCCAAACCAAACAAATGACCAGAGATGATCAGCATTACAGACATGAGAACGGCTGATTCACTAACAACTGGAAAGCACTTTCCAGTATTCAAGTTCAATGTGAAAAGATCACCAGTTCATCATGCAGCTAACCAGAGGAGATTGAGTTAGAGAAGGAGACATGATCTAATCCAGGAGAGGATGTGTTTAGTATGTTAATCTTAATCCTGTTACATTCATCCAAATTATGTAAATACTTATATCTGATTATGATTTAGTGGTGTGTGTGTGTGCGTGTGTGTGCGGGCGTGTGCGTGTGCGTGTGCGTGTGTGTGTGTTAGTAAAGTCATGTGATGCTGAGGGTCTAAATATTTGCAACAGTTTATGTGACTATAGATTTGCAAATCCAGCTTTATTTTAAAATCAATGTCGAGTAAGGCTGTGATTTAAACATTGCTTATGAATTATTGAAGACTTGCAATATCCAGCCAGTCAAGCAGTGCCTGGTGGATTACACGTTTTTTTGCACTTGTTTATTTGCGCCCTCAAGGTAAATTAACAGTATTCTGCAGATCTCAGTAATTATGACGTCATCTTGGAAATATAATTGATTTAATGTCTATTCTGGTTAATTACATTATGATAACAACTAACAGCAGGCCACATATATTTCACCCCAACATAAACTACTGACTAAGCTGTAACTGGTGTTGTGAAAAGCCTCCCTGATAGAAAATACACCCATATCCGGACATCCAAACACGCTGACTGGAACATATGGGAAAATACATTAATTCCACCCCCCTAGCCTCAGATGTCAATCTGTCAATTTGAAAAAAATGGAAAGAAGAAAAACATACAGATCACAGCATAACATAACAAGGGAAACTTCCATTATTTTCCTACTATCCTCTGTGATGGAAAGCGTGTCCCAGACCCTCACAGATCACAGCGCAGCAGGAACAAAAACAGTCACATGTGATTTATGTAGCAACCTTTGAAGATACCTGATGACAGTCCAGTGCAGTCTAATAATAGAGCTGCTTTGGCTGTAAATGGGCGGTAATAACTAGGACACCCACCGCCTGCTCTGCTGTGTGTTTATACTGCATTTCTTCTAAGAATAATAAACATTGGTGTGGGGTAGATGGTGGGTGTTTGCTGTGAACTCTGCAGCAATTAATGTCAATATATGAACTGCATAGTACTGAATTATAAATATCTTGGTATAGTGGGACAAGATTCTTTATATAAAAATGCAAGTGGGAGCGTGTTGTTTTAGGTGTAAAGGAAGTTTAGCTTAATTAATGTATTTTTTAAGGATTATCAGACCAAAACATAGCAAAGACTTTCACTATAGAGACAGGATATTACAGTTCTGGAAAGTTACTGGATAAACCTCAAAATCATTCTACCTTGGTCTTGGTCTTGGTCATTGCCATGTAAGCAGTAGAAACACGCTTTGCTTGCATTTGCCAATATGAGTAACCTTACATTTTGTTGCAGCAAAAGTTGGTTCAAGTTGAACTTTATATGCATGCATTTCATTCTTTGCCACCAAGCCTGCTGTGCCAACGCAATAGTCTAATTGAATGCATGAACTGTATTGTACTATTGCCCATCTGAACATAGCTCATACATACCGGTAGTTATAATTATTTCCACTAAGGCAATCCTACACTACTGGGATATGAAACCTCTTATTATGCACAGCTCTGAAATTGCATCCTTGTTTTTATGCCTTGCCACAGATCTGTAGCTCAAAGACTTAAATCAAAGATTAGGAAATTAAATCTGTTGTATTAACCATTTAATAATAACATATTACATTTTTTTTTTTAAATCAATTTTCAATATGAAACCAACAGTTATGTTTTCAAACAGTCAAACAGCAAATGAAACAGCACACCCCCCCCCCCCCCCCCCACACACAGTCCTTTTCTTTCTTGTTTTTCTTTCATTAACGCAAAGCAGAACGAGTGTGCTCTCACTGACAAGAGCTGCACTAACTGGAGCAAAGGCCTGACATTTCCACAGTGACAGCGCAGGATCTACAACTTGACACACACACACACACACACACACACACACACACACACACACACACACACACACACACACACACACACACACACACACACACACACACACACACACACACACACACACACACACACACACACACACACACACACACACACACACACACACACACACACACACACACACACACACACACACACACACACACACACACACACACAAACAGTGCAAAGCTATAAGGCCTGATGGCAGGGGGCAGAGGAGCAGAGTACATGAAGCCCAGCAGGGCACTGGCATGGTTTAAGTGACACTGGGTTACAAATCGCATACGGCAGTGTTAGAACACACACACCCGTATAAACAACACACCTGCTACAAAATCAACACAAATCAGCTCAGCAGAATGAGCAGAATGAGCAGAGGAGGGAAAGAAATCCTGTTTGATTCTGAAACATGAAATGAAACTTAAGTACAACTGACAGGCGAGAGTCTGAGTGACAGTCAGGATCCTGCTGTGTGTGTGTGACGTGTGCCCTTGCCCAGCTCCAGCTGTGTGTGTGTGTGTGTGTGTGTGTGTGTGTGTGTGTGTGTGTGTGTGTGTGTGTGTGTGTGTGTGTGTGTGTGTGTGTGTGTGTGTGTGTGTGTGTGTGTGTGATCTAAATTAGTCTCTGTGGTAGTGCAATGACATCCTGTCACATGACACACAGGTCATCAATGTGAGCTGAGTTTGGTCTGATTAGAGGCAACAGATAATTAAATACACACAAACACAAACTGCAAATTACACTGAACAAAAATATAAATGCAACACTTTTGTTTTTGCTCCCATTTTTCATGAGATGAACTCAAAGATCTAAAACATTTTCTATATACACAAAATAACCATTTCTCTCAAATATTGTTCACAAATCTGAAAAGATCGGTGATAGTGAGCACTTCTCCTTTGCCGAGATAATCCATCCCACCTCACAGGTGTTGCATATCAAGATGCTGATTAGACAGCATTATTATTGCACAGGTGTGCCTTAGGCTGGCCACAATAAAACGCCACTCTGAAACGTGCAGTTTTGCTTTATTGGGTGGGTCTGGGGGGGTCCGAAAACCCTAGGGTTAAACCTTAACCCTAACATGTCACCCATCTCCTTCGCATAGAGTTGATCAGGTTGTTGATTGTGGCCTGTGGAATGTTGGTCCACTCCTCTTCAATGGCTGTGCGAAGTTGCTGGATATTAGCAGGAACTGGAACACGCTGTCGTATACGCCGATCCAGAGCATCCCAAACATGCTCAATGGGTGACATGGGATTTCCCTGGATTTCTTATCTGTCACCCCAGTTTACTGCAGAGAGACTATTGTTTGGGTGCAGCTGTCTCCTTTGTCTCACATTTACTGTGTGTGTGTGTGTGTGTGTGTGTGTGTGTGTGTGTGTGTGTGTGTGTGTGTGTGTGTGTGTGTGTGTGTGTGTGTGTGTGTGTGTGTGTGTGTGTGTCCGAGAGCATTATTCAGAGCATCGATGGGAAGAAATGCTCCAAATCCTATATTTAAGGTTCATTTGTCAATATTAGCTGTTGTGACCTCCTTTATGCTTTCTAGTGTTCAAGAAAAGCTGCTGAGAAGAGAATATTTGGCCTATATATCCAAACCTCAGCAAGTGGCATTCAACTAAATCACAATCCTTAATGGGGAAAGAGAATAATCAATATGAGAGAGATTAAGAAATGGCATCACGTAACAGAGCTGCAATAAACCAGTCTGTGTTATGTGAGCCCCGGGGCTGAAATAGCAATTACCCACAACTTCTGTGACAAAAAAGCACTTTTTTCTTAGTGACGAAATATGACAGAAAAAGGCTGACAGTCAAGATCAAATTTGGGTTGAGAAAACATTGAGGAATAGAAGAAGTTATAAGAAACAGAAATAGAAATGTAGACCAAAACAGCTGACAGGACACGGACATATAGATGGTCAGTCATTCTAGTCTGCAAACGCATGTACAACACAAAGTGCAAATGTTATCTGTCTTTTTGATATCCCTGTAAGGTAATCGTCTAATGGAAAACATTGAGAACATGTGGGCGGTAGTTGTATCAAATATAAAGAGGATCAGGGTTTCCATCAACTGTATGATTATGCAAATATATATATTTACATGAAGCCACATAAGCATCTGTCAAACTGGTCCATCATGTAATTCTCTCTTTATAACATACAAATGGTAAAACGTTTTTTTATTATATAGATGCTATGTACAAAAGCCAAATGCCATAAAAATGTAATTGTTGCTCACAACCAAAGTTTGCATTTCAGTAATTTAAATAGTCTTTGCTGTCCTCAAATAACCTATGGAATGATTTACTGTAATAGAAAAGAGACTAGTCCAGATTTTCAGCTTTTTTTCCACCAACTTTCTACTTCATTAGCACTTTCTTACTCTGTGATATTTTTGCTTTCTCTCGATTTTCTGATGCCCTGTTTTTTGTTTCAGATTTTTCAACTTATAAGCAGGTTTAGTCAGACAAAACCGAATGTACGTGCATATAAATACCCTCCTTTGCTCTGACATATTTCTCCCAGATACATGAGAATACACAGCTAATTATGCAGTCCATACGTCCACACTGATCCCTATCCAAAAAGACTATCTAGAGCATATTTAAACAACTAATGGCTCATTAGTGTGGCGGTTTGGATGCAGGGATGAAGATGAAAAACACAGCGGAAAAACATTTCCCATATCTCAGGCATCCACATCTACACAAGCTTTAAGCCCGGTCATGCAGTGCAGACAAAGTATCATTAATAGAATATTGGTTGATGCATGCAACCAGAATGCATTTGAACTGCTATATAAAGTAGACTGCCACAAATAAATAAAAACACAAAAGAGCATAAGCAGTTATTTTGATGTGTTTCCGGGACCTAAACAGTTAAAAATGTATTTACAGAGAGGTTGGGGTGACTAAGGGAAACTGCGATGATGGCAGACTTGAAGCATGCGCTAAAGAGAGCAGAGATCATGGATTAGTGAATCGCTGAGATAAAAAATGCTAATAGGATTCACCAAACAATGTGCTGGATATTTCGTGCAGGTTTATCGAGGTGATTGTAAGCACTTATGCATTATTCATAGGACGCTACAAAACAGCCAGTATTGTGTGTGGCATGAATTCTCATCAGTGCAGAAATAAGATGCTCTCCAGCTTGTCTCTATTATTAGAAGTGTGATTTGTGTGTGTATACATATCTGACCGTTGCATAATTTCAGGCTTACTTCAGGTATTGTTGGAAGACATCTTCGGTCATGCATGGAACTGGACAAATTAATATATTTTTCTGTCAGCAAAATTCAACCAGACCCTTAATCATCAGATTGAGTTGTTGCAGATGTAGAATTAAAGACAGTGAGAGGCTCCAACACACAGTGTGAGCTGCACTGTTTAAAAGGGCAGTAACATTTAAAGATACTCCACCCAAGATTCTGACTAATATCAAACACTCATTGCATGTAAGCGTGAAAAGTGCTTGTATAAAAGTTGAAAGGGAACAGCAGCTTGGAATCATTTCTGTTCAAATGGATCCAAATGGTAAGAGTTTCTCACGGTGGAAAAAGGTATCAATATCTGAAGCGAGTCCTGCAGAGCATTCCAAGTCTCCACCTTCCACTAATATATTCAGTATGTTGGAAACCGATAC
This sequence comes from Notothenia rossii, assembly GCF_949606895.1. Classification (NCBI taxonomy): domain Eukaryota; kingdom Metazoa; phylum Chordata; class Actinopteri; order Perciformes; family Nototheniidae; genus Notothenia; species Notothenia rossii. Next base: position 31,857,970 of record NC_136904.1, read on the forward strand.
AACCACTAAACTATTGCAACTAGATATTACATGTAGAAAGTGAGCTACTGACAAAAAGCAAATATCATACATGTATTATCCTGCTGTGTGAAAGAGGATGTCAACTAGATCAAAAACAAACTTAAAAAAAAGATTGTACATTTCAGTTAAAAAAACTACTTTTGTGACTCATAGCTCTTCTCTTTCAGGAGCAGGGGCGATACTAGATAAAACATGTATCCATATGGCGAAGAGTTTTGGGTTGTTAAAGCCTGCAACTATCCTTTGTTTTCAGTTTTCTATAAAGGCAATGTCAAACCTCAACCTTAGCAGAATTAGATCGGGAAATACTTATACCGTATAAAACATTTTGGAAGATATTTAAAAAACTGAAAACTATTTTGTTGTTTAGTTTGAAGGACTTGTTGAGTATTTCTCATCCCACGGACAAGGCGAGTTCAAACTGGACAACCTTGAAATGATAAAGTAAGAAATGTTTCTCAAATGCAAAACATTCTCAACATTGTTGCTCACCACACATTCTTGAAAATAGTCAGCACAATGTAGAAATAAAACGCCGTTACATTTTGTGTGATATAACAGCACAGTGGAAAGTCAAGGTCAGGAAAGACAATGAGAATAGAAAAGCTGTTCTATACAGTAGCTTGGATTTTTAACCTAACCTAGGTGTTTAACTTACTTTATCATTTGTATATTATACATATATAAAGTCTCATTTTAGAGCCTTTTTCTAATTCTACAAAACCTGTACCAAAATGTAACGCAGTCTTCTTTAAACTGAACTCAGGAACACCCTAAAAGCCCCCTGTGGCTGCGTACTACCCACCATGCACTGTACACACGCTGATGCGCACAGATGGATGCGTCAATGTTTAAGCACAGAGTATGCACACACACATTTTAAGATTCGTCTCACAGCATTCTCTCACCGTGCTCAAACCTCCATCTGGCCCACATATGTGAGCTTCTGCCGAGAGACCCAGTGTTTGACAGAAAGTCACACTCAGCTGAATCTGAAACCAGATCGCTGCAAAGGAAACAACACGGGACTGAGAAACAAAACAAACAAACAAAAGCACTTCTTACCTGCAACAAGAAGGTCACAGCAACACGTAGGAAGGACGAATGGGGAGCAGGAGAAAAAAGGAGAAGAATACATGTTAGTTATGGGCCAATGTACATTTTTTACATACACTTTTAGATTTTGAATCTGTTATATCCATTAATTTTAGCCCTCATATAACATTTCATGAAAAAAATGCAGTCATAATTCCAATACCGGAATGGATAAAAAATACATTTTTATCGACTCGTTCCCATACCTCTGTTAAACCTCTAATGCGCTTAATGATGTAAGTATATGCAAGTCATAAAAAAATATATATACGGTATATATATAACATATAAAAACCTTCAAAATGATTATGAGGAATGCCTGATGTTGCAGAATCGCACACTTGAAAGTGATTGTGGCATGAATTACTTTGACATAGCGGAAAACAACACGCTGAAATAAATAAGTCAAATTGAATCCAAGTTGGAAGCAAACTTGAGAAAGTGCATCAGGAAACTGAGAGGTGTGATTGGCCCTGGACCCGCGGAAATCATTGGGGAGCCACCCTTAATGTTTATGACCTGTTTCTGCCTGCGGGGTGCCAAGGCTAAATGTGCTGCCAAGTGCTGCCCACCCAGCTTAGCCCCATTTACTCACAGCTTCCATTTGATAGGTAATGATGTTTGCACGGTGATGTAAAGCCAATAAAACTTTAAACAGGCCAATTCAAACTAAATGTGAAGTGCACGCACACCTGTTTAACAAGGGGGAAACTTGTGATGCATTCACACAGATGTTTAGCGACGACTAAGAAGATACAGCGTAGGACACACACGATTCTCTAGAAAGGATCCTCAAAGGCAAACAGGAAATTAACAGCCTCACAAACAACAAATAAGAGTCCTTCTGTAGGCATATTGGTTAGGGAGGGAGGAAATCAAGACGAAGGCCTCATTTCCTGCCTTAAGGCTTTGATGGAAACTCAAGGCTTGTAAGCGGAATTTTATGAAATGTTGTAAAAACGCAACAAAAAGAAAAACTTTTGCGTTTTAATGCAGGACCTTTAAATGTTCAAAGCCAAACAGCTTGGGAAGAGGAAACACATTGACTCCGAGCCACAACATGGAACGGCAATTAAAGGCTCTAATTTGGCAGAGGTTGGCAGGGATGTTTCTAATAGACGGGCTGCACCACAAGCTGGTGAATAAAACAAAGAGCACAAGCCTGCATAGGCACTACGGACGTATGGAGGCAATGGAGAAAACTAAAATGTGGTTTGCATGTGCAAGGTTGGGAACATGTTTCCAAGAATGGGCTGTTTGTAGTGCGCTTAAGGGAATGGACTAACACAAAAGCTAACAGCAGCTTTATAATTTAAGCACTACTATTCTGAGCAGCTAATTGGCCGAACTCTAATGACGGAAGATGCCAGCGGTAATCCACCAGAACAAAATGCAAAAGGTCCACACCGTCCTCGCTCACTGCTCAACATTAGCACATCTGGCTGTGACGATTCTGACTCCACACATTATTTCTCCATCCTCCTTACACTGGTGCACTCCAGGGAAAACTGCTTCAACAGAATCAAGTTTCATGGATGGAAGAAATAAAGAGAACACATTCTTTTATAGTGTTGAATGAAATACCTTCTCTGAAGAAAGCAACAGGTGCCAAAACACTGGTTCATCAAACTGAAGATAAAAAGACTTATAAGTGCTACGGTGGGATTTTATTTAACTGCTACAATTTTAGCGTCCTTACTTTGTTTTAAAAGTTTATGTTTTATTTAAAACATACTTCTAAATCTGTACCAGCTGGAAGGCCATCTATACAGATGCAACAAGAAACATGTATTTTCTTTCAGTTTTCCAACTCTTAATTTAACAAAAGAAGATGTTTACTATAGGTAATGTTTCGAATGCAATGACTTGGTGAAAACATCTAGTTGCATGACACTGAACTCTAAGAAACTGGTACAAACATACTATACAGATGTTTTTTTTGATTAGTTTGTTTAACTGCCTTACAGTATATTGTAAATAGTACAACATACTGTATGTATATTTATCTTTTTATATGTTCTTCAAACACATTTATTGTGATTTCATTTTAGTACAGTTTTTACCAGGAAGGTCCAAATGTTCAACTCTCACACCAGTATAATATAGAATGACTTTCCTTAATTTGCAAATCATCCAAATAGGATTATAAAAATGTAATTTTCTAAATACAGAAATGCATTTTGAATCAAAGCTTCTATCATTCACATTTAAATCCTAATGTCCTTGACTACCCGTTCAACCAAAGGTATTAGCTCTTTTGCTGTTGAGTTATAGCCAGCGGTGCTGGCTATATCGTGCAGCAGGTGCCCCTTTAAATGCACCTCTACTGTTTCTGACAGCAGCAATCTGGAGATCAGATTAGAAGTTGTGTTCTTTATCAGTAAGCAATCCTTTAAAGAGCTTAGTGAGTTTCCGGTCTGCCTCCGACAGCCTGCCGGGTCAGGAAGGCACCGCTCCACGTCGCCCACTCTCTGCTCTCTGCTAATCCTGTTTTCTGCAAAGTATTAATGCCAACCTACTCCAAACACTCAGCCTAACCTACAGTAACACGGGGTGAGGAGAGGGGGAAAAAAACATAAAGGACGAGTGTGTTTATCCTTGTGATGACAACAAGGGGCATGGATTGGGCAGGACTCGCCAAAGGGAATCGCTGAAGGCTGTAGAGAAGCAGCGTTTTCTTTGTATACTGACAGTCTAAAACGCACATTCAACGAATTCGGAATTCTGAACATTCAGAGAATGCAGAAGGTTGAAAAACATGTTCAAGTTTTGCTGCTTTTACTGAGAAAAACGCCATTGAATTGACTTTTTTATTTTTGTCAACAGCAAATTAAATGGCATACATGGACAGACAGGTGAATGGACAAAATATAATGTTGTATGAATAATTAATTATTTCACTGAAGTATTTCGTTTTTTGTATTGATCTGCCAGCAGCTGCGTGGATTTTGTCAACTTGTAAATAGTGGACACATTTACATCCAAGTTGTACAGTAATTGATGTATCTGACTTGGCACTTAGTGATACATCCATAGAACATTGTTCAGTATAATTTACTGGATATATTGTAAGTTATATACAAAGGTTTTCCCAGGCTGCGTAGTACTCAACATGACTAGTATACCGTTCACAAAGTCTAAAATCCTTGTAGTCCCTTTAAAGCCGACTAGTCCTGGGTGTTTAACATGGCTATAGCAAAGCTAGCAAAATGGTTAAAACTTGTAAAAGAGGCTTTGCGGGGTGTTTCCGTTTGGTTGACATCTGATGGTGGATATCCTTGGATTGCCTTTACCCTCAGCGGATTTACTCACAGTAAAGTGACTGTGACAGATAAAAGAGGCCATGCCTGCACCTTCTCATCACTGCACAGCAAGCTGACAGTGGACACGCATTGAAACGGAGATAGACATGGAGAGTCAGTGGCAGATAGAAAAGAGAAGGACAAAGAATTTCAGGAAAGAAACATGCAGGTGCCAACCCGATAAAGACAACCTTTCCAAGTAGCCATGAAATGATACCGCAGGATGGCTAAAGGCTAAATGCCTCAACAAACAGACAGAAAGAAGAAGGAGCTGGACGGAGGGATGCTTTTAGGGGAAAAGAAGCAAAGATAGAGGGAGCGAGGAAACGACAACAAATAGTGGTTTGGATCTTGCTGGTTTGCACTGGGAGCCACAGAGGCCTGAAGCGTCTTTTCCAAGCCTAAACCATGTCAGATCACATCAGCGTCGCTGCTAGCTCCTTCCCCTGCCTACACACTAACAGACTAGTACACACTCGTGCAAACACAAACACCAAACAAACTACATAGAAGTCTGTGCACAAACGCACACAAACCTTGGAAAAGTCCATCATGAGACACTTTCCTCAACTTATCCTGCATCCCCTGTGGTCCATTTTCACAGCAAACACTAAGAGAAGCCACACACACAGACACACAGCCCATACCGGCGTTAAGCATCGATATGAGGAGGTGAGCGCGTTTCGTGGCTGAATCGTTTGTTTGGTGATGAGAGCGGCAGATCGCTCCCTGAGGATTTCGCCGCAAATGCTCTCGGTTACTGTCCTGTCATCGCTTTCTACTCCTCCGTCTCCTGCTCCCTCCATCACCATCATGAGTGACCCAGTTCAGCGCACTGTCTTCCTATCTCCCTCTTGTTCTCTATTAACTAGGGCTTAACTTTCCCAAGGAGGAGCACATAAGCACCAGCCTGCCTGAGGATGACTGCGGTACAATAAGACTACTATGTTTTAAAGTTGAACCAATGTTTTTACAAACTGCTCTGAGGATTTGGATTTCCAATCTGTGATGGTGTCAAATGCTGTAATAGAAATAGAAATCACAGGAAAATCGACATTTTATTGAGAGCTCGACATGTCAGCATTTCATAAAATGCTACATCACCAGCGGGCATTTGCTGGTTGTCGTCCCCGCTTTCCCCACATTCCTGTCTTCTGTACCATCTAAGAAAAGGCAAAAAGACCCAAAAATAACTTAAAGTCAGCAGTGAACCAAAGACCATTATGATTTATTTATTTTGGACTAACATTACAATTTTCTAACCATACTTTTTTCTTTATGTTGATTAACACAAACATGTTTCCTATCAGGTGTAGCCATTTGTGATGCTGCAAATAAGTTGTAAGTGAAAGTAATCATTAAGACTCATCATAGCTAATAGCATAAAATGCTCAGTTAAGAAAGTCAAAGCTGATGGCCACACACTGACAAGGCGTATTATTAGATATGTTGCAAATGCACCATGCTAGAATTAAGGACACCGCTCTCTCTATCCATAGAATCCCCTCTTTTGCTGAGTAATCAGTTAAGCAGCACAGCAGAATGACTCTACAGGCAGCTGCATATCAGTATTCAGAGCAGCCTGCTTTAGTTTAATTAAATTCATTAACTCCGACTAGCCGCAGTGATGCAAAACTTTTGATAAGCACTACAACAGTTTAGATGAAACAGTATAAGAGCAGCTCACTGTCAAGCGCCTCTCTGCGGTCTGGGGCCATCCACCCTCCACTGGTAGTCGCTCTGAGGCAGCTTTCAGAATCTATTCAGCTGGCGTCCGCTGGCAGCAGCAGAGGAGCGTGCAGGGATTTTAAATGAACCCTCGCTCGCTTCTCCGCAGCCTGAATGAATTTATTTGGACAATAACATTTCCCTATTTCAATACTAGGCTGAATCACGTGGGCCAATAATAGATTGGTTCATTCACCGGAGGGGAAGCTGGAGACACGCTTCCTTTATTTTCCTTGTTGAGCAGCACTCTCTGGAATAATTGGTTTCATTGGAGAAGAGGAAAGTATTCCTAAAGGACTTGATGAGGGAGGAGGGGATCCGAGTGTAGATGTTCTTGATAAATGACTCACCATGTTTACTGTGCAACATGTCAAGCTCTGGAAAGTTATGGTTATTATAAGTGAAAAGATTGGTTATTTAACAAATAGAGGGGGGAAGTGAGTCCTTATGAATAAAAGAAACATTCAAATCATCAAGTATTTCCTTCATAGATTTCCAACCTGGAAACTGTGGGTTTGGAAAGCAGCTTTGTATTCATATTGGCCTCCCATGTCAACTTGTGGCCGTGCAATGAACTGGCAACCTGTACAGGGAGTATCTCTGCCCAGTGGGATTACGCAGGAGGAGAAAACGAAAGAATGAATGTCAGCTTCAATGTGGTCAGCTTATACTCCGCAATTACCTGAGAGGTTGACCGGCTCAACAGAAGACACACACAGCGGATCATTGTGTCGATGTGTGGCTCCACTGGAACACAGCGTTATGAAAGTTATTATTTACATTGCCCTAAGGGGGGCAGGCACCCGGTGGCAGGAAAACCAGAGTGACAGCAGATAATCCAGGGGGAAAAGCCATAACACGTATATTGGATCATAAAGTATGGATGCTTTCACTGAGATCCCGTTTCATCCTTGCTCCATACTAACCCTACCAAAAGCCCAGGATATTACTGGCAGCCGAACGGGGTCATCTTTGTGTCTTCGCCCTAAAGCCAAGTGATGGTGACATCATCCTGACCCCGGCTACTGCTGAGCTCTGGACTTTATACCTCCCCAGGGAGATGAAGGGAACAGAAGGAATGACCTCACATATACACAGAAGCTGAATTAGGGCTTTAATATGAGGCACATCGAAGGCTCTCCTGGGGACGCTTTGTTGTAAAGAAACCAATCTAAACAGGTTATCTTTTTCCATCAATGGTAAATGTCAAGTTATGGCGTCAATCCATAAGAATAAAAGCTCCTCAGCTTCTTTTTTATAGCTTCCATTTTACCACTACTTTTAACAATTATACACAGAGAATGTTATTTGAGAAGAGAAAGGGGAATCAACTGCTGAGTTGAAGTATATCATTGATCATCCTGCTGTTGATTGGATAGGAACAGTACTATTACAGTATTTTCACAGTTAATACTTATTTTTGATGAATGTTGTACATAATAAGCAGGTGTAAGGTCATTTTGATTCCATAAAACGCAACATTACACTGAGGGAACTTTTTAGGGTATAAAGCATACATTTTGGGGTAAATACAGTTTCATTCCTTGCAAATAATCAGTGATGTTGGTCATAGTCCTAGCCTCCCTCCTGAGGAATTCTTGAAAGGCATTCTGGGAAATGTAGGGAATCCTTGAGAAGTTGTAAGCAGACTAAATAAAAAGGTTATAACATCCTCACAAAATAAAAGATACATCCATTCCAGGAGAAAGCTGGGGGGGTCGGGGCTCACCAGGAGACTCCCTTTCATATTAAGCAGGTTTGATGGCTGACTCTGGAGTGGGTCCCAGAATGCTGCTGGCTACATCTCAGCTCTACCTCTGCCCCGCTGGCACCGCTCCACTGGACTGTACAGACGCAAAGAGCTGTGCAATAGACGGTAAGAGCTGATAGCGAAAGGCGCAAACCAGAGGCGACTCACTAAATGCTTTCCAAAGCGCTCATAGTTGCTTTTAATCAATTCTATTCCCAAGAGAGGATCAGTTGTTGGAAGCAAACACAACTTGGCAACCAATGTATGCTTTAAATGCTCAAAAGGCTTTATAAGTGTCAGAGATAACCACAGAGCATACTGTAGCAAAGCTAGCTTGCATTTGTATTGAATGGTTTATCTGTAAATACCGCACTTTAGCATAGCTGGCTCTCAAATGTATTCAATGGTCTATCAGTAGATACCGCAGGACACTCCAAAGGATGGATACAGATCATGCCTTACATTTTGCAGGAGTGGTTTAACAACAACAACAACAACAACAACAACAACAACAACAACAACCTTCTTCTATGAGATTAGATACAGAGAAGTTTATGAGAGTTCATGCAAATTCTTGATGTCCTTGACAGATGTTCTCTCATTACCTTCCCTTCAATATCTGCTCACATGACTCCAAACCTGAGGGTCGAACTCAACAGGCATTTCTGATTCAAAACAGTTTTGAAAATTAAATTAGAGTTAGTTTGAAAGATGCAAATCAAATTAAAGGAGCTCCTTGATGAAGATGTCACGATGTTCCCATGCGGCTGTCGGGAAAACGGGTACATGATCATAACAGCTGAGAGGCGTGACTCGTATCAGATTTAATCAGCACGGCTCCCCTCCTCCTCCTGAGATCTTCATCTCCAACCGGATCTCATGGAGCAGGACAAGTAATTACTGTGATCAACATGCAGACTATCTGACGCGATGTAGTCCATCGGTATGCAGCTCTGTCATGCAGGAGGTGTATTCTGTCTCTGGGAGGCTCCCAAGGGATGGTTCAATGAACGACAATGCAGATGGTTAAAGAGTCATCTGCTTGTCCTTCCAATGAGGCTGAAACAATGTGCATTTCCACAAAGAGTGTGTAGTCCATCACTCTGTACTTGAGACCAACTATATCCTCTAGTTTCTCTCTTTTCCTTTCTGTCTACCAGTGTCTGGTGAGGCCATTCATCCTTCTCTCTGCGTGTGATAAGTGTCAGGGAGGGGGGGGGGGGGGGGGGGGGGTGCATTTTCGCCTCAGGCTGATTGAGCTTTCCCTTAGAGAGACTGTTGAACCTGAACAAGAAAACCAATCAAACTAAGAATTGGTCTAGGTGAAATAGGACCATTTTCTCTGCCACCAATCTTCAATATACAGCCGCCCCGGGAGAGGCTTTTATCTTGTGGAAAATATGACTGAACACGCAGAATGCAAAGGTACAAACAGATACAGTCAATGTACATGTATGGCATGTGTGTTAATACACACCAAATGTAATATCATTTAATAGCGTTTTGGAAATTGATAACAGTTCACTCTTACGAATTTCACCTGTTCTTTAGTGTCATCTACTCGACCTTCGTACCACTTCAAGCCTCATGAAACTGAACCTCATATGAAACAATCTGAAGAGTGAGCAACTATGTGACCTTAAAAGGGTCACAAGCCAATACATGTGGGAATCACTCTTTAAAAGCATCAGGTGTGATGAGCTACTGTAGTAGAGATGTCGAGCTGTGGTGTTTCTTTTTTGATGTCGATAATGTTATCAGATAAATCAGCATAAAGAGCTAGATTGAGTAACGAGATCCACCCTCAATGAGTTCTTAGTGTTGACTCCAAAGTCCTTACATTTTGTTAATAACTGAGTGATTCATTCGGCCTGCAGAAGGAGCATAAAGCTCCCACACACTCTCTACTCATAGGAGAGAAATACAGTAAAGGGCAAAAGCATTAGCTGTGATTGAAATAATCATCTAGGAACATGATGAGGAGGAACGTGAGCATGCAGCCATAACTGTAAACTAATTACTGTAAATTCATCTGTGAACTCAATAGATGCTAAATCTGCCATGTGAAAAGCAAATATCATCATGACTGGTCCATCACAGTAATGGACGGCTGTGTCACCATTTTGCAATTTGTCTGGTTTGTTGGGTTGATTACAAACAGAGAAAGGTGTCAGAGTTGAGAGGAGGATGCATGTCTCCCAGAATGCTGCTGCCATAAACATAAAATATGATACTGGCTTGAATCTGTGGTGTCCTTCAAACATTTCTCAACAAGGAAAGAAAGCTGACAGATGGCTTAAACTGTGCTGCAATGCTCTATTGAAGCCCTGCTCAATATTACTTCCATAGTGTATCCCCCGATTAAAGACCAAGGCCAGTGTCCACAAAGGGGTGCGTTTCATAAAGCCAGCAAACAGTGCTGAAAGGGACAGTCGTTTATATATGTGCTCAAGATTCATAATGCAAACACACCCACCGTTACTCGAGGGAGGCCTCACTCACACACACCCCTGTTCAATCGTCTTTGTCTGCTGTTTCCATGGCAACCTGCCGCCTCACTCCGCAGCATATCGATGAATCGAGCTGAGAAGCATAGAAAATAGAAGGGAGGGCTATTTCTGCTCATTAGGCGCTCAGTGTGGCAGCAACTGACAGAAGCTGCTCAGAGCACTAACATCCTGTCACACATGGAGACAGGCTGAAGCAGAGACCAGACTGCAGGTCCTACAGTCATTATGCTGAAACACACTGTAATCCAACTAGGTGGCATTACTTCATATCAACTGAACTTGAACAGATGCTTTTTACATTTTTATCACACTGGAGATAAACACTAATTCATATACATATGTTAGGATAGAAAGTGCACTAGCACAGTTTTCCAAGCAGATTTCCATATTAACTACGGCTATATATATCTAAGTGTACGGAGAAGAAGCCTTAATGAGGGGCTATGTGAAATAAAAATGTGCTTGAGCATGACTGCTAGCAGCAATAATGTGTCCTTGTGGGGGTAATTGGGCTTTTTAATAAAACAGTGTCTCTGTTGAGGTCCTTTATTGCGCAATAGCATCAAAGTCATCAGGAGGAATCCTCTACAATGCCACAGCCACGAGTGGGTTTTATTTTGTATTGATTTAAGGGAATACCTATTTGCAGATAAAGGCAACTGCAGTACTACAATATAAAGTGTATTACACTGCTATATATACAGCTGGATCGTACATAACATGATCAATTACTTCTTTGTTTTAATAGTATATACATATATTTACATTTCACATTACGTCTCACCTCTTAAGAATTAATGAGAATGTTAATGAGCTTTTCATCTGATACAACTAAAAGGCAGGTTTGAGCTCAGGGATTGAACTCTGTTAGGTTTTATTCTCCTTTCAAAAAGCAAAAACAGCTCAGACAACCCAACAACTCATACTGTACACATGTTCACACAGACACATGCCAGTGAGAAGGAAAAGGAGTGGCTGTCATGTTTTTATTAGTGCCTGAGTGACGCATGTTGTGGTTGGAGGTGCTGCAGCTGTTGCCAAACTGAGGGTTCAGGGACCACCAAGGATCCCCGAGTGGGGTCCTCTACCAAATTAAGGATAATATTATTTCACTATTACATTTCCAGGCTGTGTTTTAAGTAAAAAGGGGAGGAATGGGGTGAAATGCAAACACAAGATTATACTCTTCTAGACTGATGTCGTGCTGCTCCTTTTTTTCATTCCCAGCCAGTTGAAAACAACTCGAGTCACTCACACAATCATGTTGATGTCATACTGTACATCAACACAAAAGTCATGTTGAACTTACATAATAAACAAGAGGTGGACTACAAACGTCATACTTAAAAACATTAGGTGACATTTGTACTCATACATACTTATTAGGATGCCAAGGACAGTAGATCCTGTGTTTACCCTTTTTATGCTGCAAAATATTTTTTAACCAAAAAACATAAAAAGAAAAGCACAATTCTTAAATAAAGAATGTACACTCCATGAATGATTCCTCCTCTTCCAGAAATATCAGATATATTATTATTATTATTATCAAGGCTGCAATGATTAGAACTATAACCTTGTCATCAAGTCCTCTGACCAGATGAGAAAAACATGTTATTGGTCCAAAATAACCTGAACAACCAGAAACAATATTCATAAGAGCAGTTTCTGATCAAGTGAAGTTCTGGTTAAGTGAAAGCAATTAAGACTTCTTGCTTAAGATAAGGCAAAAATCTTGTTAAAGTTAATAGAAACCTACAGGGAATGTTGCTCGCGACACAAACCACAATCTATTCCAATGTAGCTGTAAAACACAAATCATAATTATTCCTGAAAAATGAGCTGCAATATCAAATAAATCCATGCAATCTCAAAATAGAATGGATACAATAAGATTTGTTCTCATTCATTTAAAGATCAAAGTTATGTTCATATCATAAATAGGATTGCAAAGGGGCGGAAAGTTTCCGGTAAATGTCCGGAAAGTTTCCATGGGAAGTTAAGCTGGGGAATTTTGGAAATATTTGATGCAAAATTAAACAAAAAAACATGACATTTCAACAGATTATTTTTTTAAATATTTGATTGAACAATTATTTGTTTAATTGAAAAACGAAAACAGTAATGTTGAGTTAAATGTTACTCATCCCCCCCAACCCCACTCACCCTTCTCCCTGCAAAAGGTCCCATTAAACATGCAAATCTTCCTTCAAGCAATCCTCTGCATTTTTTACCCTTTCAGTCGATGGGCTCTTCCTGGGCCTAATCAACATCCAACTCTGAGTCTTCCTCTTCAGTGTCACTGTCCAGCCTTGTTGAGGATGGCTCTGTGTCAGGCTCAAAGAGCCTTAGGTTTGCCCGAATGCCAACCAGTTTTTCCACTCTCACATTTGTGAGCCTGTTGCGAACCTTTGTGTGGTCTCAATAGCCATGCAGTAAGCAGTGTGCTATGGCATGGATATTCAAGTGTACTTGAATGGCATCTGTTTGTTTTAGCAAGATTACTGTATGCTAAAATATACTTTCCCCAACTATATTTAAGTTCCCTATGAAGAGCCAACTTTCAATTTGGAAAATTCCCAGTTTATTCCCATAAATTCCCGTTTATTCCCGTGGAAAGTTTCCATCTTTCAAAAATTCCCGGAATTTTGCAACCCTAAATCATAAATATTCATCATAATGCAATCACACAACATGTAATGTTTCTAACTGTGTTATTTTGTTGTGGTAGCTCTGATTAAGGTCAGCAGTGCAGAGCGGAACACTTGGTGAGGACAAAGAGGAAGAGCAAATTAAGGACATGCAGAGAGAAAAAGCTTTTATATTAAAGAGCCCATATAATGCTTTCCCTGTAGTGTGTTATTTAGGTTGTTGTGCATGTAAATGGTCTGCAAAGTCCCCCCCCCCCCCCCCCCCCTGCCTGAAACACCTTGATTGTAGTCCTTTGTTTGCTTCTGTTACAGTTAGGGATGTCCCGATCAACTTTTTTTGCTCCCGATCCGATTCCGATCATTTGATTTTGACAATTTGCCGATACCGATTTTTCCCGATCCGATCTTTATGCAATGCATTAAGAGAAAAAAAAGAAAAAAAGCATTCAAGTTGTCCCTTAAGGTTATTTTTTTTATTTAAATTGGATATTCTATCCAACATGGATATAGCTTATTTCTTTCACAGCAGCATTGGATCAGTTCAGTTGTGCAGCATTGGATCAAAACAAAAATAAAGCTTTCAGTACTCGTTAGCTTACTGCTACAATCAGACACTGCACCCTGCCCACTCTGTTGCCAGATTTGAGAGAAATAAGCAACCAGGTCTATGAAAACAAGCCCTAAAGAAGCAACACATACATGATGTTGTGTAATTTGAAACCAAAACTAAGGCCTCAGGATGACTTTAAGACTTGAACATGGTAATGTTTGTTTTGTAACATTGAATACAACATTTAAAAAAAAGTATTTAAAATGTTTGTTTTTTTTAAATCCCGATCCCCGATTTGTTTTCTCCCGATTCCGATCTTTTGAAAATCACGTGATCGGCTCCGATCCCCGATCATGTGATCGGATCGGGACATCTCTAGTTACAGTGACATCACCTCGTAACACTCGCTTTTCTACTTGCTATCGCTCCAACACATTGTACCTAATAGGATAGGAGGCGGGACATCTCTAAACGGTTGATCAATCGCAAACGAGCCGGCAAGCTAACCAATCAGAGCAGACTTGGCTCTGGTTTCAGACAGAGGGTGAAAAGAGAGTAATATCAGTATGAGAATATAAAATACCTTTTTTGATCTATAAAAAAAATGTAAACATGTCACAGTCGAGGCAAAAAATGTAAAAAATGAACATAATGTGTCCTCTTTAAAGCAAAGGGACGAAGCTTCAGGCTTGAGAAGAAATGAAATGCCTCTGGAGATCAGCTTAATCTCCTCTGCTTCCACTAGTGTTACACTGGATCTCACTGGCTGATCCCAGCGACAGCACTTCACTGAGTCTCATAGGAGCCGTGGACTAATGCATTAAATGATCTGGAGAGAGCTACACTGATCCTTGGTGGTTATCACTCGTAGCAGTTAGTCATAGTCTATTTCCTTTTATTGGAAGTCAATTACTACTTTATCAACGTTTTGTTTTATTCATCATACACCAGGGAGCCATTTCTCCACAGCTGGCACTGTACATGTGAGACAATGATTGGTGGTGCAAGCGCTCTGAGGCAGAGAAAGAGACAAACCTGGCAACATGCCATGGCCTCACACTGGTGTAGAACACACACACACACACACACACACACACACACACACACACACACACACACACACACACACACACACACACACACACACACACACACACACACACACACACACACACACACACACACACACACACACACACACACACACACACACACACACACACACACACACACACACACACACACACACACACACACACACACACACACACACACACACACACACACACACACACACACACACACACACACACACACACACACACACACACACAGCAAGGTTCCAGACAGTGATTTATTTATATTGAGCCAGTGACGCAAGATAAAGTCCTAATTTCCATGCAAAACGCCCCCAAAACCTAGAGTGGAAGCTTGTGGGGTGGGAGGGAG